>NC_139646.1:3209919-3214919 GCF_964638095.1 Poromitra crassiceps
TGTGTGCGTGTGCGTGTGCGTGTGCGTGCGCGTGTGCGTGTGCGTGCGCGTGTGCGCGCGTGTGTGTGTGTGTGTGTGTGTGCGTGTGTCTGAGAGACAGAACTGGCTGTGCCCCCCGGACCCCACAGTGATGGACTTATTGTAATGCTGAGAGCAGTAGGGCAGGTCTGGTCGCTTCTCTTGGGCTCTGTCTGCTCCACCCACGGAACACAACACTGCTACTCTATGGCTGCTCCACCCACGGAACACAACACTGCTGCTCTATGGCTGGACACGCACCAGCTTTCATAACTGTGCCTTCTGTACGTGTGCACATTGGTGCATGAGGAGTGTGTGCTCCAGTGCTTAATTAATATCATGTGCGTGTGCGTATTCACATTTAGCTATATAATACATCACTTATGTTCAAACAGGAACAGGATATAAACTGTCGGTACAGAACATCCCGTCACAGCCCCCGGCTGCATGATCACAGCCTGGTTAAGGAGATGCAATTAAGGGCAGCAGAGCACTCTGAGGGGGTGAGGGGTGAGGGACCTGCTGGGACAGAGCTGTGTGGAGGGATGAGGAGTGGTCCAATGTTTTGTAAAGCCACCTAGATCTAGAGCAGGGATGTCAGAGATACTGCCCGCGGGCAGGTTTCATCCAGCCCGCGAGATGTTTTGGAATAAAAAAAAATATATATATTATTATTAAATTCGCACCCCATTATCATGAACTACGTGTGGCTAATAAGCAAGCTAAGAGTTCATTCATAAGTTAATTAACCTGCACTACAAGGAAGTATGTCAGTAGGTCATCAGGTGTAAACAAAGCCGCCATGATGCCACGCTGGAATTGAATCGCGCATTCGGCTACCTACCAAAAAACAAAGGAATCAACAAGATGCTGTCGAAAAAGAGAAAGGTTGACACGGAATGCAGGCAGGTTCAAGAGAAATGGAAAGAGCAGTATTTCTTTTGTGAAGTAAATGGGTAAATGAGTCGAATTGATTTTAGTAAAAAAAAAAATCCGGCCCCCATGAGGTCTCAGTTGAACAAAGCCGGCCCTCTACCTAATATGAGTCTGATACCCCTGATCTAGAGCCTAGAGTTTCATAAGAAATCAAGAAAAGAGTAAGACACACTATTGAAATAATCCAATGTGAACAATGTGTGACTTCACACTGCCTTCAAGTATTCTAATCTGGGAAAGAGTCACTACCGGTCAACCATTCTGCACATCTCCAACAGCAATTACTGCTATTTCATCATGCTCACCATCCCAAAAGCCTGTCGTGACTCCTTCTGCTTTGCTGCAGCAAGTTATTGGAATACACTACAAAACACACTCTAACTCAAAGTCTCCAAGTCTCCACAAGCCCCAAGATGCCAAGTTGACTTGAAAAGACTTCATTTA
The DNA here is from genome assembly GCF_964638095.1 of Poromitra crassiceps. Classification (NCBI taxonomy): domain Eukaryota; kingdom Metazoa; phylum Chordata; class Actinopteri; order Beryciformes; family Melamphaidae; genus Poromitra; species Poromitra crassiceps. The sequence goes on from NC_139646.1 coordinate 3,211,318, forward strand.
TTGACACCCTGTTTGTAGCTGAAATCTTGGCTGTAGCCATGCATTTACTGTAGCCTGCTACACTGAAGATCTCAGCTAAAAACAGGGTGTAAATCACATCTTTTCAAGTTAACTTGGCATCTCATCTCCATCTCATCTTGTGGAGACTTGGATTACAGTTAGGGCATTCACGACTAGTGAATTTTACTAGTCGACTAGTCGTCCCTAAAGGTAGTCAACTAGTCGACTAGTCTGAGCTTTTGTCTCCCCCCAATAAAAACGCTCAACTCACGTCAAAAGGTCTCAAATACAACCAGGCAGCAGGGCTATTGAGATGCAGGCATAACTAGCTAATGTAGTAGACCTTTTCTGACCAAGCTTGATTCCCAAAGCATTTGGCAATAAATGAGCATAAAACGGCATGGCTGATGGCTGTTTTCTCTAACGTTATACTTTTATAATCCAGATAGGCCGAGGCTTCACACGCTAACGTTTTGTTGTTTTTCCACTTTTAATTTGAAGTCGAAAAAGGGAAATGGTACGTGTGAAATGATAGAATTGACAGACCAGTGTCAATTCAATTTACTAGCACACCATTTCCATTTTCGGCCTTCAAATTAAAAGTGTGAGACCCAGCTAACAAAAACGGCGCATTATTCACAAACAAATGGGTAACGTTACTTAAGTAATGACAGCTAGTCATTTAATAAAGCATGGTTAAAACGAACTCCACTTACACTTGAAGGTCTGCCATGCTGCTATCCTGCTGGCTGTGTAGTCCTGCTTTGGGGCGCGAGGAGAGGTTTTCCGAAATTAACGTTAGTTAGCAACGTAGCCTCAGTTAGCAACGTAGCCTGGGCCGCTGTCCACATACAGTCCGGTAGGATGCTTCCTAGTATCCATCAAAATAATGACTTTCCTGACACCGTACAAACAACTGGCTGCACTAAAATGAAGTAATGGTTTATGCTATTGAGTATTACTCAAATAAAAACGATGATGACTGAAATGTCATTTTTGGGTGAACTTGTCCTTTAACCTCCCTGCCACCAACCTTTAATTAAACAGCTTCTTAGGGAGCTGTACCAGGACAATGGTTATGTAATGTCTACCAGAAGACAAAGCGTACTAATTGAAGCACTAATGAGCCATAGCTGCATTCTTGACGTTCCTCTGCGTTCCCTCTAGCTCAAGCCTCAAAGGTAAGAAGATCACTATGAATGTGTGTTACCGGCTTGTTGAAGTCCATGTCCTTTAGAAGCTCTCTGAGCTTGTGGTGCCGGTGCTGCAGGTACACACTCTGCTCCCAAGTCCGAGTGGGTGAACGCAACGTCCCAGCAAAAAGGTTTCCTACAGGAAGACACATTTCCCCACGGAGAGAATATGATTTCACTTATAGAGAGTCTGTGTGTGTGCGCGTGTGTGTGTGTGTGTGTGTGTGCGTGTGTGTGTGCGTGTACGTGTGCGTGTGTGTGTGTGTGTGTGTGTGTGTGTGTGTATGTGTGTGTGTGTGTGTGTGTGTGTGTGTGTGTGTGTGTGTGTGTGTGTGTGTGTGTGTGTGTCCGTGACTTTAAGTCCCTTAGTACCTGACTCCTGGCATATGCTGTGTGGTTGGCCTACATGTACGACAGGCTCCCGCCTGCCCTGCTCTGTCTGAGTCAGGGTGGCTGTGATGCCGCTCAGCTCATCTCCAAAGCGCTGGGGGAGACTCCAGAACTCACTGCCCACACGGTAACCCTATAGGCATTGAGACGCACGCACGCACGCACGCACGCACGCACGCACGCGCACACACACACACACACACACACACACACACACACACGTATAATGAAGAAACCAATGCAGTCAGTGATAAGGAGACATACTGTAAGTCCTGTCTTATCAGTAGAGCAGAGCGGAGAGGGAGGGAGAGAGAGTTAGAGAGATCTTACTATCCAACCTTATTTTTGGCGGCCATGATGCACCATGGGTGCTGCTTCCTTCTGCTGTCCTCTTCCCCCGTTACGTCTAGCTTGACACAACACAGCCCAGTCTAATGTACCCGTCTGTAAACGGTGCAGCTGAGCTGATAAATGCCGACTTGTTCAACGAGCAACAGGTTAGCGGATGTGATAGATAACATCATTAGGCTACATTCCCAAAACGAGTGTTATTTTGTGACGAGCAAACTTTTAACGTCGGAGTTCGACAAGGAAATGCGATGCGAGGAGGCACGCGCTGCACTCATGGGCTATGTCAATGGCTGCAGTGCAGAGTAGTATCCAGGCAGCGTCAAGCCAGCGTAAACACAGCTGCTCACGTTCTGGACCGGATATTGCTCCCAGAATTATTTTACAGCGGGAGCCTCACAAAAATAAGGTGGATAGGAACTGGAGAAAAGCAACTCTATTGAGACACTGTGACAGATAATTAGAGACATGGTAGAGATGCGTTGCGTACATATCCAGACTGTATGACTGGCAGGACTTGATTCAGAAGTTCTCGCTGCTCCTGAGTTTCTCTGAAACGCCTGGCTTGGTTCATCAACAGGTTCTCCGCTGGCCTATGGAGCAAGCCTTGCAGGAGGGGGGGGGGGTTAGAGAGAGAGACAGAGAGAGAGAGAGAGAGAGAGAGAGAGAGAGAGAGAGAGAGAGAGAGAGAGAGAGAGAGAGAGAGAGAGAGAGAGAGAGTAAGACAGTCGCTGACATAGACAAATCAAGTCGCTAAAATACATTTATATTTGTCTTCTTTGAATGCCAAGCATATCATGTACGTGACTTCTGGTCTCGTAGACACGAGTTCACGACTTCCATTTGAAGGCAGCATCACTCACTAGCTAAGAAGTCCTGCTGCTGTCGACGCTGCCTCATATGCGTACGCCAGTGCTGCAGGGCATTGCTCTGGATGTCTCTGTGGCCCCCCAGGCCTTCCTCCTCGGCCCCAGTATGCTGCCCCGCTGAGGCCTCAGATGGTTGAGCTCTCTGGAGGTCTGGTATACGCCTTACCAACTGGAATGGGGAAAGAGGAGATAAAGAAGAGACGACTTATTGTTATAGTTTTCATAATGTAAGGTCTGCTTTGGGTATTTCTTTTTTAAACGTGTATTTTATTTTATTTTGTATTTTACGTAGAAATGATGATGTGAAACCTTCATTTCATATGTTCATATTTTTGCCTATGTCCAAATGCCACGGCAATTTCTTCTGAGTTTTCTATTCACCTCTGTATCTCCTGTGACCTCCAGATAACTCCTGAAGTCCTCCAGACTGCCCAGGATGCTGTGTGGCAGGACCATCCCATGGCCATCAAAACGAGGGCCTCCGGGTCCTGAAGGGAGGGAGGATGATGTAGTTGGAACAGCAACATGGGTAACATCAGCCTAACCTGATGAAGGAGTTGAGCAGCAACATGGGTAACATCAGCCTAACCTGATGAAGGAGCTGAGCAGGGCACAGGGGGATCTGGGATGTGTACACTTGCTACATTAACTCTTTCTGTGCTGCATTGTTACCTTGGTTGATGAGGGCAAATCACCATATCTCACCTGTGTATATCTCACCTGTGTAGTCCAGAGGTGGAGAGCCAGCGTCCAGGGACAATGGACATGCCACCGGCCCGCGCATTGCCTTTCTGAATCCCTC
>NC_139646.1:3219919-3277419 GCF_964638095.1 Poromitra crassiceps
CCACTGGAGAAATGTCAGATTCAGTGAGAGTCTGAGAGACAAATAAGACCAACCGAACTTGAACTAATAAACATAACTTTAACACAAATTAATTATCATTGTTTGAAGAGCCTATACAGTTAGGCTACGTGCACATGAAATTATGGTTTTGAAATAAAACGCCTATATGGGTCGTTGTGTTTGATGATTTGGCCAATTGTTGTCATCTTATGCAGATCATGTTGACTTGTTTCATTTAATGTTTCCCTCGTTGTTCCTTTCTTTCTTTCTGCCTACCTGCTGTTTATTTGTGTGTGTGTGTGTGTGTGTGTGTGTGTGTGTGTGTGTGTGTGTGTGTGTCAGTCAGTGTGTGTGTGTGTGTGTGTGTGTGTGTGTGTGTGTGTGTGTGTGTGTGCGTGTGTGTCAGTGTGTGTGTGTGTGTGTGTGTGTGTGTGTGTGTGTGTGTGTGTGTGTGTGTGTGTGTGTGTGTGTGTGTGTGTGTGTGTGAGAGAGAGAGACCACATAAAACTGTGGAGGAGAAAGTGGAAAGTAGGAGGATGTTGAGTCAGGAATTTGATTCTATTGCATAACCTTCAGAAAACATTAGATAGCAAATCTCTCTATAACTCCCCCTCACACTTTCTGTGTGCTTGTGTGCATTTGCTGAAAGCTAATAGCTGAAAGCTGAGATGTGATTGCCGTTGCATAATGTTCCACCTGGGTTAAATCTTACAGCTATCAAGGTCCCTCCATTCACCATCCACCTCAACACTGAATTCACTGTAAGTGATTCAGATGTATCCCTGATGATTCTCAGACAGTTCAATCAAGTCTATCCAAAAGCTAATAATCATCATCATCATCATCATCATCATCGTCGTCGTCGTCGTTGTCACCATCATCATCAAGAAACAATTGGCCCTGGCCAATGATATTACTCATAAGGAAAAATGAATGAGGGAAACAGGAGTAGGACTGTTTAATTTCTGGCTAGTTCCAAAACATTAGAATGCAAGATTGTTGACTAGACAACATGACAACTTGTATAGCTGAAGCATCACATCAAAATTAAAGCAATGAAAGAAGTGATATCTTCTGTTACCTTTTGAGAGGCAAAATCATTATTAATCTACTATGTAAAGTGTGGTGGGCTAAACTGGAGTGAAATCAATCTTAATAGCATAAAGAAAATACAGTTTGGTTCTAATGAATATCATTTTCCAACTTGATCAGACTCAGAAAACTTTATTGACCCCCAAGGGGAAATTGAGTCAGTTGCTTGCAGAGACAAATATAAACAGAGACATTATAAGAGGAATAGGAATATAGACCATAAAAACAATAACAATAGAAGTTAGGTATCATATAAAGTGTCACAAATAGCATGCCTTCTACACACCATGTTAAGGGAATAAGCACACAACCACTATCACCTATGGGAAGAGAACAGACGCCTTCTCTCTTCAGTTGTGATTGTGAATTAGCTGGATGTGTTTCACTGTGGGTGTTGCAGTCAGTCATGGTTGTTCCTCACATTTGGAGGCAGGTGCGTTTCCATGGACACCCCTATTCAGTTCATACTGAAAATCACTCGGCAGTGGATAACAGACCCCGAAGGTAATTAGCCTACACGAGCCCCTATCACCTGATAGATATCACCTCAGATAGTTTGAACACTTTTCGTTCCGTGTGCCATTATAAATGGATACAAAAAAGAAATAGCCCTCCCACACTGCACCCTTCACCACACTGCACCCTTCACCACACTGCAACCTCACCTAAAATAGCACTGAAAGTAAAGTGTGAAATGTGATGTGAAAGGTTTCCTTCAAGTATCAAACTTGCAGCTTCTTTCCCACTGAGCTGTAAAGGTGGCCTTGTAAAGGTGTGAACACTTCATCCTCAGACTTCATGATTAAACTTGTGTCTATTAGCAGCAGTGAGTCATGGAGCCTGACTGCTGCAGAGTCAGAGCCTGCCATGGGTCAGACAGTACATCTGGCAAGATCTGATCCACCAAAATGATACCGAATGCATGCCACAGAGAGGCCGAGAAAGAGCCAAATAATTATTTGTCTACTGAAATGCATATAATCACTCTCTGAGGCTACTGCAGTGCAGGCAGTATAGGTCGCGTGCTGGGAAGTTCACATTGCAGGAAACCACTGCCATTTTCACTCAAGTGTTAGTGCTTATATTGATCACACATGCAGGGGCACAGTCTGGTCAACCATCCGGATCACATTAACTCACGTTCTATATCTACATAATATATAAAGGTAATAATAAAGGTAATAATAATAATAATGATAATAATAATATATGTATATTAGGGGTGTCACGATACACTCAGTTCACGATACGATACGTATCACGATACTGGGTTCACGATAACGATACGATACGATACGATTTTAATAATATTTTTTTAAACTTGAATAATGACAATATATGACTGGAAAAGTAGTATTTTATTTGAAATGCACAAATACAAAACATGCTGTTGTGGGAAATTGTTATTACAATAACAACTAGAAAAAACATGAGATTGGAGATAAGGCTTATCTTGAAATAGAATGAGTTACACCGTCACTTAGATTTACTTTGAACTAAAAGGTTTCTCAGCAGTATAAATTCTCATTATGCATCTTCAGTTTTTCTTCAAACTCAAACAACAAGACTTTTCTTAGTCTATTTTTTATGCATCTTCAGTTTTTCCTGTCAAGTAAACAGTTTTGCCAGAAACTCAATTGAATGGTTTCTCTCCTGTATAACTTCTCATGTGTCTCTTCAGAGACTTGTTCAACTGAACTACTTTCCACACATTGAACTTCAACAAACAAAGACGTTTCTTTGTCTACTTTTGAAGAAAAAAAAAAAAAAAAAAAAAAAAAAACTTTTTTTTTTTTTTTTTTTTCTTCACGATATGAGATTTCATCTCAACGATACATATCGTGACGTTTTACTATCGCGAAATTTCGTGGGACGATATATTGTGACACCCCTAATGTATATATATACATGTGTGTGTATATATATATACATATATAGACGGTTTTAACTTGACAACAAAAACATTCTAAATTGAACCCCCGCTCACTTCCTGTTGCAGTGTTTGCTATGGACATGAAAGAAAAAAAAACATTCAAGTGCAGGATTGACCATTCCGTGAAAACCGTCTATTTATATATATATATATATATATATATATATATGCGTATATGCACGCACGCACGCACGCACGCGTGCGCACACACACACACACACACACACACACACACACACACACACACACACACACACACACACACACGCACACACACACACACACAGTACCTTTACTTTGCACACTGTATCACATTCATGCTTGTTTGCACACGTAATTCAAGTCATTGTGAGGCAGTCATGTTATCAGCATGTAGGACACGTGTGATCATTTGTATAACAGCAGAGTTTGAAGGGTCAATAACAGATTTAGCAGCTGAGGAGGAAGACGAACTGATCGTTCTTTATCTCCCTGACCTCCTTGTGTTGTCGTGATGTAGCTCTCATTCTGCCGGGCTGAGTAGTTTGTAAAGGTCATCTCTGATCTGGGACAAGCCTGGCTATATCTTATTAAACACCTGTGTGTGTATAAGGTGTGTCCTTATACCAATCACCTTTCCATACAAATTCAATCCACTTATATTCTCAGTCTGATTTCAGATTCAGCATCAGAACATTTACTGCATAGCGTGTGAGATGGAAATTTTTCACATTATTGCCTGAGCACCATTATAAACGGTAAGGAGATGAGCGATATAAGGTGCAGATGTTTGCATGTTGACACCAACAAGTGTACTGAGAGAGGAACGCTTGCTAGTCAACAGGCCAATCAGGCCCAGTTCACAGCAGCCGGGCACAGATCCAGAGAGAGAGATAAGGATAGAGGGAGGCAGGCAGAGTGGCACGCTATTAGATGATAGACACAGGAACGAGATGGTAGAGAGGGAACAAGTGTGTGCAAGCACAGACACACATACAGATACAGACACAGACGTGCACACACACAGACACAGACGTGTGTGCACACACACACGCACACACACACACACACACACACACACACACACACACACGCGCACACGCACACGCACACACACACACACACACACACACACACACACACACACACACACACACACACACACCATAGCAAGGAATTATGGGTCCTATATGCACAAGAGGTGACTCCACTGTCCTCTCCTCCACCAACATTATACAAACGCTTGTTTTAGGATTGATTGTAGGATATTTTTGTTTACTTCTAAAGCTCTTCATGGCCTGGCTCCAGACTACATTTTAGATCTTTTAACCCCTTATGAGCCTTCTCCTAGCTTGAGCTCCTTGGGCAGTGGTCTTTCGTCCCTTCCAAAGTCCGGTCACTGCTCCACCCTCTGCCAATCTAGGGAGAGCCGTAGACTAGCACCATGCTTCCTGTCCTCCGACACATGCGCCCAGCCGCTTATTTTCACCTGACAGCGGGGAGCTTCACCGGCAGGACATATTCCCACCAGTTCCCTTCCGCCTCAAACAGGCGCCACGGCCGACCAGAGGAGGCGCTAGTGCAGCGACCAGGACACATACCCTCAATCCAGCTTCCCACCCGCAGACACAGCCAATCGTGCCTGTGTAACCGAGGTGAATCAGCGTTGATTCCTCGTGAGTCCAGTGTGGTAGCGAGTGGATTGGTTAAACTCACTCCCCAGTATAAAGGCATGTTCATCAGCTCTGCCAAGGGAGCTAGCTCTCTTGCTGGAGTGGTTAGTGTCTTTGACTCCCAAGCCGAAGGTCGGTGGTTCGTATCCACCCCTGGACAAGCCCTTAACATGGGTTGCTGCAAGTACCACCTACACAACGCCGTTACACCTGTATAGATGCCCGACCACCGTTTCGACCACCGTTTCGGCGTAAGCCTTCCTCAGGAAGGCTTACGCCGAAACGTTCATTGTCACTGCTTGAAGGTAATAAAACAACCCAAAAGGATTTATTTTGAGTGCTGGTTTTTTGCCCCTCTGTTATTTGTTGCGCCTTGCACCGTAACTTTTTGAAACTTTTGAGAGTGCTCACCAGTCGTGACTTTCAGTCACTGACTCTTTGGACAAATAAAAAGCCTCCCTATTTCCAAACATTTGGATAGTCAGTGCTGTCACTCCTGGCACCAGTAGATGCACACACCCAGTCCACCCCATAACACAGCTAAACCAGCTATACCAGCTATACCAGCTTAATTAGGGCTTGGCATCCGTGACTTGCACTTTGGTTCACATAGCCGTAACAATTATTGTACAGTAGGATCTGGAAGCTGTCAGACTATTGGGATTCTTCTCTTCTACCTACAAGCAATACAATACACAGGTCTGTCCAAAAATAATTTATATTCTAAGAATATTTAGAATGTACTTTTCCTAGATTACCGTATCTGCATTATATTTATAACCGAACAAAACAGTAATATAGAAAAAAAGGTGTGTTACGTTAAATGATAAATTCATAAGCAGAGTTTGTTTTAGAGTAGACCATTCTGGTGTGTGTGTGTGTGTGGGGGGGGGGGGGGGGGGCAAAAGAAGAAAACAACGATGATCTCCCTGTGGATTCCAAACTGCTGCACCTTATACAGTACTACAATATTACCTCTGGGCTCAGTTAGGCCGGTCCAACTGAAAACACACATTCAAATACATTGCTTGTAGTAGGCCTAAACATTCCTTTTTAACCTCTTTTTAACCAGTTTTTAGCTTCTAATGATTTAATGATCATTGTGACATTAATAACAATAATAATAATACATATGTTTTATATAGCGCTTTTCTGGGGAACTCAAAGACGCTTTAAAATACATAGAAACAGTACATAAAACAGTAAACAAACTAAATAACAAGAACAAATACAGATACAAAACAAATACAAATCAAAAGATGGCAGAGATGGAATGGTGGTAGAGGTAAAAGTCAGATATTGTAGGCTGTTTTGAAGAGGTGGGTTTTGAGTTGGGTTTTGAAGGAGGTGAGTGAGTCGGGGTTTCTGATGTCGAGGGGCAGAGAGTTCCAGAGGGTTGGGGAAGCGATTAAGATTTAACAAATTGATACTGTAACCTATTTACAACCCCACAATCTCTGCCTATGGATCAATTATATATAGTATTGTCACATGTTTTTATTTATTATGATCCATATCTGTTTTTATTTATTATTATCTATATGATGGATTGTGTTTTTGGAATTTTAGGCTTGACCTCATTGCTTGTTTGTTTGTTTTGTGTGTCCAGAGATGTCCAAAGGAAAAGGTTGCGGCCTGCTGGTTCTGGTCACATTGTGTGGTCAAATCCTAATTGCTCAGTGCCACAATCACCATGAAGGTATAGAGATGAACATACACTTGCACATTATAGCTACAAATGAATTGAGTTTGTTTGCAAAATGTTATATGTCCATAAAAGTAAAAGAATCTTAACTTATTTCTAAAATCATAGTCAGCTTTGATTTTGTCATCCAAAGATTGACATTGCATACTAAGTTGAAATAGTATCATTTATTGGATTGTGTTAATAATGACAATTATAATGGTCCACAGAGTCAAAGCATGTGCAAGATCTGAGGCTCATTCTGGTTGGTAAAACTGGATCAGGAAAGAGTGCATCTGGAAACACCATCCTGGGGCATAACACCTTTAAGGAGGAGATGTCCCCCATGTCTGTGACAGCAGGTTGTCAGAAAGGCGAGGTAGCACATGATGGCCGTAGCATCGTTGTTATTGACACCCCAGGGCTCTATGACACAAACAAGACAAAGGAAGAAGTGAAAGTAAAAATAAAGGAGTGCATTGAACAGTCAGTTCCAGGACCCCATGCCTTTCTACTGGTGATCAGTCTGAAGTCAAGATACACAGAAGAGGAGAGGGGGGCTGTAAAGTGGATCCAGGATAACTTTGGCTCAGAAGCTTCCATGTACACCATTGTCCTGTTCACACATGCAGACCTGCTAAAAACTAAATCCGTGGATGAATATGTGAGAGAGAGCAAGGACCTGCGAATGCTGATCAACACGTGTGGAGGAAGATACTATTCACTCATCAATGACGAGAGAGCCGATCGTAGGCAGGTCCGAGCACTTCTGGAGAAGATAGAGAAGATGGTGGAGGAAAATGGAGGAAAACACTACACCAATGAGATGTACCAGGAAACCCAGAAGAAACTCGAGGAGGAGAAGAAAAGGAGGGAGGAGAAGGAAAGGAGAGAGAAGAAACTCGAGGAGGAGAAGAAAAGGAGGGAGGAGAAGGAAAGGAGAGAGAAGAAACTCGAGGAGGAGAAGAAAAGGAGGGAGGAGAAGGAAAGGAGAGAGAAGAAACTCGAGGAGGAGAAGAAAAGGAGGGAGGAGGAGGAAAGGAGAGAGAAGGAGGAAGAGGAGGAAAAGGTCAGAGAGGAGGAGAGAAGGATTGCTTGGTGTAAATGGGCAGCTCTTGCGGCTGCAGGAACATTTGGTGCAGGAGTGTTTTATCCCTCATACATCACTATCCTAGCTATCGCTGCTTCTCTTGGAATCGGTTATGAATTTTTTTAAAATGTAGTTGTGGCAAAGAGCATGGAAGGAAAGAGTTCATGATTGCCAGACGGCAGAGCATATGAGAAATATAACTACATTTTGTCACAGGTCCAACAACCAAAGAATCAACAGAAATTGAGTGTCACTTCTTATCAATGTACGTTCTTTGGTTGTGGGACCTGTGACAAAATTGAGTTATTTCTCACATGCTCCGCCTTCTGGTAATCCATAGAGCAGAGGTTATCAAATGTTTTTCAGCCAAGGACCCCACGACAAGATAGAAAATATACCGGGGACCCCCTCATTCTGATTTGTGATTTTGGGCTAAGCTCAATTGTTTCCACGGTAACGTGTTTGACTTTTAATTTGTTAGGTTTGTTATTAGAATGTAATCCATGAACCATTTTAGATTTAAAGCATAAACTATTTTCGTTGAACTATGAAGATTTTGCAATATATATATATATATATATATATTTTTATTACATTACATTTACATTACGTCATTTAGCAGACGCTTTTGTTTTGTCCAAAGCGACTTACAATATCACAATTTGTCAACAGTACAGAAAACCACTATGCAACACAATCAATGACAGCCAAGATATTTTGATAGACTAGCACCATGTAGGAAGTAGTTTGAGAAGGAATAAGTAACATAACACAAAAAAAAAAAAATTACCTGAAAACTTTTCGACCCCTGGGGGTCCGCGGACCCCCATTTGAGAACCACTGCCATAGAGTGCCACAGTTATGAGTCCTAAGTTAGCATTGCGTTGTTCCTTCCTCTGGAAGTCAATGGCATTTTTGTATGGGATTGGCATGGTTAACAAAAGTCTATGAAACTTTGATTGAAGTTTATGATTTTTGAAGGATTTTCTGAAAATCGCAACTAATTCTTTTGCATTTACACTTCAAAAATCATAAAAGTGGTGTTAGTTTGTGAAGATTATCATGCTGAACACAAAGGCCTCAGTTTCATAAACTTTGTTAAAGGGATATGGCACTTTTTTGGGAGTTTCATTTGCCATATCCCCCCCATAACCAAGGTACACCATGCCTTTACCATCACTGTCCGAGCAGTATACAGTGAGCTACAGTACAGTCGTGAAGTTATTATCGCCTTAGAATGGAGACCAATGGTACACCCATTCAAAATAACCAAAAACACAGATATATTAATAGTGCGAAAATACATGTTGTGCTTCGGGTACTCACCACGAGATGAAATATTAATCCAAATGCAGAGAAATTATATTTCTTTAAGGTAAATATATAGCCGGAATTACTTCCTAAACATGGCCGCCAGGCATGCGCAACATACAGCGCATGCGCTGTGTACAGCGGAAGCGCTCTTTACAGGCACACAAGGAAGTAACTCGGTGTGGGGATTTACTCCGAAAATGACGTTTCACGTAACTATGGATTAATATTTCATCTCGTGGTGAGTACCCGAAGCACAACATGTATTTTGACACTAGATCTGTTTTTTGAACGGGTGTACCATTGGCCTCCATTCTAAGGTGAGACTTACTAACTTCACGACAGTAGCTCACTGTATAGTGGACAGTGACGGTAAAGGCATGGTGTAGGCATCAGGCATCTAACAAAAATCCCCATACAAAAATACACACAGTGCGATGTTAATGTGTATTGCAAATTTACAAAAAAAAAAGATTTGATGCTTCGCTACATCAAACAATCGGAAAAAAAGGGGAAATCACTTAATTTCACTTTTCTCAAAGTGCTGCTGACTGTGCAGATCACAGTTCACCATGGGCAGTGAGCTTTTAAAGGACTGTGTAGCTCTGTCATATTGAAAGGTAGGCTACTGTATGTGGTGGCGGTGACATAATGAAAGGTAGGCTACTGTATGTGGTGGTGGCGACATATTGAAAGGTAGGCTACTGTATGTGGTGGTGGTGACATATTGAAAGGTAGGCTACTGTATGTGGTGGTGGTGACATATTGAAAGGTAGGCTACTGTATGTGGTGGTGACATAATGAAAGGTAGGCTACTGTATGTGGTGGTGGTGACATAATGAAAGGTAGGCTACTGTATGTGGTGGTGGTGACATAATGAAAGGTAGGCTACGTGGTGGCGGTGACAATGAAAGGTAGGCTACTGTATGTCGTGGTGGTGACATAATGAAAGGGAGGCTACTGTATGTGGTGGCGGTGACATAATGAAAGGTAGGCTACTGTATGTGGTGGCGGTGACATAATGAAAGGTAGGCTACGTGGTGGCGGTGACATAATGAAAGTGATCTGGTGGCGGTGACATCATGGCAGGATAGTGAGCGGTTGCGGTGACATCATGGCAGGATAGTGAGCGGTTGCGGTGACATCATGGCAGGCTAGTGAGCGGTTGCGGTGACATCATGGCAGGATAGTGAGCGGTTGCGGTGACATCATGGCAGGATAGTGAGCGGTTGCGGTGACATCATGGCAGGATAGTGAGCGGTTGAGGTGACATCATGGCAGGATAGTGAGCGGTTGCGGTGACATCATGGCAGGATAGTGAGCGGTTGAGGTGACATCATGGCAGGATAGTGAGCGGTTGAGGTGACATCATGGCAGGCTAGTGAGCGGTTGCAGTGACATCATGGCAGGATAGTGAGCGGTTGCAGTGACATCATGGCAGGATAGTGAGCGGTTGCGGTGACATCATGGCAGGATAGTGAGCGGTTGCGGTGACATCATGGCAGGATAGTGAGCGGTTGCAGTGACATCATGGCAGGATAGTGAGCGGTTGCAGTGATATCATGGCAGGATAGTGAGCGGTTGCGGTGACATCATGGCAGGATAGTGAGCGGTTGCGGTGACATCATGGCAGGATAGTGAGCGGTTGCAGTGACATCATGGCAGGATAGTGAGCGGTTGCAGTGATATCATGGCAGGATAGTGAGCGGTTGCGGTGACATCATGGCAGGATAGTGAGCGGTTGCGGTGACATCATGGCAGGATAGTGAGCGGTTGCAGTGACATCATGGCAGGATAGTGAGCGGTTGCAGTGATATCATGGCAGGATAGTGAGCGGTTGCGGTGACATCATGGCAGGATAGTGAGCGGTTGCAGTGACATCATGGCAGGATAGTGAGCGGTTGCAGTGACATCATGGCAGGATAGTGAGCGGTTGCGGTGACATCATGGCAGGATAGTGAGCGGTTGCGGTGACATCATGGCAGGATAGTGAGCGGTTGCAGTGACATCATGGCAGGATAGTGAGCGGTTGCGGTGACATCATGGCAGGATAGTGAGCGGTTGCGGTGACATCATGGCAGGATAGTGAGCGGTTGCTCTGTTTAGAATGCTGCCTCATTCAAATGGGATCTCCTGGCAGGCGTTTGCCATTGTTTCTCATTTCCTTGAAGGAAGTGATGCTAATAATAATACAGAGAGGAAAACAGCACATTATAGTCAAACTTAGAGTACAAGAAACATATTCATCTGTACGGATATTTTACTCAAGCATTTTATTGTATCATTTATCAAAGGTTGAACTGTGCAGAAATGTTTCATTTACAAAATGTATATTTATAGCACAAAAGATCATTGAGTTCTAACATCATTTATTGGAAATCATCAGTTTTTCTCATTAATCACAAAACATCTCTTCAAGTATATAACTCAAAATGTGTGTATTCCATTTTAAAAGCAGTGTATAATGTAATTAAGCTTTGATAAATCAAAACAATAAATGAGTAAACAAAAACGTACATTTCCTACTGTCTGTCTCGTGTGTGCAGCTCTGTTTTTTAGTGGATATACTGAACTTAAATATTTGTATTACTGTGATGTGTTGTGGTAATTTGTCAAGAAATCGGAATTTAGGAAGGAGAACACAGACTTTTTTCATCAATTTGAAAGTGACAATGTGTGTCTTACTAATTCTGTATTTGGGAAACTTGTAATCACCATCACAGGCTCACATGTAATCATCGACATGCATCGGCGTGTCCCTGTTGTAAGTCTGCGCTCAGCTATACGGGAACATTTACTCTAGATTTGCATCTTAGTCCTTTCCATAAAAAAATGGCAGCTAAGCCACAAAACACTCCTAGGACGAGTGTTGGGGCTCCGAGAGCCAGCGCTACTGTCGTGTCTGCTCCCACTGCTATGACCACCCCAGCTAACACCAGCACCACAGCAGCAGCTGACGCCACGCGTATGTTCTTTTTTCTACCCTTCTTCTCCTTTTCCCTCTCTTTCTCTTGCTCCTCTCTCTCTGCATCCCACATTTTCCTCTCCTCCTCTTTCTTCTTCTCCTCCTCTTGAGTCCTCCGCTCCTCCTCCTCCCTCAGCTTTCTCTGAGCTTTCTCATACATCTCGTTTGTGTAGTGCTTCCCCCCGTTATCCTGTACCATCTCCTTGACCATGGTGATCAGCTCTTTGACCTGAACGCGGTCGTCTGTGTCGTTGTTGTTGAAGGCGTGGTATCTGCGTCCAAATGTGATGGAGAGTCTCCGTAGCTCCTTGCACTCCTTCAGGGCATTGTCGGCCTTGGCCTGATCTTTACACGTGAACAGCATGATGGTGTACATGGAGGCGTCGTCTCCAAAGTTATCCTGGATCCACTTGACGGCATTCCTCTCCTCCTCGGTGAACCTCACTCCGAGCCTGATCACCAACAGGAAGGCGTGGGGCCCGGGGACCGACATGTTGACACACTCCTCTATCTTTGTCTTTAGTTCCTCCTCTGTGACGGCTGTGTCGAACAGGCCTGGAGTGTCGATGACCTGGACCACGGTCCCGTCCACCTCCCCGCTCTCCGTCTCACAGTGTTGGGTCACAGATACTGAGCTCGGGTCCTCTTTGAAGGCCGCCCTCCCCAGGATGGTGTTTCCCGAGGCACTCTTCCCCGATCCAGTCTTGCCCACCAGGACTATCCTCAGCCCGCCAGAGAACTCCAGAGCTGTAAATGCATGAGCAAAGTCAATGGAGTGCACATCGTATTAAAGGAACACTCTGCCCATTTTCAACCAGCTTTGTATCATTAGAACATCAGTAGTATTTTAGAAAACTGTAAACGGTTTTGAAGTCTGTCATTTAATTTGACAGTTATTGAGTGTTAAAGTGTGGACCAGTGACATCACTGGTCCACACTAACTCAAATTAATAACTCATTAACTCAAATCAACTCTAAATAACTGTCAAACTAGATGAATGATGAATAGTTTGACAATTATTGAGAGTTGATTTGAGTTAATGAGTTATTAATTTGAGTTAGTGTGGACCAGTGATGTCACTGGTCCACACTTTAACACTCAATAACTGTCAAATTAAATGACAGACTTCAAAACCGTTTACAGTTTTCTGATATACTACTGATGTTCTAATGATACAAAGCTGGTTGAAAATGGGCGGAGTGTTCCTTTAAGAGTGAATCCATTTCCTGCCATATTAGTCTGCAAGGAGTGGGGAAAATGCGTTGTCTTTCTGTCTGACTGTAAAAGCTGGAGCTATCGAATGAATGAACATACCATCAAGACCACACCCATCAGACCGAGGAAGAGTTCTCTGTTTTTTCTCTCTGAGGGGTATCACTGCAATAGGAAATTATACCAATGAGACACAGTTGAAAAGCAGTTCCAGTCACCAACATTGCTTTTGAGATAGGCCACTTCCCTCTTTCCGACCCGTGCTCTTTTCGGTGTCACAGTAGCAGAGTGTTTACATCTTCACTACACAAACTACTAGGAGGATCAAATGCTGCATCATTTTTAACATCAAGTCATGACATTCTTACCTTCAGCCATGATCTGGGATCTCTCTTTTCCAGTGCGAAGATGGCGACAAATGTGCTGTTCCAGCTCCGAAATGTGAAGTGAACTTACACAAGCTCCACTTCTCTGCTCTGAGTTATCTGGGAAACTCCTGGAAGCCTGCTGGCCAATACAGAAGCCTGGCCAATACAGAAGGGGCTTCCTATTTCCTTCTATTGTTCAAAATAGCAGCTCTGCAAATGTGCATCCCCACGGTGGCTGTCAACAACACTGTGAACATGTTGAATAAGTTTCTGTTTAACTTGTTGTGTTCTATGCATTCTAACAACTCCTCGACAAGTTTTTTAACGTGGATACACGTTGGATTCTGAAACCATTATACCACTTAACCATATAATGCGATTTGGTGTGGTTGTTTAAAAGGGAGGAAACAACCAAATTTATGGACTGCATGACATCCTCCCATTGTAGAATACAGAATACCCCTCCCCCAATCCAGACTGACTTCTATTCCAAGATTAGGCTGGTTGCACAAAGCACCTTAAAGGAACACTCCGCCCATTTTCAACCAGTTTTGTATCATTAGAACATCAGTAGTATATCAGAAAACTGTAAACTGTTTTGAAATCTGTCATTTATTGAGTGTTAAAGTGTGGGAACTCAAATTAATAACTCATTAACTCAAATCAACTCTCAAATAACTGTCAAACTAGATGAATGATGAATAGTTTGACAGTTATTGAGAGTTGATTTGAGTTAATGAGTTATTAATTTGAGTTAGTGTGGACCAGTGATGTCACTGGTCCACACTTTAACACTCAATAACTGTCACACTCAATAACTGTCAAATTAAATGACAGACTTCAAAACCGTTTACAGTTTTCTGATATACTACTGATGTTCTAATGATACAAAGCTGGTTGAAAATGGGCAGAGTGTTCCGTAATCAGTGATGGTCACTGAAATTGTGATGTCATCAGTGAGTGATGTCAGGCAAGACCACGCAGCAGCCAAGTTGTGGGCAAGGAACATAAACATGCAGTTTTCATCTGTGACGCATGTAAGCACTGAAGTGATTTTGTTTTAATTTTTTGTCGCATTCACCACCATTCAGTATTACACTACAGTTACATTGCAGGTACACTATAGTTCAATTTTAGTGTTATCAGTTATAGATTATTATGTGTAAACTATGTTATGTGTGACAATGTGACAAATAAAAATATTTGAAATATGAAATAATGTTTGGTCCAAATCATTGCTAAAATATTTATTTGAACAAAATTATTATTAAAGCCTGTCATTGTTTTGTTTATAATCACACTTTGACTTGAATTGACTCCAGAAGGCTTGAAAACATAGGGATAGACACAAAGATCATTCAAATCTACTACTACACACATTTCTATGAAAATGTGGGTGAAATTGGGGGCGATCTTGACAGACGGGCGGATATTCAGATGGCCCATTGGGCAGATTTGATCAGAAACCTCTAGAGAAAACCGAGCCAAATTGAATGCTTAATGATTCCTCTCAAATATTAATATTATCAGCTCTACTAAAGAGGATAAAGGCAGAATTGAACCATTTAATTTATTATGCAATTTCAATATCATAGGGACCTTTCATTTGACACTAACTGCTGATAAATCCTGCTGTCATGGTAACCAAAGGTATATATTATACACCAATTCCAATGCTCATGTCACTGGTTACTTGCTACTATGTCAGTCTTGTTTCTCAGAAGAGTTAGTCTGTTAGTCCTTGAATTAATCGTTGGAGTTGCAGGGAATAAAACTGAATACGGCCACAGACGAGTTTCAACAAAAGTTCAACCAGCATAGATGGAAGATTCAGTGCATATTTCTTATTCTAGATGTTGCCCTAATTTCATAGAAACAAAAAAGGGAAAATATAATAGTGGTCTTCAAAAATATACGGCATAAACATCTTACAATTTAGTCATAATAGGCTTACTTATCATTCAAAGTAGACACATTGTGAGTAATTTGTGAGCATGTGAATAATGAAATGGATAAATAAAATCTCGGGAGGAAAAAGGAAAATATGATTTCTAACCTATCCAAGTAATAAGGGAACAAGAAAGTTTTATTTATTTATTTTCAATTTATAAATAGTCCAGACATTGTGCTGTTCCATTCTGGCACCAGTAGATGGCTCTCTGCTCTTGCTAATCCCACTGGTGTTCTGGGCTGGCCAGATGTCTGATGTTGCACCAATCAGAATCCTTTCCTTGTCTAGTTTCAAAGAAAATGAAACTGAGCTCTAACACAAAAGACAAAGTGAAAGCTATTTATTTATTTATTTAACCTTTTATTTATCCAGGGAGGACCATTGACAGCACACTCTCTTTTTCAAGGACGCTCTGATTACAGTGTATATCACTATTAAAACAAATGAAAACTATTAAAATCAAGAATAAGATTGCGGCATATATAAAACAATGAAACACTAAAATGATAAAACAATAAGACAATAAAATCACATGAAATCAGGTGCAGACAAATAAGAGGGCTACGTAAAACAGGTGCAATTCCTATGCAGTATACATCCTCAAGTAGCGCCTTGAACGACTCTATGGAGACCAGTCGGTCGAGTCTGAGAGAGTCCTGAAGCTTGTTCCATCTATCAGGAGCATAAAAGCTGATTGCGGTCCTTCCTGACTCACTATTCATACGTGGAGTGACCAATCTAATGTGTGTCTGTGAGCGTGTTTGATATCCTGAAGCACTCAAACTTAAAGGTGAAGACAAATTGAATGGAAGCTTACCACACAAGGCCTTATAAATAAATAAAAGACTTGTTTAAAGCCCAGCACAGGCATGGAGGTTCTGGAACGTGACAATGATGTGTGTCTTACTAATTCTGTATTTGCAAAACTTCTGTAACCACCATCACATAATCGTCAACATACCAACATGTCCCTGTTGCAAGTCTGCGCTCAGCTATAGGGGAGAAGAGCGGGGTGAGTTGAGCCAGGAAGAGCGCATCTTTAAAGTGAGGACATGACAGCTAATGTCTCCAACTTAAAATATGTACATATAGCTTGTATGCAACCACGTGATTCCAACGTCAAAAATCGAGTTGGAGGGCATGAAGTGAAAAGCGGAATGGACAAGATGGAGGAAGGCCCGTACTGTGCTAGATGATATTACGAGAGAAAGGCATAAACAGAAAATCACAATATATGTTGTGGACGTGATCTTTATGCTATGAAGAGGAGTGAATTGTCAATGCAATGGAAAGACTGCTATCAGTAGATAAAACGCAGTAGATAAAACGTTAAGCAACTACCTTGTTCTTCAGACTATCCTTCTACTCAAGAAAACTTAATGAAAACATTCACTAAAAAAGTATGGAGGCATACTGTACAACTCATTTTCCAACATGTAGCCTACGATTCATCAGCCATAAATAAACACCACCCGACAGATAAACCGCATTGACCATAGCTCAACAACTCAGCAATACATTCTCCAACTCAACGGAGCATACAGCCACAGCGTTACAAGCAGTCAAAGCAACCGACCAACAGTCTCCATGGCAGCCCTAAACTGTGTTCTATGGGAGTTGGACCCACCCAGTCTGCCCCCCCCCCTTCCCCGTGGGAGTTGGACCCCCCCTGGGAGTTAGACCCACCCAGTCTGCTCGGCCAGGAAGGATACACAAAATTCTGCTCACACAGGCACGCACGTACACTTCTTCTCGTCCCTATTAGTAGAAGATATCCTGCTTCTTTGCCACAAGAGAATAGCAGCTAAGATACAAAACGCTCCTAGTATGAGTACTGGAAGTCCTACAGCCAGCGCTACTGTTTGAACTGCTGCTCCCACTACTATGACCAGCCCAATTAACACCAGCACAACAGCAACAGCTGACACAGCAATCAGGATCTTTGTCTGTTTCTCTCGCTCTCTGTCTTGCTTCTCCTTTTTCTTCTGATACTCTTCCTCCCATGCTCTCCTCTCCTCCTCTATCTTCTTTAGCTCCTCTTTCCTCCTCTCCTCTGCCCTCTGATACTCTTCCTCCCATGCTCTCTTCTCCTCCTCTTTCTTCTTTAGCTCCTCTTTCCTCCTCTCCTCTGCCCTCTGATACTCTTCCTCCCATGCTCTCTTCTCCTCCTCTTTCTTCTTTAGCTCCTCTTTCCTCCTCTCCTCTGCCCTCTCTTCCAACTTTCTCTGAGCTTCAGCATACATCTCGTTTGTGTAGTGCTCCCCCCCACCGTTATTGTCTACCATCTCCTTGACCATGTCGATCAGCTCTTTGACCTGAACACGGTCGTGTCTGTCCTTGTTGTTGAAGGAGAGGCATCTGCCTCCAAATGCATCCCTAAGTATCCGTAGCTCCCTGCAGTCCTTCAGGGCATCTTCGGCCTTTACCTCATCTTTGCACGTGAACAGCAGGATGGTGTACATGGAGGCGTCAGCTCCATAGTTATCCACGATCCATTTGACAGCCTTCCTCTCCTCCTCGGTGAACCTCATTGGCTTGATCACCAACAGGAAGGCGTGAGGCCCGGGGAGCGACATGTCGACACACTTCTCTATCTCTGTCTTTATTGCTTCTGTTGTCATTTCTGTATCGAACAGCCCTGGAGTGTCGACGACCTTGACCTTGACGTCGTCCATGACCACCTCTCCGCCGTCCACCTCTCCGCTTTCCGCCTGACAGACGTTGGTCTCAGATTTTACGCCTGGGGAAGATTTGAAGGCGTCTCTCCCCAGGATGGTGTTTCCTGTTGCACTCTTCCCTGATCCAGTCTTGCCCAACAGGACTATCCTCAATTCCAGAGCTGTAAGTGTGTTGAGCAAAGTTAAAGTCATGCATACTATTAAGTGAGTCCATTTCCTGACATTATTAGTCTGCAAGGAGTTGAAAAATGCATTGATTTCTGCATGACTGATTAAGGCTGGAGCAATTGAATGAACATACCGTCATGGCTAGTCAGACCAGCCCCATCTTCCCGAGGAAGAGTTGTCGGCTCTGTCTCTAAGAGGGATATCGCTGCAATATGAAATTATACCAATGAGATGATGTAAATAGATTTTAGTCACCGACATCATTTGCAATATATAGGCTACTTTCCTTTTTCCCACTCATGCTCTTTTTTATGTATTTATTCAATTCATTTTCCAAAATAAATAAATAAAAATACAAAAACCACAAAACATCTGCAAAAAACGTACACATAAACATACACATAGATAGATTCACTCAGAACATATTCCCCCTTCGCTGCAAGACCACCTAAAAAAATATAAAATAAATAAATAAATAACAAAGTTATCAATTTGCAGTATTATGTTTGTTTCTGCATGTACAAGACTCAATCATGACAGAACTTATTTTGAACAGATCGTATTACCACAAAGTAAAGAAAAGATACATGCAACCCTAGCTATCCATGCCATCATATTTTCTACTTTAGCACATACGACCACCGACATCTCCACCGACAGCCAAGTCCACAGCTAAAGATGCCAATTGCTCAAAAGGCTAATTTAGTGTGAGGAGCTTTCCATCTCTGGGATACTTTTTTTGGTTTTTGCAGCAGCAGCACTAAGGCCCAGCAACAGGATCAATGCCCCCCCCCCTCCCACACACACACACACACACACACACACACACACACACACACACACACACACACACACACACACACACACACACACACACACACACACACACACACACACACACACACACACACACACACACACACACACACACACACACACACACACACACACACACACACACACACACACACCAGGGCCGGTTCCAGAACAAGATGACTAGGGGTGCATCCTAGATAGGAAGGGGTGCAGATGCCCGGCCGAAGGCATGTCATGTCAAAAATTTGACATGTTATTTTACTAAAAATAATGCATTTGACCATCATTTCAAGTAGAATGATACCACCCAAGCAAGAATATTTCAAGTGTTTCAAGTGCTTTACTGAAATATTTGGACCATATAATGATAATACAATTATCTCAACCTTAAAAGGTTACATATAGGTGCCAAAAAGCCATAAAATCACATCAAAGAACAAAGAAAAACAACAACTATAATTCAAGTTTAAACAGTAAGTGTGCAGCTATAGCATTTATAAAAAAAACAAGAAAAAAAAAACGTTTTTTTTTTTTTTTACTTTTCAACTGAGCATGCAGACAATTAAAATAAGGGTGCAATGCATGCTTTTGCACCCCCGTAGAACCGGGCCTGACACACACACACACACACACACACACACACACACACACACACACACACACACACACACACACACACACACACACACACACACACACACACACACACACACGGTCCATCTAGCCACGATCATCTTACCTTCAGCCATGGTCTTGGATCCCTGTTTTCCAGTGTGAAGATGGTGACAAAACAAGCTCCACTTCTCTGCTCTCAGTTCTTCAAAATGTACCTCTGGCTGCTGTCAACAACCCTGTAAATGATAATAAGTTATAATAAGTTTCTGTTTGTTTTAAGTCATTGTGTGTTCTAAACAGTCCAACAGGTTCTTTAACTGGTTGGCAGTTGAGTCTGTCAATTTGGTTATAGTCCAGGCATTTTATGCAAATATGTGGGTCAACCTCACACTAATTGCAACAAAACCAAACTCAACTGATTTTGTATCCTCAATATGTCCTCAATGAAGGAAAAAAAGTGTTAAGGAAATGTATGAAGGGAAAGTTTTGAAAATGACCTAAATATGATGGTAGCCTATGGAAGCCTATGGAAGCCTTTTTTTTTTTTTTTTTTTTTTTTTTAATGTGCCATAAATCTCATCACTTATATCCTGTATGTGTTTTTTGCTTCAAAGAGAAAAAATAATAATAATAATAATAATAAAAACAAATGTTAAAAAATAAATAAAAAAACGTTTTTGGTAGCATCATATAGGTAATTTTCAAAATTTTCCCTTCATACATTTCCTTAACACTTTTTTTCCTTCATTGAGGACATATTGTCAACACTCTTAAAGGGAGAGAACAGCCAAACTTCTGCATTGAAACCAGTACTGACTTCTATTCCAAGATTAGCCGGGTCAAATTGGTCATTTTTGTTTCAGCTACATCCATTTAATATCTTAAATATATTACGGTAGTTGTTGTTGTTCAACATTTGGTGTCCTCTGGGATTTTTGGACGGCAAAGTTCCTCTTCTTCTTCTTTAGAAAAAGTGATTTTCTATGTTTAAGGAATCAAGTACGATTTTTTTTACACCCCGGACCTTATGATGTTTTACTCACCCAGATCACTTTGGTTTCATTCGGATCCCCATAGAAGATATTCAACTCCAAGTAGAGTCCTGGAACTGGCCAAAACGGGGCATACGTAGTACACACTGTAAATAACGTATTTTCCGCAACATATCGGTTCATATCCTCATATTATAGTCCATAAATGAACGTGAATCCGTCAATTCTCCTCCGGGCTGCTTCGGGCAGCCTAGGTATGCCCCGTTTTCGCCCATTTTTGCCAGTTCCAGGACTCTACTCGCAGTTGAATATCTTCTATGGGGATCCGAATGAAACCAAAGTTATCTGGGTGAGTAAAACATCCTGGAAATAAGGTGCGGTGTGTAAAAAAATTGAATTCTCCTTTAATCCTGCACTTCAAAAATGATCCACAGGTCTTATCCACAGGTCATGAGTATCAGTTACACACCCGACCCGCGCCGGCCCCCAACCCCCAACATCCACTGCTTCCTCAATCTAAAGAGAGACAGACTACATCCTTTTCGGTGCATCCTGGAGGAGGGGGGTCACATATCTGAAATGGCCTTAGATTGTGCAAGGCTTTTAGATAGCCTACACAGTGCTTGTCTTCAGGTTACCACAAGTCCCATCAACTTTCATGCAATATGCCTTCACTGGAGCAGATACTGGTATACATTGTCATGACACGGAGTAGTCTAATGAGTAAAAGAAGATATTCAAACTTCATTGAACCCACAGAAGCAGGTGAGTGTGAGGCAGGTTTGAACCTCATTGTGAGCAATTTCCACATGTAGCATATATATAGTCTCTAACACATTTCAAAATGCATTTTATCATCTGCATATCTTCATTTTCTCATAAAGATGTAAATTTGTTAGAGAAAACTTACCCCTTCTATGCGCATCAGCATCAGCACCCTTGGGAGACGCAGACTCTCTGGAGGTGGTTGGAGGTGGAGCAGCTGACCCTCTCGTCTCGTTTGCAGGTAAATATACTGGTGAGCTGAGAAGTGACGGGGTGCACTCTTCCAGACAGCGCCCCTTTATCTCTCTCTCTCTCTCTCTCTCTCTCCCTCCCTCTCTCTCTCTCTCTCTCAGGTCTGAATAGATCTGCAATGATTCAATCAATCTATTCAGATAAATTGTGCTGAATCCACTCATGATTGATTGATTTATCTATCAATCAGTCCATTTAGCTATTTCTAGAATGTTGTCCAGTTGAAGCCAGATTTAGAGGAATATCTCATTTTAAATTAACATTAGGCTTAGACTGTTGTGATGTGGTTATTCAGTTTTAACCATCAATATTTTGCTCCTTTTCCCATTAGGGTAAATACTGTATATTTATTTGGTGATTTTGGTCAATTATTTGTGCTTTTATGGTTATCAGCTTCTACACTCAACTTCTACACTGCTGCCACTTTTCTTGAAATATAGCCCAATCTGGCAGCGCTTTAGAATACAGCCCGCAATACCCTGTAAGTACAGGGTAACAAGATGATGATCTGTACTTACAGGGTTAAGTATAGGGTACAAAATCTGTACTTACAGGCCAAGTACGAGGTACAAGATGTGACTTACAGGGTAAGTACGGGGTAGAAGATGTGAAGTTACCCTGTAAGTGCAGGGTACCACATCTGTACTTACCACGGTAACATACCTGTACTTAAGCTATGTGAATGGCGTGCGGTGAATACATGGAAACTAATAATAATGGTGCCAAGGTCGTTGAGTCTCCAGAACTAACTTCCCCGTAATCTGAACTAGACATGACATCAGTCTAACTGGAGAATACTGAATGGCTTGTTGTAGACCAGTCGTTCTCAAGCCTTTTCACATCAAGGACCCCTAAACTGATACAAATGAGACCACAGATACGATTTTGTCCCAGAGTCCCCCATCTGATAAGTTTCACCAGATGTTTTATTGCAGAAAATAGCCATACATTCTGTCGGGCTGCTCTGATGCATCTGTCGGTGTCTAAATTGAGTCAAGCCAAAGCACTCTTCCAGACACCGCCCCTTTCTCTCTCTCTGTAAGGTGTGAATAGATCTGCACTGATTCAATCAATCTGCCCAGATCAAGTGTGCTGAATCCACTCATGATTGATTGATTTATCTATCAATGGGTCCATTTAGCTCTTTCTAAAATGTTGGCCATTTGAAGCCAGATTTAGAGGAATATTTAAATTAACATTAGGATTAGACTGTTGTGATGTCATTATTCAGTTTTTACCATCAATATCTTTGCTAATTTTCTCATTAGGGTAAATACTGTATATTTATTTAGAGATTTTGCTCAATTATTTGTGCTTTTATGGTTATCAGCTTAGTCACTCAGCTTCTACACTGCTGCACCTTTACTTGAAATATAGCCCAATCTGGGGCTATAGAATGCCCACAAAATGTTACTATGGCTGTGGCGCGAGACTAGACCATATACATCCATGGACTAAACCAGGGGTGCGCAACATTTTTTTTCCAGTGGGCCATACTGACTTACCTCAGGTAAGGGAAGGGCCACACATTGGAGATCATACCTGCCAACACTCCTGATTTTCGCGGGAGTCTCCCTATTTTTAACCCTCTCTCCCGTTGGTAATTTCTCATTAATCTCCCGATATAATAGTGATACAAATCCAATGGCTGTAACAGATGAGATTTATGAACATAATTCTGCCTTTTACTGAGTTTTTGGGGGTTGTTTTGTTTTTCTTTGAGGACCTTGGGGGCCGGATTGAGATGGTCCGGGGGCCAGGTCCGGCCCTGGGGCCGCATTTTGCCCATGTGTGGACTAGACGGTGGGGGAAGAAAACCCATATGTCTCAATGGGCTGACTCACCAAAGGACGGTGCTGCGGCGCTACACTACAGGATTGGGCATTCTAGAGCAGGAGTCTGTTCAGATGCGCGTTTTCTGCGGTGGTTGAATCCCCGATCCTGTCTGCCTGGGCTGGGCAAGAAGCTAAATGCTAACTATGCTGAATGGGGAGAACGGGAGGATTTCCCCCATGCTGACCCATTGAGCAAGCCTCTATGACGAGACACCGCCTGAATGTATGCTCTCCTACTAATGACTGCCATGAATTTTGCATTTCTTTTATACATTTTTTATTTTATTTCATTTATTTATGTATTCATTTGTTGTTGTTGTTGTTGTGGTGGTGGTGGTGTCTTTTTTCTGTGTGTTTTATAAAAAAAATCTGAGGCACAAACATTATGGTACACCACAATTTCTGTCTCTGGCTGAGTAGCAAAACCCAGAGTCACACAAGCTTTGTCACCTCCACTCCAGACACACACACACACACACACACACACACACACACACACACACACACACACACACACACACACACACACACACACACACACACACACACACACACACACACACACACACACACGCACACAAAACTGCATTTGTTAATGTCTTACACGACTGACAGTATCTATCAGCAATGTCTGCAACAAAGTGTCCTTGTGTTATAATTTTTTGCACTACTGTGTGTGTGTGTGTGTGTGTGTGTGTGTGTGTTTAGCATGCAGTCTTGCACATTGCTGCCCTCCCACTCCCTGTGTATGAGCTCCAGAGAGACAGGCTGGCCAGTCATAGTGGAAGAGAGTAACTTCTCACCATCACGCTGCTCTACCACCAAGAAACACACTGAGGACCATCACAACACGGCTTGTGGACGTCTCGTCATCGGCTTACTGGTTAGAAAAAGTAAGTTCTATAGAATTGGATTTTTGGTGGACCTGTTCAAGTCCTGCCTAGAATAAACAACATCCATAAAGAACTATATTGGGTCCAGCTCGACCAGGTTTCTGTGATCTTGCCTGTTCTTTGTTTCTTAGTGCCCTGTTTTGTGTTGTACTTTGTAAAAGTAGCCTTCTGATTATTTCAAATAATCTTATTATTATTATTATTAATATCTTATTATTATTTCAAATGTAATGTCAAAAGTTAATCAGTTTAAGTCTAAATCAGTGAATGCATAATTTCCATGTGAATTTAAACTGTGTTATTGTGCTACTACAGTATAATGTGTTATGTCATCTTTACAGTACACTCTGATGTGTTAACCAAGAAAGGACACTGAGAAGAGGAAAGATATTAAGCCAGGAATTACTCTGTAATAACATTCTACTGGACTCTGCTACCGGGTGAATGACTGAGGATATACTGTGTGGAGGAGTAGTGTCTTTATTATATAGTCTGCAAAGAATTTCACATTTCAAATCTCAACTCTCTGCGACTTCCTTGTGAAAAAGACAAGTGAAAACATCAGCCGTAGATATTTCAGAAGGAACTTCCCCAGAGTTCGCGATCCAACACTTTTTCAGAGCTCGTTCAGTTGACCATGGCATCGACGGGTCTTCAGGTGCTGGGCCTGGTGTTGGCTGTGCTGGGCTGGGTGGGCGGGGCGCTGGTGTGCGCCGCCCCTCTGTGGCGCGTGTCCGCCTTCGTCGGCGGCGAGCTGGTGATCGCTCAGGTGCTGTGGGAGGGCCTGTGGATGAACTGCCTGTCCCAGACCACGGGCCACATCCAGTGCAAGACCTACGACTCCACCCTGGCCCTGCCCTCCTCTGCCCAGGCCGCGCGGGGCCTCACCGTGCTCTCCCTGCTCCTCTGCCTGCTGGCGCTCATCCTCGGGGTGGCCGGGGCCAAGTGCACCCACTGCATGGGGGACGGCAACCAGCAGCTGCCCAAGGCTCGGCTGGCCAAGATAGCCGGGGTGCTGTTCCTCGTGGCCGGCCTGGCCTACTTGCTGCCCATCTGCTGGACCGCCTACGCGATCATCAGAGACTTCTACGATCCGAACGTCGCGGCGCCGTTAAAGAGAGAGCTGGGCCCGGCGCTGTACCTGGGCTGGGGGGCCAGCGTACTGCTGGTGGTGGGAGGGGCTCTGCTGCACCTGGGCTCCGCCCCCAAGGGAGGACCGCTGAAGGACAAGCCACATGCAGTGGCGGGAGGAGGGGCGAAACAGCAGGAGAAAGCTTTTGTATGAGATCAGAAGAAGGCATTTGTGTGAGATGTTAGCCACACATAGAGGCCATTTACACCTGGCGCTAACATGCGTTTTCTGTGATCAGATTGCAATCAGATTGTGTTTTATCACTTGAAATGCCAGGTGTAAACACCCCCAAAACGCATTGAAGAAGGATTGCAATCTCCCAAACCACCTCCGGAGGTGGTCAGGGATGCATTGTGTACACATTGAACACAAGTGTAAACGCAATGTGTCCTCTCAATCTGGATACACCAACTTTATGCGGATTGAGAGGACAACCATTTCTGCAATCTGATTGCAATCAGATTGCAGAAAACGCATGTTAACGCCAGGTGTAAATGGAATCAGGGTCAAGTACATGAGCATGCAGCATGGACTTCATGGACTTGTGAGGTGCACACAAATATTGGGAAGAGAAGCTCGTTTAAATGGCGAGGTCAAAATCTCTTCTGGGATGTATTCAGCCAATATTGTGTCATATTGGTTATCTTATAAAACAATGTTACTTTAAGGGCCTTTAAATTATAAAGTGGATTTCAGGAAGCATTTTTTACGAGTCATTACAATAACAACAATCATTACGATACCCATAATCTTTTAACACAAAAAAGTGTCATTTCTACTTTTATCATAAAGTCCAAGTTTGCCGAGTGTTTTCTAATAGAACAATACATTTGTGATGAAGTGGGCGTTGAAATGAATTGTGGGATGAGCTCATAGCCAGATGTTTACTAATGTGTGTAATGACATTTCGCAGATGCCAATCTGCCTCTGCTTGTGTGTGTGTGTGTGTGTGTGTGTGTGTGTGTGTGCCTGTGCGCACGTGCGTGTTTGTGTGGGGGTGGGTGTTTGTGTGTGTTTGTGTGTGCGTACGCGCGCGCGTGCATGCGTGTGTGTGTGTGTGTGTCTGCATGCCCCTAGTGTGGGCAGCCTGTGTACAGAAGGCCAATGTACATATGTATATCTGTGTGTGCTGTGTATTCACAGACATTTTTTGTGGGCAGGGCGAGGAATGTTTGTATTTATTTTCTATGACATTTATTTTGAGTGTTCTATGGTTCCCCAGCTTCTTTCATTTGACACTGTCAGCACTTATTTTAATTATTTTTTTCAATTTTTTCCTCTTTCCATAATATGTATTCTGTCTGTTTTTGTTTTCTTTTACTTTACATTCTACAATATATAGAGCAATGTTTTATCCCAACCGCTGCCCCCTTCCTGTGACATCATTGTAGACTAGAGCCAAGAGCCTCAGGTGAGCAAACCAGCTTTGAACTGGAAGGTGACACGGAAAACAATAATTAATTATCTTCAAATGTCTCATTATTCCATGGTTTGCTCACATGGCGCTCTTGGTACAGATCTGCATGTGCTTGGGAGTGCACTTTGGAAACAGACCTTTCAGAATATTAATTCATGAATTTATTTTAATCGTCGCCCTTGTATTTTGATTGCCCAATGCTGATACAACATGCTATCAAAGTCAAAGTCACTATAAAAGGCTAAAAGTCTGCTCATTCTTACAATCGTGTGACAAGTAAATGTTCAATATCTGGATTATAGGGTTAAAAAATAAGGGTCATGTTTGACAGTGTGGAGAGATGCAACAAATAAGCAACTGCCACTTTGTTGATGTACTTTTTCGTCACCTGATACTATTCAATGTTGGACTATCCAAATAAAGTGTTGCCTTTTCGTTTTTGCAAATAACCTGTGCCTTTGTACAATGTATCTTGCTTTATGCACAATAAAACAATAAGCATATAAACCTTCCACTGCATTGTCTTTCTTCAGTACAATCAAATCATCACAGACTGCTTCGGCCTCTCTTTCAAAATATGATTTATTGTGAGTGGTGACAGTGTCAGTACTGACATAATCCACTTGGGGGCAGTAGACACTAAGTAAACAATGTGCTTTCACACAGCAGCAGATACCCTACACCAGGGATACTCAACTTGCTTTGACCAGGGGCCACTTTTGCAAAATGACAGGAGGCCAGGGGCCAGTTAATAAACCAAGATTAATAATATTATTTTCTTCTGTAGTGGATTGTAGTCCCTCCCCCATAACAATAAACAAGAAAAGTTAGACATTCAGTTTGGTCACTTCAATTCAGTTCTCAAATCTGTTCAGAGTAAACCCTCTTCATAAATAAAGGCTCTCTCCAAAAAGAAAATGAACCAAACATCTCTTAGATAGGGGGGCAGTCAGCACCCTATTGTGGGCCGCATCTGGCCCCCCGGGCAACAAGTTGAGTATCACTGCCCTACAGTACACACCTACACAACACAACACATGCACGCACGCACGCACGCACGCACACAAACACACACCCCTTTACCTAAGGTATTTACATACTTTTCAGAGTCGAACATGCCTAGTGCATGTTTATACCTTTCCCAGGGGCTGAACTGCTATTAATTCAATTCAATTCAATTCAATTCAAAGGGGCTTTATTGGCATGAGAAACATACGTATACATTGCCAAAGCAAGTGTCAAATAAAAACAAAAGAAAAAATGTGCGTACAGTTAAAGATATAGGAGAGTAAAGAAGTATAACTTTGCACTCAAATATAATACACATAAGTTAGCTTATGAGTATGCTTACAATTAAATATATACTAAGGAGCTGTGTAAACAGCTATGTAACATTGCAATCCTATCCTATCCTTGCTATTATCTCACTCAAGGCAATGAAGCCAGACTTTTCAGATCTGCACTAGCTGTGGGGGATTAGAAGCTGGATGGGGGAGGAGGGGGGAGGGGGGGGGGGGGGCATTGCCACAGAAACTGACACAGCAGTTTTATCTGGACAGTCAGCCAAAGAAAAGGCTCTGTCTGGATTGCAACAGTTTCTCATGCAGCCTTCCTTCCCTGCATGCTGCTAACTCAGCATAACACTGAAGACTAGCTGCAGGCTGAGGGTTAAGGGCAAAGCACCAGGGGGAGAGAAGGGCAGGAGACAGAGGATTTTCTCGTGTGTGTGTAAATGGAGCAAAGGTGTGTAGTGTTAAGACGATCAATTCCGCATGGCTTCAAATTTGTTTTGGTGTGGTTGGTAGTAGGTTGGCACTTGGCACCCAATCTGGGCACCCATAAAAGTCTATCAGTCTGATAGACTCTGGGACAGACGGCCTATATTTTGGGGGTTCCGGTGTAGAGCAGACGCCCCAAGACTTCCGCTTCCGTCGTTCCGCCGTCAGGTCTGCCAGGCCGGCTGGGGGTAGCCAGTCATGATGTGCTGCACCCATCTGCTGCTCTGTCTTTGGCCATATTGTTTAGATGTTTGAGTTAGACCTAGCAGACTCATTCTCTGTAGCTGTTTGAGACCTAATGGCTATAAGGAGCAGACTTGAACTGGACTGTGTGTGTGTGTGTGTGTGTGTGTGTGTGTGTGTGTGTGTGTGTGTGTGTGTGTGTGTGTGTGTGTGTGTTTTAACACCTGTTGTACAGCCCACAGTTACTGTATGATGTCTTGGAGGTTAACATTGCTTGGCTCAGCAGCACTGGCCTTTCTTGGCACAACAGTGCATACCAAAGAGTTGGGAAACAATGAAGCAAGCAAGTGTGTTTGTCACATGGTACATTTGCCTTCAAAATGTACGTCAAAACAGATAGTGCATCTCTTGGCCAAGATATGATGTTATTAATACATCATTTAAGACAACTTTTTAAGGACTCCTGGTAATATATTTCCAACTTAACCGAACTCTCAGAGTTGATCTCAAGTGGTTTAAGTGCAACTGCTTACAATTTTTGGCTCTACAACCATCTGTAAAGCACATAGTCACAGATAGGCTACAAAGTCATCTCTCAAGACAGACTTTATCATTTTTTAACCGATGGGTTCCCCCACACATTGGCTAAAAGCAGGCCCATATCCAAGCCCAGGGTTTCGAAATTGGGGAGGTCCAGACATAGCAAGGGGAGGCGGGCGCCGGCGAAAAAAAATTGAGGTCCCCCCCCCCCCCTTTTTTTAGCCATATTTAGAGTAATATATATATATATATATTTTTTTTACCTTTTTTAGCCATATTTAGAGGAATATCTCATTTTTTATTAACATTAGGATACTGTTGGGATGTAATTATTCAGTATTTTCTCGTTTTCTCACTCATTCAGAGCAAAGAGGGAGATATATAGCATGATGATAATGCTCTATATCTCCCTATTTGCTCTGAATACACCAGTTAACATGACACAGACTTAACATGATAGAAATATTATCAGCAAACTTAATGACTAGACTAATTATTCTGATCTGAATGGCATATATCAAGAAACATTGACTCCTCTCTTTGCTGTATAGTGGGAGCAGTGGCGCCGGAACGAGTTTGCAATTAGGGGGATTTTTTTTTTTTTTTTTTAATTTTTTTTCAATTTTTTTTTTTTTTTCAATGTTTTTTGCCGGCGCCCTGACGGGAGCCGGCAAGAAAAAATTATGTTTTTTTGAACGTCTGGATGATTTTTAGCCATATTTAGAGGAATATCTAATTTTAAATTAACATTAGGATTATACTGTAGTGATGTAATTATTCAGTATTTTCTCCTTTTCTCACTCACTTGGTGACCTGCTCTCCCTTTAGGTCATTTTACAATTACACTACAACAGACAGCAACACAGGCAGAAACACTGAACTTATTATTATTATCACTTCGAAACACAGTGCAAAACTTGTCACCTCAACACAAAAATAAAATAACAATAACCGTATACGATTATAGCAGCAGCCAATGACAGTGAGTGCAAACAGAGTCCAGGTCTGTCTGTCTCTCAGGTGTAATAATCCCACAATGATCACGGCTTTAACAAGTGTCACAGGCTGTGTAAACAGTGTAAAGTGGGCTCTCTGTAATTTGATCCCTGGGTCTGTCTGTCTCAGGTGTAATAATCCCACAACGATCATGGCTTTAACAAGCATCACAGGCTGTGTAACCAGTGTAAAGTGGGCTCTAAGCGTCAGGGGCAGTTGCCCCCTCAGATTAAAAAAAAAAAAAAAAAAAAAAAAAAATTTTTTTTTTTTTTTTTTTTTAGGGGGCCCAAATTTTAAGGGGGACAAAATGTCCCCATGTCCCCCTTGTTCCGGCGCCAGTGAGTGGGAGATGCATTTTTGAGTAGGCTATTAAAATAGCATGTCAAGTTCACATTTCTTTATTGCCAGATTAAACAATTCTTATTGGTTGTTGGTTGGTTCAACACAACATGTGCGCGCAATCGCGCATGCGTGCTTCTTCTTCTTCTCTAGCCTACAAGCATGTAACTTCCTTGATTGTTATTGTTGATAATTTTATTTAAATAGGCTACATTTTTAAACAAGAAAGGAACATAGTGCACTGCAAAATATTTTTAATTACATTTGTAAAAAAAAAAAGATTTTTTTTTTTTTTTTTTTTTCTATTCTCTGAAATTATTAGGGAGATCCGGACCTCCCTGTGCTCATAGCTAGATACGGGCCTGGGTACTGTTTACATTTTGGCTCTACATAGTCACTCACAGATAGGCTGCAAAGTAATCTCTCAAGACAGACTTTATCATTTTTTAACCGATGGGTTCCCCCACATTGGCTCAAAGTAACCAAATTGACTCGGAAGTTTTCTGCCTGCTTGAGAATGTTGAGCCTGGTGGTGACGCGAGGTTAGAGAATGTTGACTGTGTTCCTCTTAAAGAGACAGGACGCTGCTCCGCGGATTGTGTACAACTGCGAGGGGTGCGTGTCACTTTAAATCCACAGGAGAGTTGCACACAATGATGAAAGTGACTGCAGCGAGTTTAGCCCTGCGACTGCTGGAGCTGAAGGAAGGAAAGACGTGGCGGCGGAACACAAACTCACCCCCACTCTCTCTCTCTGTCGACCTTTGGATCTACGGAGCACGGGGAGGCAGTTCCGCAGTCCGCGGTGGCAATTGGCTGCACTCCTCCTCCCCACTGCTGACAACCGCTTGCTCTCGCGCGTTGTTGAACAAGAGACAAGAATGCATACTGCGCATAGCCTTTGACACGCTGCTGCTGGCCTCTACACGGCACGCGTGCACGTACGTACATGATGCGGTACGGTACGCGTGTGCGCGTTGCTGCTGCTGCTGCTGCTGGAACCCAAAGTCCCCCGGTCGGTCGGTCGGTCGGTCAGTGCACGCCGGCGCAGTGAGGCAGTCTGCGGAATGTTTGAAGATTAACGAGGTTACTAACCGAGTCCTTTAAACCGCACGAGACTACGACTGAGGAGCCATTTCCCTGTTCCCACAAGCAGGCCAGGAGGCACCGACCGAGGCGAGCAGCGTGCTGCTGTGACTGGCTGGACCCGGGAGGAGACAGAGCAGAGCACCGTTCAGCAGAAGACAGACACCATGACGGAGCAACGGATGTCTCGGTGGTATTTTGGCGGGTTGGCGTCGTGCGGGGCCGCCTGCTGCACGCATCCTCTGGATCTCATCAAGGTGAGTGGTGGTGCTGAGTGATGCACAGATGCAGGCAGGGCCTGCTGTCAGTACTCTGACCCGACGTGTAGTAGGCTCTGAGGCTGCCAGCTGTTTCCTGAACAGAGGAGCCACACACACATACATACACATACATACACATAGAGGCCATTTACACCTGCCCCTAACATGCGTTTTCTGTGATCAGATTGCAATCAGATTGTGTTTTATCACTTGAAATGCCAGGTGTAAACATCCCCAAAACGCATTGAAGAAGGATTGCAATCTGATCGGCCAAACCACCTCCGGAGGTGGTCAGGAATGCATTGTGTACACATTGAACACGAGTGTAAATGCAATGTGTCCTCTCAATCTGGATACAGCAACTTTATGCGGATTGAGAGGACAACCATTTCTGCAATCTGATTGCAATCAGATTGCAATCAGATGTCAGAATGCATGTTAATGCCAGGTGTAAATGGAATCAGGCTGAAGTGATAAAATACAATCATACACATACACATACACTCTCCTCCTGCCGAAACATCACCATCATTGTAATTCAGTGAGCTTTATGTAGCCATACCTACCAGGTTCGTTGTGTTGGGGAAAGTTATTCTGGCATGTGTGGTGTATTATTCTGGTTCAGTGTTTCATTTTTTTATTACTCTCCATGAAAGAGAACATTTCAATTCAATGGCAACTGTTTAAATGTGATGCTTTGTTCAATGAAATCATGCACCGACCTATTATAGTATATATATTTTCTCTAAGTTAGAGATACTTATCAAATGCTACTGTAATTGCGCCACATTTGCGCCACACCTGGCACGGTGGCTCAGTGGTAGAGCTGTCGCCTCGCAGTCAGAAGGTCCTGAGTTCGATTCTCGCCTGGGACACTGCGGGCGCTGTGGTTGTGTTCCCCCCATATCTTCAGTGCCTACTGCCCAGGTGGGGTATCTCGTCGTAAGGGCCTTTCTCTCTGTGTGGAGTTTGCATGTTCTCCCCGTGCTCCCCCAGGGGGGTTCCTCCGTACATAACCCCCCCCCCATTAAAAAAACAAAACATGCAGAAGATCAGATCGTCATCGTCATCCGACCAGTGACGACAACATCCGAAGTTGGTCCCCGGGCGCTGTACGAGAAAGTGACCACTGCTCCTGGCCTGCCCCCCTGGAGGAAAGGACAAAGCCAGGATGGGTTAAATGCAGAGGACACTTTTCACCGGCCACCGTCAGCATGTGTGTGTTGTGGCCGCATGCATGTGTTGATGTGTAATCGTGTGACAATAAAAGACGGGCTTGTCCGTCTAAAATCGTGTTTTTTTTTAATCGTGTTTACAAAAGAGGGTCTTCTCTCCGTTTGGTATGGTCACGTGTGTGTGTGTGTGTGTGTGTGTGTGTGTCCTCATTACCCAGTGGGGTTGTGCTCTTGGTTGGTTCACTGCACAGAGTAAACAGGAGTAAATGATCATATAACCATAACCCATACTAGACTAAACATCACGTTGTTCATTTACACTTTTCAGTGTAGTCAGTTGGTCTACCCAACGCCAAAAGGACAAAGAGTGAATGGGAAGAAAATCCTCGTTGGATTTACTTGCATACTTCCCAGCTGCTACCTTATTAAACCCATAGAGACTCAGCACTGAGGACAGCACCACACACAGCAGCCAGGATAACCTTATTAAACCCATAGAGACTCAGCACTGAGGAGAGCACCACACACAGCAGCCAGGATAACCTTATTAAACCCATAGAGACTCAGCACTGAGGAGAGCACCACACACAGCAGCCAGGATAACCTTATTAAACCCATAGAGACTCAGCACTGAGGAGAGCACCACACACAGCAGCCAGCATAACCCTGAGAGCAGTAAATGTCCCTCAGGAAGTCACGTGGTGTGTAATGATGTAGACACAGTCTGTTATTACTACGCTGCATGTGCTTTAATCCTGCTCTTTGTTGGCCTGTGCCTTGGATCAACATGTTTCCACCAGAAAGATTCACCTAACCTGGCAGAAAAATGAACATCTCCAAAAACAAGACTAGTTTAATTGTGCTGTAACTGGGCCCAGGTTTGGTAGCAGGCAGCCACATAAAGTAGAGTTAGTTAGTATGAAGCATTAGACTGCGACCCCTGATTTCCCAACTCAGCGCATGTTGGGAAATTGTTTAAATTGCCATGTGACCTGCAGTGAAATAGCCGGCCCACGTGACAGTTGTTTCAACTGTTGGGTCTAAAATACAGAGCCTGGTCTTCTACCTGCTCTATTTGTTAAAGGAACACTCCGCCCATTTTCAACCAGCTTTGTATCATTAGAACATCAGTAGTATATCAGAAAACTATAAACTGTTTTGAAGTCTGTCATTTAATTTGACAGTTATTGAGTGTTAAAGTGTGGACCAGTGACATCACTGGTCCACACTAACTCAAATTAATAACTCATTAACTCAAATCAACTCTCAATAACTGTCAAACTAGATGAATGACTTCAAAACCGTCATCTAGTTTGACAGTTATTGAGAGTTGATTTGAGTTAAGGAGTTATTCATTTGAGTTAGTGTGGACCAGTGATGTCACTGGTCCACACTTTAACACTCAATAACTGTCAAATTAAATGACAGATTTCAAAACGGGTTACAGCTTTCTGATATACTACTGATGTTCTAATGATACAAAGCTGGTTGAAAATGGGCAGAGTGTTCCTTTAAGCGCCTTGAGATAACTTGTTATGATTTTGTGCTAAATATAAATTGATGATTGCTTGATTGATTGATTGAACTCGCTCACTAGGACAGACAAATGTTGCAGACAGTTGTCTGTTGGTCTGTTATGGACTTTGCTATAAATGTCTTTGCCTGTGCAGGACAGAAGTCGAGTGCCTTAACCTTGAGTTGAGTGTGAGTTGAGTTGTAGTAGCTTGTTTTCAGTGTGGCTGCAGTGATCATTCTGTCTTGTACACAACGGCAATCAGACACACACACACCCACACACACACACACACACACACACACACACACACACACACACACACACACACACACACACACACACACACCACACACACCACACACACACACACACACCACACCACACCACACACACACACACCACACACACACACACACACACACACACACACACACACACACACACACACACACACACACACACACACACACACACACACACACACACACACAAGTGCACATCATCAGCAGCTTCAGACAAAATATCAAGCGTGTTAGTTGCTTTCTAGGTGCTTGGGTGGAGGCGTCAGGTGTACGACTGGGGTGATTTCAGAAGTCCAGTGTTGTGACTGCGAATCACTGAACAAAATAAAATATTTTGTTCAGCGATTTACTTTGTGCATTCATTGACTTTGCCACCACAGGTAGAAAACCACCCCGACCTTCAGTTGTTTGTTTGATCCATCATCGCGTTAACCGAATATTTCCCGTCCTTCACAGACTTTTATGGAAACAATGACAGGAACATGTGAAGGCTGTCATTTTAATAACACAGATAATAATAGATTGTGACAGAATTCTTATGACCCTGTCTGTCAAAGTCAAAATGACAGACAGGGAGACAGTCTAACACAACCTCTGGTTTGACCTCTACCTTACTGCATGGTGTATGAGCACACACTGTATTTCTGTTATGCGGAGCTCTTAAGGGCCTTATTTCAGACCATGGCTCTTGTGCTATGCTTGCCATGTTAAAAAGCAAAATATTGTAGCCTTTCCCCCAGCAGCAGCAGCAGCAGCAGCACACACTAAGGGTGCTTTCTCACTGCCGCCCCGGTACCGTTCCCGAGCACACTTGTCCCCAAATTGACCCAAGTTTCGGAACATTTGACGAGTGTGAACGTTGTACCCGGG
This sequence comes from Poromitra crassiceps, assembly GCF_964638095.1. NCBI lineage: Eukaryota > Metazoa > Chordata > Actinopteri > Beryciformes > Melamphaidae > Poromitra > Poromitra crassiceps. The sequence goes on from NC_139646.1 coordinate 3,255,786, forward strand.
CGTGCAACAGGGAACCGTTCCGAACCTCATAGACAACACACGGGCGACGATAAACTCCAGGCATAGTTGATGATGCAAGTGCACTCTGTTCCGTTTCCGAGCGCGGAAGAAATGTTGTAATGTGAAAGCTGACTAGCGAGCGAGAGGGGGGGGGGGGCAATCGTTCCCGGGTGCGGAACAGAACAGAACAGAACAGAACAGAACAGAACGGAACAGAACAGAACGGAACGGAACGGAACGGAACGGAACGGAACAAAAGCAATCGTTCCCAGTGAGAAAGCAGCCTAATTGACACTCAGTTAATGTGTATCACACACTCCATGGAACAACCTGCACGAAGCAAGCGACACTTTGATAGATTTTTGTAATATAATCTAATGTGATGTAACTTATCACATGATATGCTGTTTTCCTTTTCTCCTCATGGTAGAGATTAATACATTGAGGGAAAGGACTGATTGACCTTTTACTCTTTGGAAATCATAATAAGACTACAAAGATGGTAGGTTTGGTGGTTAGGTTTACTACAAATCCCTGCGGCGGTTACATTTATTTGAACTTTGATGCAGCGTGATGCTGCATGGGACACCATGCATGACTCTGGGATGTGGGCCTTTGAGGGGGGGGGGGGTCATCTTAGAGGTGATTGGCCAAGGAGGACTTTAAAATCTTTCTTGAATTAAAATGTGAACTTAACGGCCTAAAGAGTGCAAGCGCTTTGCAAAAAGCAATTCACAAATGAACAAACCAATGAATGAACTAATCAAATGAACAAACGGAGCCTTGTGCTCCCGGGCAAACTAATTAAGATCCTCAGGCTTTGGAGGCAGTAGATCTTCCTTTGGCCTGGCTTCCACATTGACTTCTTTTCTAGAGTAGATACTCCTTTTCTAGAGTAGACAGTCTTCTGTCAAGTTATTTCTTGACAATGTTCTAAGCTACACAGTACTTACCATATTAATTTCCATCAAATCTAACAGTTACTGACATCTTAATTTGGAGTAACTGCAGTGCAATTTGCAGGCGTGTGCGTGCACACACATACACACACACACACACACACATTTTATACTGTAGATTTCCTGTTAAAACTTAGATTTCCATTGTATCGGCCACCCTATTGTCCTTATCTGCCCTGGGTGTGTTTCCAAATAAGATCTACCTGACCTACCATAACTATTTGTCACATTGTCACGTGTGCGTGTGTACGTGTCGTGTACGTTTACGCAAGGTTGTGTCTCAACTCCTTTAAGCAAGACTGTTATGTTGTTCCCATTTCCAGACGTTAAAGGAGAACTGTTGTCAGTCATCTCATAGCCCTGCTGTCTACATATAGTTAACACATCTCCCCAAATCATTTTGAAATACTTGCCACATGTAATTAGATTGTTATGCCTCCGCCAGCGATAGCCAGGCCGGAGGCATAATGGATCCAGTCCGTCCGTCCGTATGACGTACCTCCGTCCGATGTTCGTTAACGTGATATCTGAGGAACGCCTTGACGGAATTTAATCAAATTAGCCTCAAACATCGACTTGGACTCAAGGACGAACTGATTTGATTTTGGTGGTCAAAGGTCAAAGTTCAAGGTCACTGTGACCTCACAAACGCCATTCCCAAGTTTGTTAACGTGATATCTCAGGAACGGCTTGATGGAATTTCTTCCAATTTGGCTCAAACATCGACTTGGACGCAAGGATGAACTGATTAGATTTTGGTGATCAAAGGTCAAAGGTCACTGTGACCTCTCGAATGCCATTTTCAAGCTCGCTAAAGCGAGGAATGCCTTGATGGAATTTCTTCGAATTTGCCTCAAATGTCCATTTGGACTCAAGGTTGAACTGATTTTGGTGGTCAAAGTTCAAGGTCAGTGTGACCTCACGACCGCTCGTTTCATGCTCGTTAACACGATATCTCAGGAACGCCTTGACGGAATTTCATCCAATTTTTCCTCAAACGTCCACTTGGACTCAAGGATGAACTGATTACGTTTTGGTGGGTAAAGGTCAAAGTTCAAGGTCACTGTGTGACCTCACGAACCCCATTCCCAAGTGAAAGCCAGTAGTTTGTGAAATGGCTTGGTAACTTTTAGACCGAAGAGAAAGCCAGTAGTTTGTTGATATTAGTGGCCAATCTAAAAGGGGCTCAAGGTGCATCTCTCTTTATTCTTTATTATTCTTATATCTAATGGATACTTGTGTAAAACATGTGAAATATGGTGTATGTTTTTTACCACTACATATTTTTGTTTAATGATAGTGTGGTTTGAAGGGATCCATGGCCTTCCAGCTCAAACACTGATTGGCTAGAACAGAGGCCACTCCTCATTGTTTGAACGGAGGCCAGACTTGGAACAGAGCCAGTTCTAGAGATATGGACATAATAAGATAACACACACACACACACACAGGAGCTAGTTGGCTATGCTTTAACCTGTGCGTGCGTGCGTGTGTGTGGTGTGCATGCATGCTCAGGGTAACCATTAGGGCTGCCCTTGACCAACGATTATCCTGGTCGACTGGAAATCGACCACAGCTCCGACCAATCGATTGGTCGAAACGGGGTTTAAAAGAAAACAAAAAAAACTTTTGCAGTGTACTTTTTTGTTTTTATTTTTTGCAGTGTACTTTTTTTCCGGAGGCATTATGGATCCGGGTTGTCTGTCCGTCCGTACGTCCGTCCGATGTTCGTTAACACGATATCTGAGGAACGCCTTGACGGAATTTCATCAAATTTGCCTCAAACAGCGACTTAGACTCAAGGATGATCTGATTAGATTTTGGTGGTCAAAGGTCAAAGGTCAAGGTCACTGTGACCTCTTGAACACCATTTTCAAGCTTGTTAACGCGATATCTCAGGAATGTCTAGACGGAATTTCATCAAATCTGCCTCAAACATTGAGTTGGACTCAAGGATGAACTGATTAGATTTAGGTGGTCAAAGGCCAAGGTCACTGTGACCTCTCGAACGCCATTTTCAAGCTTGTTTACTCTTACTTGAGTTAATTTCCTGGACTAGTGGTAATTTTAATTCTACTTCAGTAGGATTTGTCAGCACTCTTTCCACCTATGCCAGTGTTATTGTAATGTCCAGCATGTTAACTATGGTAACAGATCATGCTAATGTGTGTGTTCAGGTGCACCTGCAGACGCAGCAGGAGGTGAAGATGAGGATGGTGGGGATGGCCGTTCAGGTGGTGAAGAATGACGGACTGCTGGCTCTGTACAATGGCCTATCTGCCTCCCTCTGCAGACAGGTGTGTGTGTGTGTGTGTGTGTGTGTGTGTGTGTGTGTGTGTGTGTGTGTGTGTGTGTGTGTGTGTGTGTGTGTGTGTGTGTGTGTGTGTGTGTGTGTGTGTGTGTGTGTGTGTGTGTGTGTCTGTGTATCTGTTTGTGTGAGGTTCTGTCAGTATATTATATAAAATGGCTTCTCCTGTCAGTGTGGTTGCACCATTCATGTTAATGGTTATCCCATCTCTCCTAGAAACATTAGACCGCTGATGGCTCTCTGCAGGCTCTTTAGTCAGCTGCAGTATCTCTGTCTATAATTATGACAAATAAATGTATTTTTATTCTCAGTATTATCTCATACACACATATGTCATTGTAAGATTATATCTTTTGTACTGATTGATTTATACTTATATTGACTTTCGCAGTTTGCTTTCTTCCCTCTACACATGAAGTTTGAGCTGAATAGTATTCCCCCTTGCCACTAGAGTTCTTAAGTAGAGTAAGTTGGAAGCCCGAGCCCAACCTGACCCGACCAATTAACATAAATTGTTGGCCCGAACCCGCCCCGACGGGCTCAGCGCGTGCTCAGCCAGGGTCAGGTTGGGCTGAACCTGAGATATCGCTCTGTGTGGACGTGTGGTTAGAGGAAGAGAGACCTGTCAGTTGACATCAGAATAAGCTTTTGGTAACTCTTATTATTAGTTTAGAAAAAGATTAAAAACAGGTTGGTTCAGGTTGGTTGGCTGTTGAAACATGTTATTGTGACTGATTCTTTCAATGGCGCATATCTGGAGGCAATAGCGACTTTGTGGTTGATTTTCTTACCATCATCTGACTACAGTTGTGTGGCTGAAGCCCAGAGTCACTGAGACTGAGGTACCGTATGGTCCTCCCAAGCCCTTCTAAGAAATGATAAAAATAAGAGGAGAGCAAGGTGTTTGTCAGATGAGGAGAGCAAGGTGTTTGTCAAATGAGGAGAGCAAGGTGTTTGTCAGGTGAGGAGAGCAAGGTGTTTGTCAGATGAGGAGAGCAAGGTGTTTGTCAGGTGAGGAGAGCAAGGTGTTTGTCAGGTGAGGAGAGCAAGGTGTTTGTCAGGTGAGGAGAGCAAGGTGTTTGTCAGATGAGGAGAGCAAGGTGTTTGTCAGATGAGGAGAGCAAGGTGTTTGTCAGATGAGGAGAGCAAGGTGTTTGTCAGGTGAGGAGAGCAAGGTGTTTGTCAGATGAGGAGAGCAAGGTGTTTGTCAGATGAGGAGAGCAAGGTGTTTGTCAGATGAGGAGAGCAAGGTGTTTGTCAGATGGAATATAGCTGACAGGGACGTGGAATACTCAAAACTATGTCTGAACTCCTGGCCTGTGTAGCCATAGATAGACTCCTCCTGGTGGTTGAATGAAGCAACTGTGTGACATTATGATGAGGATAACACAGGATTCAGCCCTCACATGGTGTCCATCTTTCTTTCTTTTTTACCTTCCACTTCCTGTCCTCTTTTCATTTTACACTTCAATTTAATCCCAATTACAGATTACAACATCCCTGTTCCATTTCTTTCTCCATGACTTGTTTTGTTTTATGCTGAACATCTGTATACCCCTCACATGTCATTTCAACCTCTTAAAGTCTCCTCTCCTCTTTTTCTCCTCTTCTTCTCCTCTCCTTCTCCTTCTCCTCTCCTCTCCTCTCCTCTCCTCTCCTCTTCTTCTCCTCTCCTTCTCCTTCTCTTCTCTTCTCTTCTCTTCTCTTCTCTTCTGCTCTGCTCTGCTCCCCTCTCCTCATAGATGTCCTATTCCCTGACCAGATTTGCCATCTATGAGACGGTAAGGGACACGATTGCCAGAACAAGCCAGGGACCCATGCCCTTCTACCAGAAGGTCCTGCTGGGAGCCTTTGGAGGTAGAAAGACACACAGGCACACACACACTCTCTCTCTCTCTCTCTCTCTCTCACTCTCTCTCTCACTCTCTCACTCACTCACTCACTCACACACACGCACACTCACTCACACTGTCTTATGTTTTTTGTCTTTGCCAACAGGTTTCACTGGTGGTCTTGTTGGCACGCCAGCAGACATGGTGAATGTCAGGTAAGATCAGATCAGATCAGATCAACTTTATTGTCCCCGAGGGGAAATTAGTCTTGGGCTACAAAGTGCATTACAGCATGTCGATCGGCAGTAACATGTACCAACAAAAGAAAAACGACAACGACAACAACATGACAGCAAGACAACAGTAGCATTAGAACAAGACATTGCACAGAACCCGGGTTGAACAGGCGGTGCCTGTTTAGGCAAGAAAAATTGCACCCCCCATATTACACTGACCCTTATTGCACTATCATGTGAAAATAAGATGATAAAATAATAAGATAAATAAAAGCATATAACCATAAAAATCATAGAAGCATAAAACCATGGCGAGATGAAAACAAGGAGAAACCACAAGAAGGACTAAAAGAAAAGAACAAGCGCGCTTACCTACTGCCACCTCCCATCAGTGCAGGTGTTCCACCCGTGAGGAAGGGGCTCGCTGTCTATTCAGCAGTGCTATAGAAGTAGGAAGGAAAGATAGATTATATCTGTTGCTTTTACAGCAGCTGGCTCTGAACCGTCTGCCCGAGGGTAGCATCTCCTACTCCGAGTAGAGGATGTGGTTTGGATCAGACAGAACTCTATTTGCCAGGTTAATAACTTTGTTTTCGAAGATGGACTGAAGTGTCGGGTAGTCCTTTCTACCGATCACCTTCATGGCAATTTTTACCATCCTCATCACTCTCGATTTGAGCTGTACAGTGAGAGTCCCAAACCATGCGGCCATGCCATATCTAATCAAGCTTTCTAGTACGGCTTTATATAAAGTGGACATGATGCTGGAGCTCACGCCGAACAGTCTAAGTCTGCGCAGAAAGTGGAGACGTTGAGCCAGCTTCACACACAAGTAGTCGACATGCACGTTCCATTTAAGCGTGTTGTCCATCTGGATCCCCAGATACTTATATGAGCTGAAGATACCATGTCAATATCCACTTTAATTAAACATACAGACAATTACAATTATGTGTTAATGAAGCATCATGCAAATGATGATGATTTATCATGAAAACTAGATTTGGGTCCTTGCCCGGGAGAGCAGATAAGTAAGGGGCCCTCTCAAGAGATAAACTGGTTATTGAGATAACAATTGCCCAACTGCCTTGGTGCTGTCAGTATTTGTCTTGCTTCTGACAGGTGTAGCTTTCAAAAACTTGGTTGCGCCATTTATTTTATTTCTCAACTGACTGCTATCAGTGTCTTAACATCGTGTTACACTCAAGAACTTCATTGGAAAGAAGTCTCTAACTTTAATGTGTCGTCCTTGATCATTTTCAAATCCAGGTTCTTTTGTTTAGTGCATTTTAAAGATGGTCAACTAAACTGTGATTCCTCCTAGGATGCAGAATGATGTCAAACTGGCACCGGAGCTGAGGAGAAAGTGAGTGCTGTAACTTGCTGGAAACTGGAAATTTGCCAAGGCATTATAAACCTCTTTCACATATTTAACTGTTAAAGCTTGTTTGTGTGTTTCTTCTAGCTACAAACACGCCATTGATGGGCTGGTCAGAGTCTTCAGAGAAGGTAAATCACGCACCAGCAGAATGTGTAACTGCATGCAGAGGACACTTGTTTCCATGTCTGAACCCTGACCTTTGTCCTGTCCTGTAGAGGGTGTGAGGAAACTGTTCTCAGGAGCCACCATGGCCTCCAGCAGAGGAGCACTGGTCACTGTGGGACAGGCAAGTCACACAGCTCATCGTCTGAACTCTGCAGATCATTTTAGATCACTGAAGTTCACCATCATGTGACCTTTGCTCATATTCCAGGTGCACGCTTTACGTCATTAAAAAAATCGTGGAGATTTTTCTAAAGCCTGAAGCTTTTGTAGGACTAGTCTGGGGCCAAAAGCTTGGCATCTGGTCATCCGGTAAAAAAGAAAAAGCGGAAACAGCAGTTGCAGATCCGGCGGATACAGAAACGGTCTGTGTTAAAAAAAACAAATCTGCTCTGAAAACATGGCATCATAGTAAACAAATGTGATGCAAGTGATCTGGCCATGTTGCGACTACACAAAAATCAAATGAACTAACAACCATATAAAAGCATCTTTCTATGCGGGAAGGATAACACTGTAATGCAAACAGGCAGGGAAATCCGCCGGATCTGGCAGATCTTAGACCGGAAGACCAATTGAGCGAGAGAGAGCCTGGTGACACAAGGTTACTTAGGACAGTAAAGAACAGAGTTTTTCTCTTTCTCTTTTCACTTTAATGTGTATTTTATCACACATACTGTACACAAGATACATTCATTTGCTAACACCTTACATTACGGTTCACCAGATGCTTAATTATGTAGTTACCGTAATCATTGATTATTGAATCAGGAATAGCATCATTAACTTGACAGTTGAATTGATCATTATGTGATGTATGTGTGTGATGTATTCATTACCTCTTTGGCCCAGCCACTGGTAATAATAATGATAATGAATGGGCTGTCTTAATTTATCAATTAGTGGTTATTCAGACAGTGATGAATTAACTACATAATTAAACATTAAGTAGCCAACTGCAATGTCAAATGTTACCATTCATTGTTTCTGTTAATGATTAATAACAAGACATGGAATAGTCATTGTGTTTATGGTTTGTGGTAATTTATCATTGCTGAATTCATTTCCTAGATGAATAGCGTACTTTTTCCAAACTGTCCCATTTAAACATTACATAATGGATTAGGGCATTGCAGCCTTAGCTTTACTTTTAGAAAGTGGAAGTTGGCAAGCACAACCAAAGGAAATTGCTTTCAGACTGTAGGTCTAACCTAGGTGAAACGACAGTATCGGTGCAACTACTGTACTCACATTTATTGAGTCCAAAACATTCATAGCAATTACTTAAAGTCTTATTAGTTGACTAAATATAGAGTATGCTTGTATAGATAATTTGTATACATACATGCCACAGCATTTTCTTTGTTAATTTGAGTCTACCTTGATTCCACACCTACAATGCAAAGGCTGGAGAGTCATTAGAGTCAACCTTTCATCATATGTCCAATTGCAGGGACTGGATCTGAACAATATCAAAATACAGATGCTGTTAGCATTGGCCTGTAACTTAATAATTCTAATAACAGGTTGATTAATCACTTGCACTCATCCAGTGATTGTCGAATATTTCTAGTTTTATAAACAGACTGATAATGGCAACAGAACCTACATGCTTTTCTGAGGCTCATAACACTCAAGGTTACACATTGTTTACAAAACTGTGGTTGCCTGGGGGGAAAAAAACAGTGTTAAGCCTTTGTAACAAGCTAAGATATATTGCTAATAGGTAGGGCTGGGCCATAATTCAATATTATCATTATTTGCTTTCAGTGGAATCATATTGTGAAGATATGAAGATATTTTAATATTGTGAAACCTTTAAATACGTCTAAATTGATGATTACAAAGCAAATTTGACTTTTTTTTTTTTTTTTTTTTTTTTTTAATCCTTTATTTAACCAGGAAGGTCCCATTGAGATACAATATCTCTTCTGCCAGGGAGTCCTGGTCAAGATGGACAGCAAAATAAAAGGTTTCATGTAAAAACAAAAACAAAAAACAAGAATACAAACAGGGACAAATAACATCACAGCCAAAACTTAAAAACATAAATTGAGGTATGGTAGGAATATTATTCGAATATTTATGTTTGTTTTGACATAATTACCATTCGGTTCAATTTGATGGACATGAATTTGTTTATTTAACCTGATTTTGCAGACTTGAACCATATCGTTGTGTATTGATATCAAGAAAAATCCTTCTGATTATCGCAAAGTGATACTGTATTGATATTATTGCCCAGCCCTGTCTGGCATCATGTGACAGAATTGAGTATTTTCAGATAGAACAGATGGTCCTTTACAAACTTCCTCCCTCTTCTTCCACCTGTTTAGTTGGCGTGTTATGACCAGGCCAAGCAGCTGGTGCTGGGAACCGGCATGATGGGAGACAACATATTCACACATTTCCTTTCCAGCTTCATCGCTGTGAGTATCGGCTCGTCTCATTGGTTAGATTGGTCTTCTGTGGATTCAGATCAGTACATCTCTATTCAGATAGGGACCACTCCATGTGCACACTGAGCATTTAGAGCGTACTTTTGCTTTGCTTGCACATTCTGTCTGTGGGTAAAGTGGAAAACGGCCCTTGGACTTTTTCTCCTTTGCATCTTTCTGCATCTGCCTTTTAAAAACTTTTATTTCAGTTTTGCTTAGGATGAAAACACACAAAGATTGAATTGGCATCATGCCCTTGGGACTTTAATTGGATATAAACTTAATTCATACTGTAATGAGTTAAGCTGTTCAGTTTTGCCTATAATAAATCACTGAAAGTTATTATATTTTTATTTTATTTTATAATTTCTTATTTAATTTCATAACAATAACACTCAAGACACAAACAATACACACGTCAGCAACATGCAGTGGCACTGTCACTTTAACAAAACAGTTCCAAACATTTCTAAGTTACACACACACACGGACACACACACACACACACACACACACACACACACACACACACACAGACATTAGTCTATGACATAATACATAAGACTAATGTCAAATTCAAGCGGATTTGGTAGTGTGGGAAGCACTGCAGTACCAGACTCGCACACTAAAATAATGGTGGCATAATGCAGTCTGAATGAAGCCTATGGAGGGCTGGAATTGAAAGACACGTGCCAGCTGTCTTATTTCACGTCTTCTTTTTTATTCACCGGTTAATCGAAAGTAAAGTTAACCGAAAACTGACATCCCTAATACAAACTGACATCCCTAATACAAACTGACATCCCTAATACAACCTAATACAAACTGACATCCCTAATACAAACTGACATCCCTAATACAAACTGACACAAACTGACATCCCTAATACAAACTGACATCCCTAATACAAACTGACACAAACTGACATCCCTAATACAAACTGACATCCCTAATATAACCTAATACAAACTGACATCCCTAATACAAACTGACATCCCTAATACAAACTGACATCCCTAATACACATGAACTGTGTTTATCTGTAGGGAGGCTGTGCTACCATCTTGTGTCAACCTCTGGATGTGATGAAGACGAGGCTGATGAGCTCAAAGGGAGAGTACACAGTGAGTGAGCCCCGTTTCTTTTCTTATCCTCTCATTTCTCTCTGGCTTCTTCTCCCTAACTCTGTGTGTGTGTGTGTGTGTGTGTGTGTGTGTGTGTGTGTGTGTGTGTCTCTCTAGGGGGTGATGCATTGCCTACAAGAAACTGCCAAGCTGGGTCCACTGGCGTTTTACAAGGTTAGAGGTGTTATTGAGTGTATTCTATGTTGCTTTCAACCAGAACTTCTTCATTATAGCTACTTAATATTTTATGAGACTATTTCAGTGAGTTCACTAATCGCCCAATTCCACCGCTGGTATTGGCGCGGCCCCACCCAGCTTGACTTGCTTTTTTGTCTCATTCCACTGGTCAAACACCTGGACAGCCTGGGTTGAGTCGTGCTAGTTTTAGTCCCTGCTTTCTCGGGGTTCTAGGGCCGTGGACCCGGTACCATATACAGTGACGTGAAAACACTGCAGACGACTGATTGGTCAGGCAGAATCGTGTCTACTGTGTCTGGATACTGTCAATGCTGCATACCAGTTTAGTGGGACTTACCGTCTCTTCTGTTACTACCATCAGTCTTTTTGTGTTGCTGCCTTCGGCTCTGGTGAAATAAAATCGATCTCCTTGCTCAGCTTTAACCTGACGGTGGTTTTCAATTGTTTTGAGAGAGAAAAAGTCCACTGCTCGGGAAGCCCTTTGTAGTTGTGTGCTACGTCGGCTCCGCTAGGCCGGAGATGGCGGTTTAGCGAAACCGCAGCCTTTCCTGGTGAGTTGCCGCCGGGCTGGCTGCCCTTCTCCCCGTAGCGTAACCCCCGTCCCGCGCGCAGCACATGCATGTAAATAACAACAAATTGATATCTATTCTCCTGGCCGAGGGTCTCATTTGCCCATGTAGGTTAGAGGCACCAGTATTTCATAACCAGTTTAAAAGTTCCGTGTATGGATTTAATTTTAACCTTATATGTTATAGCCTACTTCCTGGTATGGTGGCAGTGACTACTAGTACTGACAGCACCAAAGTCACGTCGGCTAAAGTCACGTCCTCTCCTGCATTCAACATACAACCAAGGGATTTCATCCACCATTCATTTTCCATCTACAGTTTGTTCAAATGTCCTTGTGTTCATTTAACGTTTTATACAAATGGAAGGTGGAGGGAAGATATGTGGGCGGAGGGCGGATATGCGGTTGCTATGACGACCAGTTGTGGCCGAGGCAAGTAAACTTGCAGTGGAATCAGTCTATTCAGGTTAGAGACGAGTAAGGCCAGTAAAAGTAGAGCCGTACTGTGCTGCTATATGTGGTGGAAAAGAGCCATAGCTGTCAGTATAACCCGCGGCCTATTTACTACTACTACTATACTAACTGTGCCTGACCACTGTAGAGCAGCAGTTAGAGATAAGACCCCTGACCTCTCTAATCTTCTACACCTGGTTCAAAGACAGTTAAGGTCCGCCAAGGTTGCCCCATCATATCTTTACTGAGAAAGGCCTAAACTACTAATCATAATGTCCTCTTTCCTTACTGCCCTTACAGAAATAGGGACTTTACAATAACATGTCCTAAATGGAACCATACGTGTGATACTCCATGTCGATGCGGATATCTTCTCTATTTTACAACAGTGTGGCACAGTGGGTCATTTTGTCTGCTGCATAAAATAAGGTCTGTGGTTAACAGAAGTTTATGGGAGCACGCATTTGGGTTGAGCAGGATAATCTTCACAAACGTGACTAACCTTTATGACTTTTGGAACGTAATGCGTGATTTTTAGAAAACGCTTCAAAAGGCATAACAGTGATTAACGTCCGTGAAGATTATCCTGCTGAACCCAAATTCACACTCCCATAAACTTGTGTTAACCACAGACCTTATTGAATGCATTTAAGTAAAATCCCCATTTCTAAAACCCCATAGACTTTTCTCCCGACGAACCAACATGGCGGCGATTTCTGGTTAAGCCTACAAAAATACACGTCATCCCTGCGGTACTCTATTGTGTGTGTGTGTGTGCATGTGTACAATGACAGCCTTTGTACAGACAGCCTGTATACTGTGTACAGTTATGTATGTAGTATTTTTAATAGCAGTCACTGTGTGTATGTTATTTGTATTTTTAACAGCAGTCACTGTGTGTATGTTATTTGTATTTTTAACAGCAGTCACTGTGTGTATGTTATTTGTATTTTTAACAGCAGTCACTGTGTGTATGTTATTTGTATTTTTAACAGCAGTCACTGCACTGTGTGTCAAAGACAAATTTCCTTTAGAACAATAAAGTCTATCCTCGTATGACTAAGAAACACATGTCAGGCATTTAAGCGTATGCCTTTAGATCAAATTGGCTTTTTAGATCATGAAAAACAGCACGTTCAATCTGACGTGTCCAAACATTTGATTGGTAGTGCCAAACAGTAGTGCCAATTAATGGACCTTTTCACGCTTTATTACAAGTTCTGCAATAACAGACCACATGGTTTAGTACCTCAAAGGAAGGCTTTGCTGATTTACCACCCGCTTTTTATCATTATAATCTCGGTAATATAAAGCAGATAGTGCTTACCTTGTGTATATGTTTTCTGCATAGAGTAATCCACGTTTGACTGCCTGCAGAAACTCCGCCCCTGCCAGCTGGTGTGGGTCATTAATGCTAGTTAAGGCTCTGCATGCGATTCTCTGTGGATGTGTGAATACAGAGAAAATAAAAAACAATAACAAGCCGCCCTCTAGCAACATCTGTTCACTTCCTGTACAGAATGATGCGTTTTGCATCATTCTGGACACGGAAGTGCTGGAATAAGCTGCGGAGCTCTGTGTGCAGGAAAACATGAAGACAAGGTAAAGGCTGCCCATCTGCATAATTACCGACATTGTAACGATACAAAGCGGGTTGAAAATCGGCAAAGCCTCCCTTTAAGTCCACAGATGTAATTAAAGGAACACTCCGCCCATTTTCAACCAGCTTTGTATCATTAGAACATCAGAAAACTGTAAACGGTTTTGAAGTCTGTCATTTAATTTGACAGTTATTGAGTGTTAAAGTGTGGACCAGTGACATCACTGGTCCACGCTAACTCAAATTAATAACTCATTAACTCAAATCACCTCTCAATAACTGTCAAACTAGATGAATGATGAATAGTTTGACAGTTATTGAGAGTTGATTTGAGTTAATGAATAGCCCAAACCTTTACTAATGCTAACCGTTGTTGCAGGGTCTCGTCCCAGCGGGTATCCGGTTGATTCCTCACACAGTGCTCACCTTCATCTTCCTGGAGCAGCTCAAGAAGAACTTTGGCATCCGCATCATCAACTGAGCACGCTCCGTGACCTGCCACCCTTTTTAACCCTTCCACCGCCCTGCGAGGTCAACCGACGACACACCACTGACTGCCACTGCCATTCACAACTCCCCATCACTGCTGTTCTCACAAGTCGCAAGGAAGAAAGGGAAGAAAGGAAGTCAATTCAAATTGTCTGGGCTTTTGCACGTTTTCCTCCTCCTTTGGCTCTACCTCTGTCTCATCAGTTGTTGTACAGTTACAGTATGGACACTGGACAGTAAATCATTATGGACATTCACAGCAGCCCTGACCCTCTGGAAAGAGTGAGTTCCGTGGCCATCAATATGTTGCTAAGAAACCGCATGCTGTCTTAATGAGACCCTTAGTGACCTGCCCCATGTTAGAATGGAAGTATAAAGTTAGCTTTACCAATTGTTTAACATAGATATACAGTAGTATAGAGAGATGCAGCACAGTATAATGTGTAGGTAAGGGACAAGATGAGCTGTTTTAAGATTGAGTTGATTTTGAGTAAAGGAGGCCAAAGGAATTCTAATTTTACGGTGATGGCAGAGTAAATGTCACACTGGGACTAATTCAGAGTTAGATTTTTTCTGGCTTGTTATATTTTAATCTCTGTAATGTTTAAAGCCTGTGCCAGGAAAGTCTTCCCCAGAGACCTTCTCTCCAACAGTTTGTTAGTGCCATAGTAAGCCAGGACAGTGTTTATGCTTTGGTGGAGGGTTAACTTTAAATCTACTGTTGCCTTCAAAGCATATAATGTAGCCTTTTCGTCAGTGTCATCCTTACCTGTCGACCATTTTCTCCAAAAGCCATTACCAAAACAAGACTGAATGAACTATTATGGAATTGCATAATAATCATTGCTGCCAGTCGTGACCAACTGTTGTGATGTACTTCGAATTTTACTCTTGTGTTGATTTGTTTGTTTTTGATTGTTTTTTCCACCAGGTTAATCTTTTAGAACTGGAAATCGACTACTAACATATAAGGCTACATTTCGATTGCTTTTACTTGATTCCTCTTTGCTTCATTCCAAACCTCTTCCATCATTTCATTCTTGAATCTATTGTGGACAAGGACCAAGCTTGTTCATCTAATGAGGTCAAGCGAGGAGAGAGAGGTTGGTTGAATAGTGAAGCAATGAGAACGAATTGTGCAAATCCTGCTGACGGTACATGTTGTGTTTGACATGTGGCACAATGGTTCAGTGTCTTGTGTTCACAAGGATGTGTGTGACCACTTGAGCTCTTACTGTTTTCTCAATAGAGACGCTTGTTGAGCCCTTTATGAAGCCTATTAGAGAATTGCTATAGAGTGAAATGGCACCTCTTGACTGTAATGTTAACCATTTCATGATTCTAGCTGAATACATGTCAGACTTCATGACTCAGGATGCGTCTCTGCTTTTTAAGGCACTTTATGACAAAAATGTACATTGCTGTGTGGAGAAACACTGCATAGAAACACCATGCACATGTCGGGGGATTGTTTTGTGTATCTTCTAACACATTCTAAAAGCATACACAAATTCATGACAAATGGATCCAACGGAGGGGACCCTCCAAACGTTTTGTGACTTAAGCTGCGTTCACACCGACCTATTAAAGTTTTTCGCTGGCATCGAGTTTACATACAAAGTCAATGCAAACGAGCGAATGAGCGTATAATTCGCCTGTGAGAAAAATCGCTGGGCGTCCGAGCGACAGAGACGGAGCGACAGAGCGATTCCAAAGGGTTGAATCAAGCGACAGAGAGAAAAATAAATATCTTGGTGTGAACACAGCATTAGCAAGTAGTTATTTTCTTGCAACGGAGATTTGATCTTGATTCATTATTGTATAATGAAATAACGAATCATTATCTCTGTGCCATACCTACTCTGTTGTTGGAGCCTATGTCATGTTGCCTTATAGTGTCTGTCCCCCAGGGGGCAGTATGGTACTTTGTGAATGAAATCCTACCACTAGCTGGGTCTGAATGACGCAACCAAGCAAAAAGGATCCTCTCAACAGCTTCCCCTACACACGTACCTTTTCCCCAGATCAAATGAGAGGAGTGAATGGGATCGAGCAGCAAGACTGAATAACCTATACGTGTGAATGAGCTCCACAGAGTCAATGCTACTTAAAGAGAATGGCTGTTTGTGTGTCTGTGCATGTTCTTCAGTTTGAGAGTCTCTCAATGTGATTTAGATCAGTCATAAGAAGTGGAGTTAACCCCTACTTATGCAAATGCAGATAACTAACTGGAGGGAGTCATAACTGAGAGGTTGTGAATTTATATTTTATAGATCATGAACTAATCATTTTGGAATTAAAATACTAATGAATTAAAATACTAAAAACATGTCTCAGTTTTTGTTATGTGAATATGTGAGGTCAATGAAACATTTATTTTGGTAGCAAACCACCATCACCGAGCATTTTATGGGCCTTTTTCACAGTGCCATTTTGTGTCTAAAAGCCAGGGTAAACGGGGGCAACCAACTCATTAATTAGGGCCCCAGCACTGGAACACCTAAATGCTGGAAGTTGTAAACCCTAATTAATGTTTTGGTGCACCTGTGTTACTTCCTGCCTTTTAGACACAACATTGCTGCTGTGAGAAAGCCCTGTTAGGAACACCTGTACACCTGCTAACTCATGCAATTGCAGTGCATAAGATCATGCAGACAGAGGTCAGCATCTTCAGTTCATGTCCACATCAAACATCAGAATGGAGGAAGTGATCTCATGGTTGTTTGTGCCAGACGGGCAGGTTTGAGTATAATGATCTGGGATTTTCACGCACAGCAGTCTCTAGACAGGTTATACAGAATGGTGTGAAAAACATCCATGGCCAGACTGGTTGGAGCTGACCAAAAGGCTTCAGTAACTCAAATAACCTCTACAACTGTGGTGAGCAGAAAAGCCTCTCAGAAATCCAACCTGGAGGTGGATGCCACTTTGCTAGCTGACACGAGTAAGATTCGTACTGAGCACTTTATTAGAAACACTGGTGTTCCTTATAAAGTACTCGGTGCACTCGTCAAATCGTTGCCTACAGTGGTGGTTCTCAGCCTTTTGTGGCTCACAGCCGCCCAAAATAAAATGATGCCTACTCATCGCTAGAAGCTGTATTAATTATTTCAAAAGAAGAAGAAACAATACATCCATCGTACAAATTAAAGACATGAGTTTATGTTTCTCACATCCCATCAATCATTGCAACCCCCCTAGGCTGTACTGACTCCAGGTTGAAAACCACTGAAGTCTGCAGTAACTACAGGACTGGGTGACCTTTGTGTGTCTGTATTCTTCTGCCCCCTATTGGTCAAAGGCTTGTAGTGCACTGAAGCTTGCTGTCTGAATCACGCTTCACAATTTGACCCCATCAGATCAAGGACATTGCTACAGTATGTATGTTCAGCCCATAGACCTCACTTTAGCCCCAAGCTAAGACTTGATAGCAGGACATTAATAACAGAATGACAACCTCCCAGTCTGCCCTATGTGGCATATAGAGTTAAGTCTGCCCTATGTAGCAGTAAAGTTAAGTGGTGATGTTCAGAAATGCTGATGGATATGGGCACTGTGTGACTCTGTTCCCCTGTCCAGACGGACATTTCTGCCCATTGCTTTATTAATGCCATCCATCATCCATGTAATATGACATCTGTTTAATGACTGCAACCGTTCACATCTATCACCGTGTGCGTGTGTGTGTGCGTGTGTGTGTGTGTGTGTGTGCGCACGTGTGTGTGTGTGTGTGTGTGTGTGTGTGTGCGTGCGTGTGTGTGCATGTGTGTGTGTGTTCTGCAGAAAATCAGACAATAAGCCTATTATTTGTGAGGCAATTTTTAGCTCATCCAATAATATAAGGAATGATGGCACAGATGCACGTTTTGTGAAATGTATATGTGTGTGTGTGGGGGGGGGGGGGGGGGGGGGGGGGACTTTGATGCGTACATTTGTGTCACACAGTAAGATTTGATACAATATCTTATCTCTCCACCCCAGGCCCCTTATCAACATGTTGCCCTATCTTGCCCTGTTCCGCCACTTTTACTGTCACATTACAATTACAATCAGCCGTTGCTGCATTGTCTGAAAAGATTTGACATAAGCTGTGATTGATGACGTTCCTGTCAAAACCTTTCCTTGGACACAAAGCCCTCTCAAAACGTGATAATGAGAGAATAATGCCTGCCTGTCATAACTCCGTGTTGAGAAGTGTGACGCAGTGGAATTAAAAGTATACTATTCACCTGCTAAACCAATCATTTGTATGAATGGCATGTTTTAAAAACAGCGTGGGGGTGGAGCCTATGCAATGACAGCATAGGGTTCAGCGAGCGCCGAGCTGAATGTGGATAAGACGAAATTCAGCCCTTGATCTGTCTATTTAAACCCTGCTATTCGTGCAGCTGTAACCTCTTAAAAACGTGTGTCTCTGGTCCATAAAACATGATTCTGGATTAATTTGTCGAAAATAAAAAATCGTTTTGACGGAGTTGTCACTTCCTCATCTCGTCGCTTCCCAAGAATGGTCTGTTTCTATAATATATTCAGAACTAACAGTTCCCATTGGCCACTGAGGGAGAGCCTGCCCCAGCCAATCAGATTAGCGTCCGTGGACCAGCACGCTAGGTTGTGTCCACAACTAACGTTAGCAATGAGCTATCGCTAACTTAACGGTTGCTACGCTAAAGAGGACATCTCAAAATGCCTAGACTTACCGAATGCACCTCCGCAGTTGCTGGATCACGTACAGTTGGCGTCGCTCCAGCTAGAAGTGTTAATTTTGTGGCTATAGACAAAATGGTGCAGGTAGCTTGTGTGAGAGAGACCGCGCGCAGTATGCTTAAGGACCAGAGTGACATCACATTAACCCGTCTGGGGGAACAGAGTGTAAGGGGCGTGGCTTGAAGGAGACTGCAGGGGGAAGCTGGATAGGGACAAATCCAACTCTGGCAGTTCTGAGGTTGTGACCACTCATTACAGGGAGGGATGACAGCAGTATGCATTTACAAGTAAAAACAGCTTTTGCACGGAATGGGACCTTTAAACATCATCCTTGACTTTACATTAACCTGTATAGAGACTGAAAGAAGAGCCCTGCTCCTACACAAACTAACTCTCCATCACTGAAGGAGAAAGATGAGGAACCGCATTGATTTACAGCAGGGGTGGGCAACTATTTTTCATGGGGGGCCACATGAGAAACCCAGATTGTTGCCGGGGGCCGAACAAATATTGTCATGCCATAACCCATGGATGGGCAACTTTGATGATAGAGAGGGCCACAAAAAAATGTCCTCGCTACCAGATTTTGCTGAGGGCTGAACAGCGCCAGCGTGAAAAATTTTGGGCATTTGAAGCCAGGTTTAGAGGAATAACTCATTTTAAATTAACAGTTGTGATGTCATTATTCAGTCTTAACCACCAATATTTGATCCTTTTCTCACTCACTCCTATGTCACCACCTGCTCTCCCTGCAGGGCTTGAAATTAACTTTTTTCACCACCTGCCGATATGGCTGCTAGATTTTAAAGTTACCAGCCAATTCGAATTTCCACTAGCCGAAATGTTTTTCTTGAAATAAACCAGAATATGAGTGTGTTAATTTAAGCATTTAAGTATCAGTAAGTGGCCTGGGATTCTCAAAGCCTGTGTTGAGGGTCACACAAGAACAACAAGGCCAGGTCGAAACCTGGCATAGGGCCGGTGCATGGTAAAATTTCCATTTCTGCACTGCATGGCAATGTCCTGTACCACCAACTATTTATACACAGACAAAACACAGCAATGAGATCCTTTAGATTTATTTCTAAATTCCGTTTTATTTTTTCCCCAATTATTATTTTTGCTTTTTCTTTCTGTCAGACAGCCTCTTCCACACTCAAACTGAAAAGCAAGCTGTGACATGATGTAAGGGTCCCACGCACCGCAATCCAAAACAGAATTATTTATCTGGACCTATTTTCCCAATTATGAAACCATTTAGGTTCTACAATAACTACGGTTACTTTAGATTTTAATAATTAGGCCTAATTCTTTTTTAATCTATTTCTGACAAATTGTACATTCCATGTTTTACAGTGAGTTAGTACACCTTTAGAAAACATACATTATGTACGCACAAGTACGCACCTTCAGTCTATGCAAACTGTACACAGTGCACACAGTTTCCAATCACACAACATGCATCCATAGCTTACACACATGAAAACAACGATGTTTTGCGTTCTACATTAATTAAATGAAGACATTACCGTTTGGCAGCTTGCTTTGTTTGTATGATAGATAGGTATTGGCCAAGTATATAAACATTTAAGAGCGAAGACTTTCAGGAAGTGACACAGAGCTCTCTCTCTCTCTCTCTGGACGAGAGAGAGAGAGAGAGAGAGAGAGAGAGAGAGAGAGAGAGAGAGAGAGAGAGAGCGAACACAGCACACGGTGGGAGGGAGACAGAAGCGCTGTGCACTCGAAGTGGCAGAGCAGAGATTATATAAGTCTCGTCGGCGGTGTGTAGAAACCTCTCCTCTGCCTGCTGCGGCGCTGTGTGTGTGTGTGTGTGTGTGTGCGCGCGTGCAGAAACACAGCTGATGTAGATGCAGCCAATTGTGCTCTGGAACTTTTTGCCATTTTTCGCCATAAATGTTCGTAAAGTGGCACTTATTGAAACCTACTACCCTGCTTGTAGGCATCAAAAGTCATCAGAAATTAATTTAGTGATGAAATAAAACTTTAAATTGTAAAAAACTTTCCGGAGCTTATGGCGTCTTCTCAGCTTCTGTGCCTCTGCTTATGCCGAAATGCATGCTGGGAGTGTGGAAAGACATTTAGAACCTGAATCGGTGCTCAAATATGCAAATCGGCGACAGAGTCGAATGTAGGGGTCCTGGCTGTGCATGCACAACCGGCCCCAAAAATGCACTCTTGAAGCTAAATAAATCCAAAACCAACAAGTTAATTATTTAAATTTCTACTTCAATGTAGAACAGTCATTTCTTACACATGAGATTACTTTTAGCCTTTTAGTCATAAATATTATTGAAAGATATTCCATATTCCAGACTGAAATGCTATAACAGAAGAGTATTGGCCAGAATGACATGAACATTTGGACACTTATTCAGCGGGTATCTTGCATGTTGCGTTCAGGTGCACTGTAATTTTTTTTTCTTTTTTTTGCAATTCCATCGCGGGCCACACAGGGGGTGCCCGCGGGCCGCATACGGCCCGCGGGCCGTATGTTGCCCATGTATGATTTACAGGATGCCATTGTCCCCTCAAGGTTTTGACACACACACACACACACACACACACACACACACACACACACCCTGTGCAGACAAATAGCCTATTTTGTGGTAAAGAAGTTTTAGAGTATAGAATATTGTCAGTGTTGTACGGACTCCTGCTCTAACAGCACCTGAGAAGAGTGCTGCAGAGAGCATCGTCAAACTATGATTTAAATAGAAATAAATCAACAGCCAGCAGTTAGTCCAGGGCAGAAAAGTGTCTGGAGTCCGAGACAAGTCATAGAGCACAGACATGACAGGGCATCAGAGGAATAGAATCAAGCAGGAAGAGCACTGGAGACAGTTCAACAATAGGATGACAGTGACCTTTGAAGGGAACATTGTGTCTGTCATTGGGTTTGTACAGGTGTTCAGTGAATACAAATGTGTTCCTCTCTTCTGAGAAAGACACACTTGAAGCGTTTTGAGGGCATCTGCACTCTTGAAGGTAATGCATATGCATAGATGTTTTGTTTTCTTCTGCGCTGATATGTGCCATCAATGATGAATACCAAAGACTGATGGAAAACATGAGGACTCTTCTCATGATGAAGGATGCGCTTCAAGATGTTTGGGCTCATTTAAACGCTCGTGGAAATGGTTGCTTCTCAGCTGAGA
>NC_139646.1:3282419-3287419 GCF_964638095.1 Poromitra crassiceps
ATTTTAATACAGATATCTGTACTTTCTCCTTACATTTTAAGAAGAGGCTTGTTACTTTAGTTTTAATGCACGGCAGACAAAAACTTATGTAACATTTGGCTGTCTCTATCGTCTCACACTCTCCCAGCTTTCACGCTACTACCGCTCGCTCTCTTCATGCTCACTTGATCTCTCTCTCTCTCTCTCTCTCTCTCTCTCTCTCTCTCTCTCTCTCTCTCTCTCTCTCTCTGTCTCTCTAGTGTAGTGTGTCACATTACATCAACAACAATGTAGCCAAATGAGGGGAAGGAGTAGATGTAATTTTATGGATTTTAATGATTTGAATGATAATTTAATTTTTGGGTGGAAAAATCATATCTCACAAAGTAGAGTTTTTATACATCTTAAAACATGTTTGGGGGATCTTTTAAGTTATTCGAATTATATTAATATGACGTGAGGTTCAGTTAGCTTTGCACAAAAACAGCCAGTAGAAGCACTTTTTACTTCCATACTTTTCAGTACATTCCGGAGCCTACTTTTTACTTTGACTACTTTTTTACTACATTTTCTTCTTACAAAATGTGATAATTGTATGTTGTAATTTTGATACTATGTTGTAATTTGTATTATGTTGTAATTTTTCTTACTGAAAGCCTAACTAGGGACAGGAGTTGAAAACTAGCAATATAAACTCTGTATGCAAAACATCAGTTACTTTAACTTGTTTGTAATGGGTGAAAGGTATGTTAACTTGCATTGTCCCTATCAAATAAACTCTATAAATCAAATAAGTTGAATAATAGGCTACTTCTACTTTAACCAGTGATTTTTTTCTTGTTTGTATTTATTTTTTAACACAAGCGACTGCACTTCTACTCAAGTAAAGAACGTCTGTACTTTTCCCATCTCACCGGGTGGTGCAAGGAAAACCATCTGCAGCTCCACATCAGTCAGATGAAGGACACCTGTCATGGTCCGGGCGGAGGAGGTGGAGCTCACACCTGTCATGGTCCAGGGTGAGGAGGTGGAGCTCACACCTGTCATGGTCCGGGCTGAGGAGGTGGAGCTCACACCTGTCATCGTCCAGGGTGACGAGGTGGACCTGCAGTCCTGCCAGCATGTGGGTCTGCATATCAACAACAAACTGGACAGGTCTGACCAGATAAGCACCGGCATACAGGCACACACAGAGGCACTGTACAAAGGCAGAGCTGACTGCTTGTCTTGAGGAGTTTCAGGTGTTTTCAATAAACAGACTACTTTACATGTTCCACCAATCAGTGGTGGGGGGGATTGCAGGCAGAATAAACAAACTGATGCAAAGTTTGTACCTTGGAGGCAGCAGCAGAGACTGTATAACAGACGGAGCCTGATTTTTTTAATTTGGTAATTAGGACCGACTAATTGGGCAAAAATGGCTAATTAGTACCCAAAATGCCTCAGCACAGGTTCAGCACCATGGAGAGCTGCAGATTGGAGCAGCACACAGGTGAGCGCAGTTTGAATCAGCCACTGAAGTGCAGTATGAAAGCCCTCTGGGGAGAGAGAGGAGAGGCTGCATGCCAACTCTGGGAGCGAGGCCTGACTAACTGGCCAGTCAGGCATAGGGACGAGCATTCCACTAGTGGTACTGTATGAGAAAAGGCAGAGAGGAGTCAATGAGTCTGTTAACACACACAGTCACACACACACACACACACACACACACACACACACACACACACACACACACACACACACACACACACACACACACTGTTCAGCAACTAACAACACTGATGCATATGCCAGCACCTTATAAATTTAACAGGCAAATCTCTCTCTCTCCCCTCTCTGTCCCTCTCTCTCTCTCCCCTCTCCGTACCTCCCTCTCTCTCCCTCTTTGACTCTCTCTCTCTCTCTCCCCCCTGCCCCCTCTCTCACACTACTGTACACAGATGACAGTTCTGCTGTGAGGGATATGTGAGACTGGTATAACTCACCCTCTGACTGCCTACAGGACTTTGGGACAAGTCAGGGGAGGGGGGGGCTGTGGGATGCAGCTGTGAGTGGTCGCCTGTGTTGAGCGCATAATGTGTTTTGTGTGTGTGTGTGTGTGTGTGTGTGTGTGTGTGTGTGTGTGTGTGTGTGTGTGTGTGTGTGTGTGCGCGTGTGTGTGCGTGCGTGTGTGCGTGCGCGTGCCCGCGTGTGTGTGTGTGTGTGTGTGTGTGTGGGGGGGGGGGGGGGTAGAGAGAATGACTCTTTCTCTGAACAGATGCGTTGAGATAACTATCTGATTCTGTGGTTTATGACCCAGGAGACAATCCCTCTGGACCCGAACTTCACATCGATTGATCTTCTGTCACAAAGACCAAACAAACATCATGGACTCAGTCTCAGAGACATAATTAGCCAATGTCGGTGTGGTGTTAATTAGCTGTCTTCTCCTGTGACACATTGACTGTGTGCTGTGTGTATGGGGGGGTCTTCTCTTGTGACACATTGACTGTGTGCTGTGTGTATGGGGGGTCTTCTCTTGTGACACATTGACTGTGTGCTGTGTGTATGGGGGGGGGTCTTCTCTTGTGACACATTGACTGTGTGTTGTGTGTATGGGGGGTCTTCTCTTGTGACACATTGACTGTGTGTTGTGTGTATGGGGGGTCTTCTCTTGTGACACATTGACTGTGTGTTGTGTGTATGAGGGGGTCTTCTCTTGTGACACATTGACTGTGTGCTGTGTGTATGAGGGGGTCTTCTCTTGTGACACATTGACTGTGTGTTGTGTGTATGGGGGGTCTTCTCTTGTGACACATTGACTGTGTGTTGTGTGTATGGGGGGTCTTCTCTTGTGACACATTGACTGTGTGCTGTGTGTATGAGGGGGTCTTCTCTTGTGACACATTGACTGTGTGTTGTGTGTATGGGGGGTCTTCTCTTGTGACACATTGACTGTGTGTTGTGTGTATGGGGGGTCTTCTCTTGTGACACATTGACTGTGTGCTTGTGTGTATGGGGGGTCTCTTGTGACACTTGACTGTGTGCTGTGTGTATGGGGGTCTTCTCTTGTGACACATTGACTGTGTGTTGTGTGTATGAGGGGGTCTTCTCTTGTGACACATTGACTGTGTGCTGTGTGTATGGGGGGTCTTCTCTTGTGACACATTGACTGTGTGCTGTGTGTACTGGGGGGGTCTTCTCTTGTGACACATTGACTGTGTGCTGTGTGTATGGGGGGGTCTTCTCTTGTGACACATTGACTGTGTGCTGTGTGTATGGGGGGGGTTTTCTCTGTGACACATTGACTGTGTGTTGTGTGTATGGGGGGGTCTTCTCTTGTGACACATTGACTGTGTGTTGTGTGTATGGGGGGTCTTCTCTTGTGACACATTGACTGTGTGCTGTGTGTATGGGGGGGGTTTTCTCCTGTGACACATTGACTGTGTGTTGTGTGTATGGGGGGGTCTTCTCTTGTGACACATTGACTGTGTGTTGTGTGTATGAGGGGGTCTTCTCTTGTGACACATTGACTGTGTGCTGTGTGTATGGGGGGTCTTCTCTTGTGACACATTGACTGTGTGCTGTGTGTATGGGGGGGTCTTCTCTTGTGACACATTGACTGTGTGCTGTGTGTATGGGGGGTCTTCTCTTGTGACACATTGACTGTGTGCTGTGTGTATGGGGGGGTCTTCTCTTGTGACACATTGACTGTGTGCTGTGTGTATGGGGGGGGTTTTCCTCCTGTGACACATTGACTGTGTGTTGTGTGTATGGGGGGGTCTTCTCTTGTGACACATTGACTGTGTGTTGTGTGTATGGGGGGTCTTCTCTTGTGACACATTGACTGTGTGCTGTGTGTATGGGGGGGCGTCTGGTCTTCTCTTGTGACACATTGACTGTGTGTTGTGTGTATTGGGGGGGTCTTCTCTTGTGACACATTGACTGTGTGCTGTGTGTATGGGGGGGTCTTCTCTTGTGACACATTGACTGTGTGCTGTGTGTATGGGGGGGGTCTTCTCTTGTGACACATTGACTGTGTGCTGTGTGTATGGGGGGGTCTTCTCTTGTGACACATTGACTGTGTGCTGTGTGTATGGGGGGGTCTTCTCTTGTGACACATTGACTGTGTGCTGTGTGTATGGGGGGGTCTTCTCTTGTGACACATTGACTGTGTGCTGTGTGTATGGGGGGTCTTCTCTTGTGATACATTGACTGTGTGCTGTGTGTATGGGGGGGTCTTCTCTTGTGACACATTGACTGTGTGCTGTGTGTATGGGGGGGTCTTCTCTTGTGACACATTGACTGTGTGCTGTGTGTATGGGGGGGGGGTCTTCTCTTGTGACACATTGACTGTGTGCTGTGTGTATGGGGGGCGTGTCTTCTCCTGTGACACATTGACTGTGTGCTGTGTGTATGGGGGGTCTTCTCTTGTGACACATTGACTGTGTGTTGTGTGTATGGGGGGTCTTCTCTTGTGACACATTGACTGTGTGCTGTGTGTATGGGGGGGTCTTCTCTTGTGACACATTGACTGTGTGCTGTGTGTATGGGGGGGGGTCTTCTCTTGTGACACATTGACTGTGTGCTGTGTGTATGGGGGGGTCTTCTCTTGTGACACATTGACTGTGTGCTGTGTGTATGGGGGGGTCTTCTCTTGTGACACATTGACTGTGTGCTGTGTGTATGGGGGGGTCTTCTCTTGTGACACATTGACTGTGTGCTGTGTGTATGGGGGGGTCTTCTCTTGTGACACATTGACTGTGTGCTGTGTGTATGGGGGGTCTTCTCTTGTGATACATTGACTGTGTGCTGTGTGTATGGGGGGGTCTTCTCTTGTGACACATTGACTGTGTGCTGTGTGTATGGGGGGTCTTCTCTTGTGACACATTGACTGTGTGCTGTGTGTATGGGGGGGGGTCTTCTCTTGTGACACATTGACTGTGTGCTGTGTGTATGGGGGGGGGTCTTCTCTTGTGACACATTGACTGTGTGCTGTGTGTATGGGGGGGGGTCTTCTCTTGTGACACATTGACTGTGTG
>NC_139646.1:3304919-3309919 GCF_964638095.1 Poromitra crassiceps
TGTGTGTGCGCGCGTGCGTGCATGCGTGTGTGTGATTCGATTAAATCTTATGACGTGATAAGATCATGCATTTTAGCACCGCGCGCTCCGCTCTCTTCAATGAGGAAATGGAAATCCAGACCTTGTAGAAAGGTGTCGATTTTTGGGGTTAGGGTTGAAAGTAATGTAAACCACTTTCTGAGACACACAATTACTCACATAAGACCCTAAATTTAATAGTTAGAAGGTTTTTGTGGATTTTGTTTTCCAGGGACTTTAAGAGCTGGAAGTGCTAGCATCTCTTCCGGACTCATTCCTGCAGTACTTCCCTAAAGTGGCTGGTGGATTTGGCCATTTAGCAGCTCCTGTGTGGCCTGTAGACAGAAGAGACTGTTTCTCTGGCTCCTGTGTGGCCTGTAGACAGAAGAGACTGTTTCTCTGGCTCCTGTGTGGCCTGTAGACAGAAGAGACTGTTTCTCTGGCTCCTGTGTGGCCTGTAGACAGAAGAGACTGTTTCTCTGGCTCCTGTGTGACCTGTAGACAGAAGAGACTGTTTCTCTGGCTCCTGTGTGACCTGTAGACAGAAGAGACTGTTTCTCTGGCTCCTGTGTGACCTGTAGACAGAAGAGACTGTTTCTCTGGCTCCTGTGTGGCCTGTAGACAGAAGAGACTGTTTCTCTGGCTCCTGTGTGGCCTGTAGACAGAAGAGACTGTTTCTCTGGCTCCTGTGTGGCCTGTAGACAGAAGAGACTGTTTCTCTGGCTCCTGTGTGACCTGTAGACAGAAGAGACTGTTTCTCTGGCTCCTGTGTGGCCTGTAGACAGAAGAGACTGTTTCTCTGGCTCCTGTGTGGCCTGTAGACAGAAGAGACTGTTTCTCTGGCTCCTGTGTGGCCTGTAGACAGAAGAGACTGTTTCTCTGGCTCCTGTGTGACCTGTAGACAGAAGAGACTGTTTCTCTGGCTCCTGTGTGACCTGTAGACAGAAGAGACTGTTTCTCTGGCTCCTGTGTGACCTGTAGACAGAAGAGACTGTTTCTCTGGCTCCTGTGTGACCTGTAGACAGAAGAGACTGTTTCTCTGGCTCCTGTGTGACCTGTAGACAGAAGAGACTGTTTCTCTGGCTCCTGTGTGGCCTGTAGACAGAAGAGACTGTTTCCCTGGCTGCACGTGAGAGTGTTTTTCCTGCAGAGCTGCTGATCCCACCACAGGTTTATAAGTGCAGCAAATGGAGTAAGATGCGCTGCCTCAAAGCTGATCCATTATACATGACGAGCTAATATGTAACATAATCTATACAGGGGGGAAAGGGCACTGTCGGTATAGATAATGTGGGTGTGTCTGCCTGTGTGTGTCTATCTGTGTGTGTGTGTGTGTGTGTGTGTGTGTGTGTGTGTGTGTGTGTGTGTGTGTGAGAGAGAGAGAGAGAGAGAGAGACAGGCTTTAACTCTGTCTTTCAGACACTTCAAAGTCACAGGAGATAATTTGACTCAATCAGTCCAGAGCTGCTGTGATTCTGAAGGAATCTTAATAAGTTCACTAGTTCAGGGCCGTCTGGCATCTGCTGTGATTGAATTGACAGTGAAGAATGTCATTGTATGTTAAATGAGGTTCTGTCTGAATAGACTGTAAATCTATGCTTAGTGTGTGCGTGCGTGTGCGTGTGTGTGTGTCACGTTTATCACGTTATATAAGATAAGATATATAAATAAACGTGACATACAATCAAAAATAGGAACCACAACAGTTCTTACAAAGAAATTACCAGATTATTAGTTCCACCTTTTTGGTTCCACCTTTTTGGTTCCACCTATTAAATAGTAATGAACTTTTGGACAATATTCCAGAGGAAGAGGAAAGGGAGAGATGAGAAGAGAATTGTTTGAATATTTGGTTTTTCTGGCAAGTTCGTAAAACCAACCGCAGAAAATAACAATTCAATTCCAGTAGGATTAGAGTATTGAATATTGAATATTGAGGTTCTGGGAAATGTATTCTTTTTTAGATCCTTCATAATTATTTTAGATTAGGAATAATAGGTATTTTATTCTCACCTTTATTCTAGAATATGGTGGGTACAATGAAAGTGAGGTGAATGCGTGTGCAACATTAATATTAGTATTATTATTTATAATTTTAGGGAGAATAATGAGGTTTTAGGTAGGACACAAAATCTGAGTGAAGTGGGGGGTGTGGTGAATATGAAAGAAAATGTTCAAAAAGATCTATGACAGTAATCATCATTCAATCCTTTTCCGTGAATCCAATTCACCTTATGTAGCCACGCCCGTTTGACCCGGTTGTGTGGTCGTGCCACGACTTCCGGCTAAGAAAAAGAAAAAGGCCGGCTGCTCCAATATCATCTAACTCTGAATTAACTAATAATTTAGCCAATTGTATGTAAGATACCAAATAAAAGCAACCGACAATGTCTAAGAATGCAATGCCATGTAACTGGCTCATTAATTCTCGCATTCCAGGGAATTACGTTAACGTGTGCGGGTCTTATAGACGTAAAAGGCGCGTGCTGCGCTCGGAGGAGAGAAAACCATCTGAAGCTGTCTTTGTTGGAGTCCATGGTATGATTTACAAGAAAGTGCTCGTCATTGTCGACGATAACGTTATCTGACCTGGCTATTAACAGTGGATACTCTGCTTGCTTGCTGTGTACCGAGCTCAAAGTAGTAGGCTGCTACGTTCTTTGTTTTACACCCTGCACTGTCCGCTACAAAAACAACTTTCTTCTTCTGACGTTCTTTTGTATTTCGCGCCGTGACCAGCGGAAGTGTTAAACACAACCCACCCCCGCGTCTGAACATGAGGTGAATAAGTTGGAAAAACATTTTGGAGGGTCTGTCTGTCTGCCCGCTGTCTTTGCTCACTGTGGCCAAATAGGAACAGGGAATTGGAAAGAGGAAGAGATGGAATCCTGGAAAGGAAGTGGACTATATTTGGTACCCATTTGGAGATGAGGGGTAAGCCCAGTTTACACCAAGGATTCGCAAAGAGACAAAATCGTTTTAGAATGTTGCAGGGGAAAGTTGCAGCAGTGGAAATTGGCCCGTCGGTCTCATCTCAACTCCAGCCAGCTGATGGCGTCACCAGCATTTCATGAATCTTTGGGCTTTAAAATGACCGGAGCATAGAGTTGGCTGCTGCCTTGCTGCCTTGCTGTTCTGTGGTGAGGTGTGATCTGTGGTGAGGTGTGGGGTTCCCGTACTGTACATACATGGGGATGTTCCCAAATCTCAAGATCATCTTTGGCAAAGCATGAATAATGTGATGGACACATATCTTTGTTTGTGCTGAATGTTTTCATAGTATTTTAGATGTTAAGCAGTTTGACTCTAATCATTGAGAAAACATATCAACTGAAAATAACTTGAGTGACTTTTCTCATTAAACTCACTGAGAGTTTGTCATCAGTCTTCTAGTGCCTGGCTGTCACACTCACACAGCCACAACAAAGAGAGAGAGGGGGGGGGGCGAGAGAGAGAGAGAGAGAGAGAGGGGGGGGGGGGGGGGGGGGGCAAGAGAGAGAGAGAGAGAGAGAGAGAGAGAGAAGACAAACATGAAGACCAGTCCTCTGAGGGAAGCACTTTATCATTTTCATCTTTGCAAATTAAACAAATATACAGGCCAAACCACAGAGTTTACAAAAACAGGTTGATACAAAAACAATAAAAACTGTAGCTTACCATTTCATGTGCACTTCATCTCTGTTGTTCTTGCTGCGTTGCTTTTCCCCCAGTCCATAAGTGCTCAGTGTCTCCCAGTTAGGAGTGGAGTGGTGGTAGGCCTCATCCAGTTAGGAGTGGAGTGGTGGTAGGCCTCATCCAGTTAGGAGTGGAGTGGTGGTAGGCCTCATCCAGTTAGGAGTGGAGTGGTGGTAGGCCTCATCCAGTTAGGAGTGGAGTGGTGGTAGGCCTCATCCAGTTAGGAGTGGAGTGGTGGTAGGCCTCATCCAGTTAGGAGTGGAGTGGTGGTAGGCCTCATCCAGTTAGGAGTGGAGTGGTGGTAGGCCTCATCCAGTTAGGAGTGGAGTGGTGGTAGGCCTCATCCAGTTAGGAGTGGAGTGGTGGTAGGCCTCATCCAGTTAGGAGTGGAGTGGTGGTAGGCCTCATCCAGTTAGGAGTGGAGTGGTGGTAGGCCTCATCCAGTTAGGAGTGGAGTGGTGGTAGGCCTCATCCAGTTAGGAGTGGAGTGGTGGTAGGCCTCATCCAGTTAGGAGTGGAGTGGTGGTAGTTAGGAGTGGAGTGGTGGTAGGCCTCATCCAGTTAGGAGTGGAGTGGTGGTAGGCCTCATCCAGTTAGGAGTGGAGTGGTGGTAGTTAGGAGTGGAGTGGTGGTAGGCCTCATCCAGTTGTAGTTTAGTGAGAGTGAGAACGAGGACAACATATTTTGACTGATGAAAACCTTTTTCAGTTCAAGTTCATAATTGTCTTAGTGTGTCTTAAGGCCATGGCACACCAATCAAACATTCTCAAACAAACACCAACAAACACCAACAGACAATTGTCTGTGAATGTTGGCAGATGTTGGAGATTGTTTGAAAGCATGGCACACCGACCAAACATATTCAGCACAACAGTCCCAAACATGTAAAAAAGAAACACCAGAAAAATAGAAACTGCACTGTGTTACAGCACATAGAAGATGGCTCAGACTGACAAAGTTAGTTATACATCTGTCGAGTAATACAATGATACACCCAGTTTATTTATTTTGTAGCGACAGATGGCATTAAACGCCACACTCACGTGACGCTTCTTGAGAGAGAGGTGAGGGAACGTGCATATTTCTGCAGACTTTATCGAGGGACCATGAAGGCGTCATGTGACAGGCAACGCTAGTTGAAGCCTGGACCTGGAGGTCCTGCTGATGGCAGCTGCAACAGTGTTTTCTCTGCTATCAACCTGGTTAATCTCGCTATATTCTTCATCACAGCGGGTCATTACCCACTGTGCACTTAATCGTGCACTAGTTCTGCATAAGCACCTGCAGCTCTCTCCTTATTTTACTGA
>NC_139646.1:3314919-3319919 GCF_964638095.1 Poromitra crassiceps
TATTATGACCGTAGAACTACGAAACCCTTCCAAAACCCATTGTGTAAATTTAAACCCCTAGTGATATGTGCCCTAAAATAATATCACAATATTTCACGTTATTTCAATGATATTCTTGACGATTATGACAAAATACTGAAAGCTATTTTATTATCAGTTTCAAGAACATATTGCAACAAAATAAGTGTTGTAGGTTTTGCCTTCAAATATTCAAATATGCCTTCAGATATTTTGTTTGTTGTACATGCTCTTTTGTAAACAAACCACTTCCACACTACTGAAGCCACTCCCCATTTTGGAATGAACTCCTCCACCGTGGAGCCGCTCCTAACCACGCTGGTTGTTGTTGCTGTGCGTGCGTAAGTTACAAACATAACGTACGTCCGTAACCTTTGGTGTGACGTCATTACATCAACAAGTCGGAATATTGCCATTCTCATGACTTCATGATGTGAATTTTTTGGGGCCATATCTTACACCCAAGTCTTAGTGCAAGGGCAAATCTTTGCTAGTTTCTAGCGCTCCAAATCTCTCTTTTCTTTCTACCTCTGGGTGGCTGAAACACATCCTTTGATGTACAGTAGTGACCCAGTGGTAATTAAGAAAAAAGGTGGAGATTTTGAGTGAACTAAGACTTGGGCGTAATTATGGCCCATGAACCGGTATTACCGTGAACGATACGATATCTATGGCACACCAGTCTGTTTTTAATTCCTGAAAAGTTAGATATAAAGATAATAAAATTAGAATGTCCTTATTGAGCAAGAACGGGCCATTACTCTGTCAGTAATATCTGTAGGCCAAGTCTTTCCACGTTGAGCTATTTTAATGTCTTAATTCAATGTGTGTATGTGTTTGTGCTTGTGTGTCCATGTGTGTTTGGTGTCTTCTTCTTCTCACTATAATTAAATGTTCTCCTTATTCTGGTGTTTATTGACCTGACAGAAACGAGCTGAGGTGTTTGCAGGCGCACTGCAGAGAGGGACGAGGCGTCATGTCCATAACTAAATGAAGCCGCTGTTCTCTTTTCATATCAACGTTACGCTCCGATGCTCTGAGTGACATGGCTGGCACAATGCCAACTGCTTCCTGCAAGATTTGTTTTAGGTGACTTTGTAGTAATGCTTTTCTGCTGTCTCTGTCATTTTGAAAGGGAGGGAGGGATGGAGAGAGAGCGCTGTTACTGATCAGACTGGGTGTGCGCGCGCACGCACACACACACACACACACACACACACACACACACACACACACACACACCCACTCCATATACTGCACGTCGTTGAAAACCTTTGATTGTTACAGTAGGTGTTGAGGCTGTTATTTCTGATCCAGTCTGATTGGTGTTGTTGACAAATCAATTACCCCTTGCTGCTAGTTTAATACATTTCTCCCAATCTCCTTCATGTTCCCTCTGTCATTTTGAAAGGTAGAGAGAGAGAGAGACTGAGAGAGAGAGAGAGAGACAGGAGAGAGAGAGAGAGGAGAGAGAGAGAGAGAGAGAGAGAGAGAGAGAGACAGAGAGAGAGAGAGAGAGAGAGAGACAGAGAGAGAGAGACAGAGAGAGAGAGAAAGAGAGAGAGAGAGAGAGAGAGAGAGACAGAGAGAGAGAGAGAGAGAGAGAGAAAGAGAGAGACAGAGAGAGAGAGAGAGAGAGAGACAGAGAGAGCGAGAGAGAGAGAGAGACAGAGAGAGAGAGAGAAAGAGAGAGAGAGAGAGAGAGAGAGAGAAAGAGAGAGAGAGAGAGAGAAGAGAGAGACAGAGAGAGAGAGAGAGAGAGAGAGAGAGAGAAAGAGAGAGACCAGAGAGAGAGAGAGAGACAGAGAGAGAGAGAGAAGAGAGAGACAGAGAGAGAAGAGAGAGACGAGAGAGAGAGAGAGAGAGAGAGAGAGAGAGAGAGAGAGAGAGAGAGAGAGAGAGAGACAGAGAGAGAGAGAGAGAGAGAGAGAGAGAGAGGTGTTACTGCAGAATGGGGCACTCTCTCTTTTGTTCTGTTTCACTTCCTCTTTCTTATAATACACACCCATACTTGAAAACTGATGATCGTTACAGTACTGTAGTACTGTAGGTGCTGGGACTGTTATTTGGTCCAGTTTGATTGGTGTTGTTGATAAAGCAAATACTCCTACTGCATACTCCACATGCACGCACGTACGTACGCACGCACGCGCACACACACACACACACACACACACACACACACAGCACACACACACACACACACACACACACACACACACACACACACACACACACACACACACACACACAGTTCAGTGTAAATATTTGTGTGTAGCAGCAGCTTTGTCATTTTTGACACTCCCCAGAACAAGCATGGCCTTGTTAGTAATGGACAGTGGAAGACAGAGGGGAAAGACAGAGGGATTAGAGAGGGGACAGTAGGATTGTAGATGTTAGCTGTGATTCTACGCACAGCGCAGTATAGAGAGGAGGATCTGGGACCATTATGTAAAACACAGACAAGAGACCGACACAGAGAGAGGGGGCGTGAGACACACAAAGCCAGAGGGGGCTCTCAATTTGCACTTACACAGGTCTGAATTGCAGCACAGCGCTGAAATCACAGCTACTGGGCAGCTTGGGTAATTAGTCTCAATAACTGTCAAACTAGATGAACGATGAATAGTTTGACAGTTATTGAGAGTTGATTTGAGTTAATGAGTTATTAATTTGAGTTAGTGTGGACCAGTGATGTCACTGGTCCACACTTTAACACTCAATAACTGTCAAATTAAATGACAGACTTCAAACCGTTTACAGTTTTCTGATATACTACCGATGTTCTAATGATACAAAGCTGGTTGAAAATGGGCGGAGTGTTCCTTTAAGTGGAAATCAACAGCTCAGTTGTAACGAATCATTATGTAATTTCAGAAATGCAACTTTCAAAAGTATACTCATTTAAGGCCGTAAATGAGATATTTCCATTCAATTATAGACACTAACTTGACTCATAACAACGTGAAGATAATACGAGCCCTGATGTAACAGTGTGTGAGCGTGCCTCTCAGTTCTCCTTGGTGATGCAAGTGTCAGTCAGTCTGTCAATGATTCAACTATCAGCCTATAGCAGCATTTTGAATTCAGGAAATCTGTCACGAGGACATCCATTGTAAATCAAATCACGGCCATGTATCCAGTGAACCTTCCCTCTCAAATCAAGGTGCAAGAAATGTACAAATTCAAAACGTAGGCATTTTCTTACAGTAAATACACATGATCATAATAACCCATAACAATGCTATGCACAATTACTTATCAATATTTAATCTATTGTTGACTTCACAGATTAAATCGAAGGCCTCAAACAGAATAGTGTTCTTGCAGTAACATCACATGTTCATGGAAAGGGGATGAAATGACAGGTTTCCTGGTGGTCGTTTCAAACGGTCAAGGTCTCACCTTGCTGTCATGTCCGAGGCCAGAACAAATTCAAATCCATCTCTGCTCTGTAGCATCACTCTTTGGAGGCTATAAGGAGATATTGGTTGTGAATGGATCTGATGTCACTGCTGTCTCTTGGTAACTGTTGCTAAGGTGCAACAGTGTATATTATACTGTAGGGACATGTATGTTTTAATTAGCAGTGATTATCAACTGTTTTCATTTCTCTCACGTTCTCTGTACTGTTCATGCAGTTGGCCAATATCTCCCCGGTAATGAGAGCCAAGGGAGACATGTGAGCTCTGAAGCATATTGTCTTGTCTTTCCTTTGTAAAATGGGTGGAGAAGCCACACATTTTTGCCTTTTTATGAGGTTCAGGGTTTTATGAATTCCTGAAGAATGAAATAGCATTTGGAGTTTAATCATTGTGGTTAATGACAGGGTTTATCGAAAGTAGGGTTGTCAAAAGTATCAATACTACAAATTTGAAATGGATCCAATACTCATTTGCAACAGGTATCGATAGTATCGATGTATCATACTAAACATTTGAAATTGATAGAATACTCACTTGCATTTTTATTTATTTTTATTTTTTTGCTTTCTCTTAATGACAAATCAAACATAGTATTGGTGGGTATCTGTTGCTTCAACAAGCTAAAAGTGTTCTGATAACTAGAGCAGGGGTAATCTGCTGTGTAAGTGCAAGAGTTCTATCGGGCCTAGATTATGGAGAAGCGTGCGTCTGTCCGTCCATTGGCTCTTGGAGTGGAACTTGAAGCATCATTGTCAGTAGGGCTGCATTGTCCACCCTGACCCTAACTAGGGATGGGTATCGTTTCATATTTTTCGCTCGTGTGTGCTAAAACGATACTTCTAAAACGGTACCGTGCCTAAACGGTGCCTGAAACGGTACGGTAAAGTTAAAGCATATTTAAACCTATATTTTATTTAAAGAGGCTGTAAAGAGCATTACAAACAATAATTGTATGTGTTATGCTCTAGTCTAGAATATTAGTGAAGCTGCGTGCAGCGCCCGTTTCAGGCACGGTCAGGCACCTGATTACATCTCTGATTTACTTCACCCCAGGGGCCGGTTGCACCAACTGGTCTTAACTATGCCTGGTCGTAACTCCTACGTCGGTCTTAGTTAAGACCATGGATTTACGCCTGTTGCACCAACACGGCTTACTCTGGTCTTAACTACGCTGGTCGTAGCAATGCGCGTTCATGTGAATTGTCGGGGAATGCCCTCTGATTGGCCCACATGTGCCTCGCGCCGTCACCCACTACTGTATGTGCGTCACTACACCCTCCCTCCTCCCACCCCCCTCCTCCTGTGGAAGCCCCGGGGGAAAATGGCGGCGGCGATTAGTGTCAGGGAGTCTGAATGAAATTGAATGTAACGTTCCCAATTCTATGTATTACATTCTAAAAAAAGTAACGTCAACATTTGGGAAGGCTAAGCCACACAACTAGTTAGTTATAATCTAACGTCGTGCTTTCAAAGACGGCGAACTGGCGGTGTTACGACGATGACGGTCAAAAAGGTCTCCGCGGAGATCTCTGCTACGCCTCCTCCTGACGAGGCGTA
>NC_139646.1:3327419-3329919 GCF_964638095.1 Poromitra crassiceps
ATGCGGCTGCAGTTACATCTTGCCTCTTGGGTTCACTGACAGCATTCCCTCTCTTGCCTGTCTGCACTGCACTAGTTCTCTGCCTCCCTCTGTCTCTAGCATCACGTGACCGTTGCGCCGCGGAGAGAAGCATAAATGCAGCAACATGAGCGACACTTTATTTTTCGTCTGCGACCATGTGCTGAGCGACACTTTCTAATAAGTATAAATTAAGCTTTAGTTGCCATGCCATTTGTGAATAAAGCTTGCTCGTTAAATTTTACCCACTGGTTTCTCATGATTGAAATGTTGGTCTCGACCTAGTTTCAAGATGAGAACCAGTCACGTTACCTCACATCACAATAGGCATCAGCTCTCAGCTTAAGTCAAGTGTAATCCTAGTGTGACGTCCATCATGACGTGTGTCTCCTGACTCATCACCCCATCCTCAATAGCCAATCAGCCTCTGTCAATATGTCAATATGATGTCACTGCTAGTCTGGGCACCTTCCACCCCACTTTTTGTCATGGGGGCGTAAACCCCGGACCCAGAATTAACACCGGATGGCAATGCGCCTAACAACGTCTTTGTTGCCGTTAGCTTGACGCGGTGATCAGTGGTCGAATTGGGGGGGAGCTAAGGGGAGCTGAGCTCCCCTAAGAAGGACATTGGCTCCCCTGAAAGACTGCTTTGTGAAATGTAGGGGGAGCTCTAAAATATTGGCTGTTTCTTTTTCAGACAGGTTATAGAGTTCGATTTTCTGTACTGAAATAAATAATACTACAAATACGTCAAAGTTGTGTCTTTATTTTGCTCTAAATCGCTTATTAACGTTCACACTTCGATGTTTATTATTTCTATTCCTGCTGGGGCCATCCATGCGTGGCGGCGCTGCAGTCAAATCCCTCACCTAGTTTGCACGTTTGACTTGTCTTTACTTGCCGGCTGTATTTGAAACTTTAAAAAATAAAAACAAACCGTGATGGCATCCTGGGCGATTGGCGAAAATGTCTAAACGAAATCAACCTAGCCTCGCACAATTTGGGTTTGCCAAGAAACCTAAAACGACAACTAATGTTGAACATTCTGCACCCGTGCTTCGCGTCAGCTCAGAGGGGGAGAGATCAGCTGTGTCAACCGCAGCACACAGCAACGCACCAGGGACGTCTACAGCGAGTTTGCCGAACAGGCAGCCGGTACGAGAGCCGCTGGTGGTTGATGTAAACATCAGCTCGGACTCAGGAGAAGAGAGCGAGGCTCTATGGGACGTTCACAATGACAGCTCGGAGGAGAGTTCAGGTGCTGAGCCGTCGGTTGACAATAATAATGACAGCTTGGATGAAGAGAGCGAAGCTTCAGTAGCCGCTCCTGCTGCAGCACCAGACGGCCCCGCGGACCCCGCCCCCACCACAGACAGGTATTTATTTTAGAAACATTATTCTAGAAATATTTTTTGTTAATTAATATTTAATTTTACAGCATATTGATTGTATAGGTTATACAGGATTCTTGAAGGGGTGTTTTGAGCAGAAAAAACGTTGCCTGTGTGTCCCCTTGCTGCTTTTCTTTACTCTGATTAATAAATGAGTTCGATCATCCAATACGGCTAGTAGAATGTTTTTCACAGGGTCTTTAACCCAGCAAGCACCGTTCTAAAAGAGGAGCAAATTATACATTTGTTTATTTATATTGAGACCCGTTATGTTGCC
This sequence comes from Poromitra crassiceps, assembly GCF_964638095.1. Taxonomy (NCBI): domain Eukaryota; kingdom Metazoa; phylum Chordata; class Actinopteri; order Beryciformes; family Melamphaidae; genus Poromitra; species Poromitra crassiceps. The sequence goes on from NC_139646.1 coordinate 3,329,109, forward strand.
AAATTGCATCAATTAATTTGCTTCAAAGTGAAAATTTCACTTTGACTCTCCAGAAGCGTCGAATGCAACTTGTGCTTTCGACAACGTCCACCCCCCCCCCCCTTTCCCCGGCCCTCACATCTGATGCTTGACTTTCGGTCTGGGAATGATCGAGGCTATCTCCATAGCAACCGCTGTGTAATCAACCAGGAGGGAGCTCAGACTTACAAACACACATACACACATGGACCCTAAAGGACTAATAGGCCTTCACACATGGTCACGCACGCACTCCCCCAAAACAAAACCTCCCTCCCTCCCTAAAACCCCACCCCCCGCCTTCACATATAGCTCTTGCATCCTCCCTCCACCCCACCCCTCTTTTCCTCTGATACATCCAACTGGAGCTGTATGTTTACAGCAGCCTCTTGCGTTTTGTTGATGAGCTAGTTTGCAACGGGGCGCAGCGCACGCTGCGACCTGGCAGAAGGGAGTAGATGGTCTTTTGGAATCTGTACATATTGCAACAAATGTATATGTATTGTATAATATTGAAGTGTGCCTTTATTACTTTTCAAACTAGTAATAATGTTACTATAATTCTGAAGTGTGCCATTATTACTTTCAAACTAGTAATGATGTTGTAATAACCACTACTGCCTGATGTAAACCAAAGTGCCCTTCTGGGACATGTATTAAATATGATTGATTGATTTGATTGATTGATTGATCCTTCACCTCAATGGTCGCTGTACCTGGGCTGATCGTATCCCATCCTCTGAAGCTGTGTTTCGAACCACCCACCTCTCCAGTCCACCACCAACGTCTGCCT
>NC_139646.1:3332419-3342419 GCF_964638095.1 Poromitra crassiceps
TTTTCCAGTGTTCCAAGTTGTCTTGAATGGGGTAGCACCAGTTACTCTGAGGAAATATCCTTTATCACTAAACTGCTTACCCGTTCTCCCCAAAGGCCTCTCTCTCTGTTCTCTGCTGCTCCCAGGCCTTCTGCACCAACAACAACTAGTGTTGTGCTTTGCAATTGATGATTACCAATCTACATAATTAAGCCCCCATAGTTCTGTGTGTGTGTGTGTGTGTGTGTGTGTGTGTGTGTGTGTGTGTGTGTGTGTGTGTGTGTGTGTGTGTGTATGTATGCCTCACATCTTAAATGGTTGCCATGCATACAAAGGGCTTTACTTATGTAGGCACAATAGAATAGTGGATTTGATATCAAAAGATATCTCCTCTATTTTCAGATCTTCTATTTCACTCTATAAGCATTCCACCATGAAGCCGAGCATTGACAGTCTGTGTAGTGACAACTCTGATGTGTTCTCTAATATTCCAGCTAACACTACGATACGAAATACTTTACATTTTCATTCACAACAACAACTATGTTGTTGTTGTGAATGAAAATCTCAGAGAGGTGTTTGTTCTTGAGGTTGGCTGTACCTTTGACCACAGCCTAGAGGAGGCCTTTATAACCAAGATGCTAAAATATCAACAGCTGGAGCAGACCATTTCACAGCTGTGCTACAGGTGTAAACTTATAGTTTTCATATTTGGTAGCCTGGGTCATGTTCATAAGCTGGTTGTGAGAGGCCTCCAGATGGCTGGTCTACCTAAGAGAAGGGCCAAACAGTTAGCAAGGTATTGTTCAGTATCTGCTATTATTGGCAGTCGCTCAATATGGAGGAGGCGCTGCTTTTTGTACCCATGAAGTTGGATACCGTCCCTTATCTTGTATTACAGTATACTGTAACTGTATGTCAATCTGCCTTTGTCATCACCCTGTGTGGTATTATATCTTCTTTGTATGCATTATTGTGGTCGCCAATTAGGCACTCTTGTATCTGACCAACTCCCAACATCTGATTGCATTACTAGTGTTTATGTCCTTTGTACTCTGTATCTATGTGGACATAAATAGATAATTTAAATGTGTGTGTGTGTGTGTGTGTGTGTGTGTGTGTGTGTGTGTGTGTGTGTGTGTGTGTGTGTGTGTGTGTGTGTGTGCGCGGGTGTGTGGGTGACACTAATGTTTGCCTTAGTTTTGTCTGTCTTCCTATATACTTCTCTTTACCATTTTATCATTCTTGATGCCATTACTACTACAGTATTTCAAGGGGGGGCACGGTGGCCTCACAGCTAGAAGGTCCTGGGTTCGATTCCCACCTGGGACGCTGTGAGCGCTGAAGGAGTGCGTGCCGTCCGCATGTTGTCCGCATGTCCTCGAGTGCCCACCGCCCGGGTTGGGTCGTCAAAAGGGCCTTTCTGTGTGGAGTTTGCATGTTCTCCCCGTTCCCCTTGGAACCCCTCACCAAAACATGCAATATCCTGGTTGCTAATGTGGTTCCTCCTCTGGTCGTTAAGGGCGCCTGTTTCGGAGGGAGGGGAACTGGTTGGAATAGCGTGAACCTCCCACGTGCTATGTCCTACCGGTGAAGCTTCCCCTGTCAGGTGAAAAGAAGCGGCTGGCTACTGCCCATGTCTTGGAGGAAGCATGGAGCCAGTTTTGGCTCTCCCCAGATTGGCAGAGGGTGGAGCAGCAACCAGGATAAATACATTAAAAAGAATTGCACTAATGGGGGATAAAAATAAATGGGGGGGGAATATTTAGAAAAAAAACTACAGTATTTCACTTTCACTTCCTCCGTTCCCAGGCAGCCCTTTAACCTCTCTCTCTCTCTCTCTCTCTCCCTCTCTCTCTCTCCCTCTCACTCTCTCTCTCTCTCCCTCTCCCTCTCTCTCCCTCTCTCTCCCTCTCTCTCTCTCTCTCCCTCTCTCTCTCTCTCTCTCTCTCTCTCTCCACTAACAAGTGTCTTCATGTTGTGTGTAAGCAGCACGGTGAGATAGGACCTAAACCCCCTCATGAGTTGGGCCCCCACTGCGCTCCCATCCCCACCGACCCCCATCCTCCCAGTGTCAGTGGGATGTCCCAGGTGTGTGTCCTCTTGGCCCTGCTCATGCTCTGCTGCTACACACAGGTACAGTAAGACCCCCACCACCCCTACACCTCGCTCTCTGTGTCCCTCTCTGTCTGTCTGTCTGTCTGCCTGTCTGTCTCTGTCAATTCAATTCAATGAGCTTCATTAGCATGACATATGTCAATGTCTCTGTCTGTCTCACTGTCCAAAAGTGTCCATCTGTATGTCTGTCTGTCTGTCTGTCTCTCTATCTCTCTGACACGCGCACACACACACACACACACACACACACTGGGAGGTAATAATTGCTTGCCTATGCTTCTCGATTACCCAATCAAATTACTAATTATGATGAGTACTTCTGATTAGCAGTTTAGACTGGCCACCTGCCCTTTTATTCCACGATGATTATCTTAGTCCATAAACAGGATTATTTATTCAGATTGTTCTCTGTGTGTCTTTGATGGAACCACATCCCTGTGCTTATAAATATGCATGAGGCTTAATATGCTAGCTGTTGTTGGAGATGAGGATAACGCTGATGATGTTGTGCTGTTGGTGAGGATAACGCTGATGATGTTGTGCTGTTGGTGAGGATAACGCTGATGATGTTGTGCTGTTGGTGAGGATAACGCTGATGATGTTGTGCTGTTGTTGGTGAGGATAACGCTGATGATGTTGTGCTGTTGGTGAGGATAACGCTGATGATGTTGTGCTGTTGGTGAGGATAATGACGATAATTATGATGAGGGAAGTTTGGTGGTGATGCTAAAGCCAGATTTCAGAGACTGAAGCCAGGAGGTTGGTTGCGTCTTCCTCCAGGTTTCCTCCACCAACTCCCTGGAGCTTCTGAAGGAGCAGTGGGGCAGCTACAGGAACCAGTGCCTGGACCACATCAACACCACGCCCCCCGCCACTGGTGAGCTCCTCCTCCCCCCATGTGGGGTCATCAGCACGTGATGCTGTGATGCTGTTCACACCATACACGTAAGGGCAGGCACATGAGGCTGACCTAAGCCCCGGACCACGGCTTTTACAGATGAAATGATCTGCTCTCCCCTGCCCTCTGCAGGCCTGGTGTGTAACAGAACCTTTGACCAGTACGCCTGCTGGCCTGATGGACTCCCAGGAACCACTGTCAATGTCTCCTGTCCATGGTTCCTGCCATGGTACCATACAGGTCTGTCTGTGAGTGTGTGCATAATATGTGTGTGTGTGTGTGTGTGTGTGTGTGTGTGTGTGTGTGTGTGTGTGTGTGTGTGTGTGTGTGTGTGTGTGTGAGTGTGTGTGTGTGTGTGTATGTGTGTGTGTGTGTGTGTGTGGTTTGCGTGCGTGCGTGCGTACGTGCGTGCGTGAGTGTGTGTGTGCGCGTGCGTCCATGAGTGCATACTGTGTATATGTGTGCACAAGAAAGACAGGAGGAGAAAGCGAGAGAGAGCGAGCGAGGGACAGGTATTTAAAAGAAAGACCACTTTAAACATTCTTAATTGGTTCTTAATAAGTTAATTAAGTAATTATACGGAGTGAGAGTCAATGAATAGGACCTGATTGCACAGTGAAGCATCACACCCGTGCCCTTGCTATTCAGTGCCATGAAAACGTCTTACAATGTGAGATGAGTGCACTGCTGAATAGCGTGTGTGGTATTCACCCACAGTGTACACCACACTGTGTGGGCTCAATAGCGTGCAAAGATTAGTCTGCTGTTACTCTAGAGTCTTACAAAGTGTCCACAATGTGAAGATGACACACGTGGTAAATCCACTGCATGTATCGCATTGATGCTACTTTAATTCATTCACGCACACATTCATTCACCGATGGCGGCGAGCTACAGTACCACGCACAGCGTGCTGGAGCTACCACGCACAGAGCTACCACGCACAGCGTGCTGGAGCTACCACGCACAGCGTGCTGGAGCTACCACGCACAGCGTGCTGGAGCTACCACGCACAGCGTGCTGGCAGGGTTTAGTATCTGAGCTACCACGCACAGCGTGCTGGCAGGGTTTAGTATCTGAGCTACCACGCACAGCGTGCTGGCAGGGTTTAGTATCTGAGCTACCACGCACAGCGTGCTGGCAGGGTTTAGTATCTGAGCTACCACGCACAGCGTGCTGGAGCTACCACGCACAGCGTGCTGGAGCTACCACGCACAGCGTGCTGGCAGGGTTTAGTATCTCAAGCTACCACGCACAGCGTGCTGGCAGGGTTTAGTATCTCAAGCTACCACGCACAGCGTGCTGGCAGGGTTTAGTATCTCAAGCTACCACGCACAGCGTGCTGGCAGGGTTTAGTATCTCAAGCTACCACGCACAGCGTGCTGGCAGGGTTTAGTATCTCAAGCTACCACGCACAGCCTGCTGGCAGGGTTTAGTATCTCGCCCAAGGACACTTGGACATGAGGACTGGAGGAGGAGGGATCGCACCAGCAACCTCTTTTATCCAAAGTGATTAGTTGACAACCCGCTTTCCCTTGTGAGCCTCATGACACTGTGTTTTCAGGACCAACTCTACCCACCTGTCATGTGTGAAGCATCATGCAACTCACAGTCAATATAAACAACATGTAGGTCAGGTGATGCAGACTGTAAAAGGCCCATAGATATGAATATGAATATGAATGTGTCTGTTGGTCCTGATAGACTGGCAACATGTCCAGTTTCTCACTCTTTTGCCCACATACACTACATGCTCTAATAGCCTCCAGCCGCCTCCCAAGAGCCTACATCAGATGAAAGGAGTAAAGAGAATGAATGACTGTTGAATGACTTTGTTCTCCATAGAAAGTGATTCAGACTATTCACCTTATTCAGTCTGAAAACATGACTTTCTACCTACCTTGACAATTGTTAACATAAAAGACTAATGACTCACCTCCATTACAATTACAGTAAGAGTTCTGCCTCATGATCATGTCTCAAAAGCCTCAATAAAACCCATCTCAGTGTTCAGACTCTCCTTGAGATGAAATCGGGTGTGTACGTGTGTGTGTGTGTGTGTGTGTGTGTGTGTGTGTGTGCGCGTGTGTCTGTGTGTCTGTGTGTGTGTGTGTGTGTGTGTGTGTGTGTGTATCTGTGTGTGTATCTGTGTGTCCAGTCCAGCAGGGTCTGGTGTACAGAGTCTGTGGTACAGATGGTCGCTGGGCACAAAAGAATACCAGTGAATGTGAGGACGACCCTAGCCAGGTGAGGTGTGTGTTTATTATGTGTGTATGGCTGTGTGTGTGTGTGTGTGTGTGTGTGTGTGTGTGTGTGTGTGTGACTGCATGCTGAAAAGCACAATTGACTATACCTTTGTGACTGTGACCTTGTACATGATACTATCTCGTTTGTCTCGATATGTGAAGGTAAATGCTCTCTGCCTATAATGAGTTAACCATGCCACCACTGTGTGACCCACTGAGACAAGCCAGAAATCAAATCTCTCTCTCTCTCTCTCTCTCTCTCTCTCCCTCTCTCCTCTCTCTTCCTCTCACTCCTTCTCTCTCTGCCCCTCTCTCTCTCCCTCCCTCTCTCCTCTCTCTCCCTCCCTCCTCTCTCTCTCCCCCCCTCTCACTCTCCCTCCCTCTCCTCTCTCTCCCCCCCTCCTCTCTCTCCTCTCTCTCTCCCTTCCTCTCTCCTCTCTTTCTCTCTCTCCCTCCCTTTCACCTCTGTCTCCCTCCCTCCCTCTCTCTCTCTTCCTCTCTTTCCCCCTCTCTCTCTTCCTCTCTTTCCCCCCTCTCTCTCTTCCTCTCTTTCCCCCCTCTCTCTCTCTTCCTCTCTTTCTCCCCTCTCTCTCTCTCCCCTGTTGTCCCTGCAGCAGCAGTATGGCCGCATCCTCAGTCAGTTCCGCGTCATGTACACAGTGGGCTACTCGCTCTCCCTGGGAGCTCTCATACTCGCTCTGGGAATACTCATCACCTTCAGGTACCACATGCACAGGGAGGGAGGAGGGGAGGAGAAGGACGAAGAAAGAAAGAAAGAAAGAAAGAAAGAAAGAAAGAAAGAAAGAAAGAAAGAAAGAAAGAAAGAAAGAAAGTAATTAGAAAAGTAAAGTGCTGCATTAAAGGAATGTGGTTATGTTAATGCATGCATTATAGTGACAGTAAAGTCATGTATAATATAAAAAAAATATCAAACTTATCGCACCTGTCCACCAGGAGGCTCCACTGTATGAGGAACAACATCCACATGAACCTGTTTGCCTCCTTCATCCTGAGAGCCATGTCCATCCTGGTGAAAGACGCCCTGTTCGACACGCTGCTGGACCCCAGGAGCAGCAGCCACCACCAGGCAGAAGCATGGGTTAACATACCGGTTAGAGTTCACTTCCCAGGTTCCTCTATTTGTGTCAAAACCTCCCAATTTTTCTTACATCGGCTTTCTTCAAAGAACTGGACTCCATAACTCTGTCCTATATTTGGAATTATAAGAACCATAGAATTGCGAAATTGCAAAAACCCAAAGTCTGCAGGGGGGCTGGCCTTACCAGTGTTTAGGCATTATTATGGCACACCAATCACCAATCATTCTCCAACAAACACAGACAAACACAGATGTTTGTGTGGTGTGCCATGGCTGTCTGTCCTTGTTTGGAGATGTTTGGAGATGTTTGGTCAGATTCAACATGTTCAATCCTTGTTTGTCCGTGTTTGCCAATGGCACAGCAATCAAACATTCACCAACAACAACTGCCAACACCATTGGCTTTACTGTAACCCTGGACGGCAGCAAAGTCATTTGCAGAGCATCCGGCTGGCCCTGTTGGGATTCTGATTGTGACTTTTTGATTTTCACCAATTAGCACTTTTGAATGTGTCACCCTCTCTGATTGTTTGTTGCTTCCACTTCCTGTGTTGTTGTTGTTGTTGTTGTTGTTGTTGTGTGTTAGGTTGCGACTTGGTGTCGCGGTGCCATGGTGATGATGCAATACAGCGTAATGGCCAACAACTATTGGCTCCTGGTGGAGGGGATCTACCTGCACAGCCTGCTCGTTATCGCCGTATTCAGCGAGAGGAACTACTTCTACATTTACCTGGCCATCGGCTGGGGTGAATATGAACTTAAGCTATTAGACAGTGACACTGTGATGATGACAGTGACAGTGATTATTATTATTATGCAGTGATTATTACCTCTTCCAAGGAGGTTATGTTTTCGGTGCGTTTGTTTGTCTGTCTGTTTGTTAGCAAGATTATGCAAAAGCTACTAGCCCAATTTTCATGAAACCTGGTGGGAGGGTGTAGCATGAAACCTAACACTAACCCTAACCCTATCCAAATATGATTTAAAAAAATACTCAAATATTGTCACTCAGCATGGTGTACATACATAAACTAGATGAATGATGAATAGTGTGACAGTTATTGAGAGTTGATTTGAGTTAATGAGTTATTCATTTGAGTTAGTGTGGACCAGTGATGTCACTGGTCCACACTTTAACACTCAATAACTGTCAAATGAAATGACAGACTTCAAAACCGTTTACAGTTTTCTGATATACTACTGATGTTCTAATGATACAAAGCTGGTTGAAAATGGGCGGAGTGTTCCTTTAAATGGCTGTTCACTTCCATGTTTTGCCTGGCTCATTCTCAGGTGCACCGCTCATATTCGTGTTGCCATGGGTCACATTGAAATATCTGTACGAGAACGAGGGGTAAGTTTGCTCCCCTTCAGCTTAGATCTATGATCCATGTTGAGAAACAGGGCCATAGTCTTACATTCAGTTTATGTCCTTTCCCTTTTCACTCCCTCATGTTCATATTCCAAACGTATGGATATCTGATGTGTGTAGGTGCTGGGAGAGTAATGATAACATGGTATCTGATGTGTGTAGGTGCTGGGAGAGTAATGATAACATGGTATCTGATGTGTGTAGGTGCTGGGAGAGTAATGATAACAGGATATCTGATGTGTGTAGGTGCTGGGAGAGTAATGATAACATGATATCTGATGTGTGTAGGTGCTGGGAGAGTAATGATAACATGATATCTGATGTGTGTAGGTGCTGGGAGAGTAATGATAACAGGATATCTGATGTGTGTAGGTGCTGGGAGAGTAATGATAACAGGATATCTGATGTGTGTAGGTGCTGGGAGAGTAATGATAACAGGATATCTGATGTGTGTAGGTGCTGGGAGAGTAATGATAACAGGATATCTGATGTGTGTAGGTGCTGGGAGAGTAATGATAACATGATATCTGATGTGTGTAGGTGCTGGGAGAGTAATGATAACATGATATCTGATGTGTGTAGGTGCTGGGAGAGTAATGATAACATGATATCTGATGTGTGTAGGTGCTGGGAGAGTAATGATAACATGATATCTGATGTGTGTAGGTGCTGGGAGAGTAATGATAACATGATATCTGATGTGTGTAGGTGCTGGGAGAGTAATGATAACAGGATATCTGATGTGTGTAGGTGCTGGGAGAGTAATGATAACAGGATATCTGATGTGTGTAGGTGCTGGGAGAGTAATGATAACAGGATATCTGATGTGTGTAGGTGCTGGGAGAGTAATGATAACATGATATCTGATGTGTGTAGGTGCTGGGAGAGTAATGATAACATGATATCTGATGTGTGTAGGTGCTGGGAGAGTAATGATAACATGATATCTGATGTGTGTAGGTGCTGGGAGAGTAATGATAACATGATATCTGATGTGTGTAGGTGCTGGGAGAGTAATGATAACATGGTATCTGATGTGTGTAGGTGCTGGGAGAGTAATGATAACATGATATCTGATGTGTGTAGGTGCTGGGAGAGTAATGATAACAGGATATCTGATGTGTGTAGGTGCTGGGAGAGTAATGATAACATGGTATCTGATGTGTGTAGGTGCTGGGAGAGTAATGATAACAGGATATCTGATGTGTGTAGGTGCTGGGAGAGTAATGATAACAGGATATCTGATGTGTGTAGGTGCTGGGAGAGTAATGATAACATGATATCTGATGTGTGTAGGTGCTGGGAGAGTAATGATAACATGATATCTGATGTGTGTAGGTACTGGGAGAGTAATGATAACATGATATCTGATGTGTGTAGGTGCTGGGAGAGTAATGATAACAGGATATCTGATGTGTGTAGGTGCTGGGAGAGTAATGATAACATGATATCTGATGTGTGTAGGTGCTGGGAGAGTAATGATAACATGATATCTGATGTGTGTAGGTGCTGGGAGAGTAATGATAACAGGATATCTGATGTGTGTAGGTGCTGGGAGAGTAATGATAACATGATATCTGATGTGTGTAGGTGCTGGGAGAGTAATGATAACATGATATCTGATGTGTGTAGGTGCTGGGAGAGTAATGATAACATGATATCTGATGTGTGTAGGTGCTGGGAGAGTAATGATAACATGATATCTGATGTGTGTAGGTGCTGGGAGAGTAATGATAACATGATATCTGATGTGTGTAGGTGCTGGGAGAGTAATGATAACATGATATCTGATGTGTGTAGGTGCTGGGAGAGTAATGATAACAGGATATCTGATGTGTGTAGGTGCTGGGAGAGTAATGATAACAGGATATCTGATGTGTGTAGGTGCTGGGAGAGTAATGATAACATGATATCTGATGTGTGTAGGTGCTGGGAGAGTAATGATAACATGATATCTGATGTGTGTAGGTGCTGGGAGAGTAATGATAACATGGTATCTGATGTGTGTAGGTGCTGGGAGAGTAATGATAACATGGTATCTGATGTGTGTAGGTGCTGGGAGAGTAATGATAACATGATATCTGATGTGTGTAGGTGCTGGGAGAGTAATGATAACATGATATCTGATGTGTGTACTGTAGGTGCTGGGAGAGTAATGATAACATGATATCTGATGTGTGTACTGTAGGTGCTGGGAGAGTAATGATAACATGATATCTGATGTGTGTAGGTGCTGGGAGAGTAATGATAACATGATATCTGATGTGTGTACTGTAGGTGCTGGGAGA
>NC_139646.1:3347419-3397419 GCF_964638095.1 Poromitra crassiceps
TTCTACGACCTTCTGTTCAACTCCTTCCAGGTCAGAGCACAAGCCCACGGGAGCTTAGGGGACTTTGGTCAATGCGGTTAATTGTTTTTAAATGTGTTTTATAAATAAACTTTGAGTTGAGTTGAGTTGAGTTGAGTTGAGTTGAGTTGAGTTGAGTTGAGTTGACCTTCATGAACTCCTTCCACAGGTCAGACCACAACTCCACAGGAGCTTTCAGAATAGTTCAATAGTTGACCATTGCTTCAGTATGTTTTCTCTTTGAAACCTTTTTTCTTTCTTTCTGAGGCACACCAGAGTATTTCGAAACGTGTTGTTTCTTCCAAGGCATCCTTGCTTCTCTGAGAACCGATCTGATATGACTATCATCAGATATTAGTAGCATAAATAATTACTACAAGCCCAGGGCTGTTTTCAAGGGCTTGTTTCCATTATGTGATATGAATGAAACGATGACAATGTGTGTTCCTCTTCAGGGGCTGCTGGTTGCCATCTTGTACTGCTTTGTCAACAAAGAGGTGAGTGTTGAATTACATCAGTGGCTATTTTCAGGAGAGCCCTATTTTCCAGTGCGCACCTCTACTAAACCTGTCACACGCACAGGCATACAGTACATGGAAGTGAGCGGCAGCACAGTCAGTTACGGGGTTACTGAAAAGAACACGACTGTTACTACTACAGAGTTAATAGGGATGAACAGTCACGTGACGTCTCCTGCCCCGGAAGACAGTTCCCCATTCATTTTCTCCATAGGCCGATCAGATATGACGAATAAAATCACCGTTTGTTTTTATGCCTCCGACGGCGATAGCCAGGCCGGAGGCATTATGGTTTTGGGTTGTCCGTTCGTACGTCCGTCTGTCGTTTGTTAATGCAATATCTGAGGCGGAATTTCATCACAATTTGCCTCAAACGTCCACTTGGACTCAAGGGTGAACTGATTACATTTTGGTGGTCAAAGGTCAAGGTCACTGTGACCTCTCGGAAGCCATTTTCACGATTCACAACCCAATATCTCACTAACGCCTTGACGGAATGTATTTGAATTTGGCTCAAATGTCCACTTGGACTCAAGGATGAACTGATTCTATTTTGGTGGTCAAAGGTCAAGGACACTGACCTCACAAATGCCATTTTCAAGCTCGTTAACTCAATATCTCAGTAACGCCTTGACGGAATTTCCTCATATGTAGCTCCACTCATATGTAGCTCAAAATCTGGACAGCCATGGATGTCGACTGCTCACTTGTTGGCGGAGGCATATATCCGCGGTGCGGTCGCTCTAGTCTTAACTTTATTCCAGCATCCTTAATGTACAGAATATCAAAATCTATAACCTGTGACACACATGATGTTTTAGAGCTCCACCTAAATGTCTCAAAGTAGGCTTTCAAGGGGATCTCATGTCCTTTCCAGGGGAGCCAAGCTCCCCTTAGCTCCCCGGTAATTCGAACCATGGAGACAGATATGCGTTCACATCAAGCACGTCTTAATTTAATCTCAGCCTTTGCTCGAGTTCCTTCCCTTCCCTTTGTAGAAAATAAATACGCCATTTTTCATAATCAGTGTGTTCCTCTTTCCAATCTTTATCCTGTTCATTTATATCTGTAAAAGCTCAAGCTGTATAGTCAGGTTCCACTCCATTCTTTTGTCTATGATGTTGGACAGACACAACATCATCCATCTGCTAATCTCTAAACCCTTAAATGTAGTCTTTGGCAGGAGACGTCCATCTAATGCAGTGATCTCTATGTCTTATTTAATCTTCATCCCCCATCTTCATATGCCTCCACCATTAACTCTCTCCCATCTCTCTCGCTCTCTGTCTCTCTCTCTCTCTCTCTCTCTCTCTCTCTCCAGGTGCAGTCGGAGATGCTGAAGAAGTGGAAGAGGTGGAAGCTGGGTAAGGATATTGACGAGGAGTACCGCCACACCCACAGCCACACGCCGCACATCAGGGGGAGTGGCAGCATCGCCGCCGGCAATCTGCCCGATCTCCATGACAACAACGCCAGTGAACCCAGCGGTGACTCCGAAGGGACACCTCCTCGCCCCAAGGCCGAGCCGCCGGGCCCTTCCCCTCCCTCCGCCGCGCCCGAGGAGAGCCGGCGATTAGTGGTGTCCTACTACAGCAACGGAGCGGGGAAGGGCCGGGCGGCTAAGAGCAGACACACTTTGCAGTTCCCTTCCTTGCCACACCGAGGTGCTGCTGTCGGTCATGCCAGCACGACCGCAGAGGGCATCGGTCTGGAGGAGAGGGTGCAGTGCCACACGTGCCCTCTGGACGGAGAGGAGACTGATGTCTGAGTGTGCGGGGCAAAAAGGACAAGCTGCTTTTGAGCTTTCAATCACAGGAACTCTTCACTGATTGTGCTTTTCTGCATTTTAAATGTATGTTTGTTTATCATGCGCCATCGGGGACAGGTGAGCCTGAGCCTGTGGGAGAGAGAGGACAGGTGAGCCTGAGCCTGTGGGAGAGAGAGAGGAGGAGGCAGGTGAGCCTGAGCCTGTGGGAGAGAGAGGACAGGTGAGCCTGAGCCTGTGGGAGAGAGAGAGGAGGAGGCAGCTCCTTACCGATCAGCATTTTTACTACAGCACTGTGTTGGAGAAGACTGTGTTTTAAACTGCCCAGCTGCAAATGGATATTTATTGGCTCGGGGACCTTGAACGTAAAGCACTTATTGACTTAAGACATCAGGAATGATTAAGTAAATTATAATGGAATGCTCGTGGTGTTTCTGTGTGTGTGTGTGTGTGTGTGTGTGCGTGTGTGTGCGTGTGTGTGTGTGTGTGCGTGTGTGTGTGTGTGTGTGTACGTGTGTGTGTGTGTGCGCGTGTGTGTGCACATGGAGGCCTGCCATTTTTTAATGCTCACCTTGCACAGACCTTCCGTATGTGCAGCTCTTGCAGTTATGAGCCAATGCTTGTGTTCTGTGTCTGTGTGGTACTGTAGAATCCCTGTGAGCCGCTGCTTCTCCCCACAAACAACCTCATCAACAATCACTCCAATGTGCTGGTTTTCATGAATACGAATGTGGAACGCCAGTCCTCATGACTACTTCCTGTCGTTCAAATGCATTCAGAAAACAAGTGCCATCTTCTCTCGTCCGTGGAGATCAGGAGAAGGAAGGATTTGACACCTCACTGGAGAGACCACACTGACTCTTGTCACACAATGTTTGCAATGATGAGGCATCTCCACAGCCTGAGGGTGGTCTCACTGGTGCTGTTTCCACAATCATCTGCTGAAAGTGGAACGTTTCTCTGAGCTCACTGAAAAGGCCATTTTCAACTAGCATGATTTGTGACATCACGAATCGTGGGGCCAATCCCTGTCCAGCATTCAGCAGTTAAAGCCACCAACACATTCTCACTCCCAACCCGTCATTATACTGAAGATCGGTCTGGAACCCTAGTCATCACTTTGTCATGAGTTGGGAGTGAAAATGTGTTAAAAGCCCATGTTGTCTGCTGTGATTGTCTAGTTAGGTTCAAGATAACCCTGATTGGTTGCTTTGGAGTTTTTGGAGGCCATCATCTTAAGGATGTTAATAAGATAACTTTTTTTTGTGGGAAAAGCCATCAGACACAAATTATTATTCAAAGTAGAGTATTTTATATACATCTTGAAACATGACTTCAGGGGGTCTTTAAGTTATCTTGGTTTTCAATGACCAAAGCCAACTGGGAACATAACAACACATCATGCTAGGTTTGACCTCAATTGGACGACTGCAGGGATTGAATCCATTCTTCCCCCCATCCTTCTCCCTTATAAACTGATATGCCAGTCTGAATGTATATGGGCAATACTGTAGAGATATGGATGGGAAACATTTTAAGGTCTGATCTTTCCATTCATGCATACTTGTTATAATAGTAGATGACACACAATCACTTAATTGGATGAAGAGCGATATAACCACACATTGTGTAATAACACAACAAAATGTATTACATTTTCACTTCATTATGTAATAACACCTGCAATCTAACAATGCGGAGAAATGTATTACATATCGCATTCAGTCTGTTTATTACAAAATGTGTTATTATTACATATGCATGCAGTGTTATTACATAATGCAATGTTACAAGCGAATCAGCAAAATGTGTTATTTTTTCATACAGTATATTACATTTATTGCAGCTCTTCATCATCACACTTTGCACAAGCAAAAAATCTGCTATGACCATTGCCCATAGTTACCCTGAATTATTCTCCAGAAAGGATGTAGACAAACACAGAAGACAGGGCGGGTCCTGTACACATGTGAAAACTAAAAGGCTATAATGTGCCAAGGAACCTGTAGTTCATGAAGGGAAGATGTTGCCGTTGATAGCACACTGTAAGTGAAAAGATGTTTTAAGCGGTGCAGCCGCTCCTATAACTGACTTTGTGTGTCCGTCCTTCACTTCGGTCCTTCCCTCCGTCCGTTATGGCACGGACCGTCTGTCCTGTGGGCCCCAGCCCCACAATGCCCCGTGGGCCCCATTACTAAACAAACACAATCCATCAACTCAGCATGCAAATTCCCCTGACTGATGATGTCATACCCATTGATGATGTCATTCCCCACAATCATCGAGTGGGAGGACGGACACCCCCCCGACTGATGACGGTTGCTTCTATAAGTGACAGATGGACAGTCCATGCTACAACGGACCTTCTGTGCCATAACGGACAGACACACAAAGTCAGATAGAAGCGGCTGCACCGCTTAAAAAGAAAGAAAAAGGAAGACAATCTCTTATCAGAAGAGAAGAATCATATTCATTAAAACATTCCAAGCAATTTAATAGGAGCTGACTGGTTCCAAAATATGATGGAGTCTAATGAGAATTGATTCAAACCCATAGCAATGATTCCCGGACTTTTGATCAAAGATGGTAAACACTTACAGACCATTACCAAGAGTGTACGGAAGAGTTGATTGAACACTGTAAATACTGAAAAACCTGCATATTATGAGGACAAAGATGGGGCGGGAGGGGTAACACTGTTTTGTGTTTTTGTTTGTAGTTAAGATGATTCAAAATATGCCGATTACCCTGAGAAAAACAAGTGCGAATCCACAATAGCTGTGGCCAGTTAGAGTTGTCACGTTGTCACAATGGCTCTGTGCATGAGTGATTTGTGAGAGACATTGATTATTGTCATAGACATTGTGTGACACACATGTCACTTATAACATCCCGTGCTCATCCCATGAACCATGCATCCGCTTCAAGTGAGGACCAACATTTTGTGTGGACCAACCGGCCAACAGAGGGACTTATAGACGTATAGAGCTGCTGCCCAGCTATGTTGGCCGCAGCTAAAAAAAATAAAAATAAAAAAAAGTCACAGAACATCTCACCTTGACGATGAAATCATGTCCAATTATTTCAAAAGTTGCAATGTCACAAGAGGCCCAAAAATGTGCTAAAAGAAAGCTAAAAGTTTTATATAATTGCCAAATTGTTGTGTCTCTTCATGTCTGTATGGATCCAATTAAACTGAGTTCTGTCAGCATAAAATGTGTCAATTCACTGCATGACAACAAGACACTAGCTTTAGCATTGACTGACTGAGGAAAGAGTTGTTATTTGTCTCTACACTCATGCCATGTCAGCTATGCTTGACAGATTTTGATGCAACAGATCAGAATGTCGCACATAATTGGCAGTTACTGTCTAGTTTCATTGCACAAATGTTACTGCTAGGCAATTATACATCTACTTAACAGCAGTGTGCGTGTGCCTGCAGTACTATGCAGTTATTTAACATTTGAGTATACTGTCAAGCCAATCAAATTACGTATTAACCATCGGTATTATGCGAATATATGAATAAGTTGTCAGTGAGTAATGCATTGGTGATGTGCATGTGTATGGAAGCCCATATATGGGACTTGTCTTTTTTGATTGAAACACTGCAGTATTTCCACTATATTATGCTCTCCCTGGTGCACATGCCTTATTGTCTCTCTCTAGTAAGCTGCAAAACGCTTCTGTTTGCTAATTTTATTTATTTTAATTTTAACAGCAATTATGTACTAGCCTTTGGTCATTTGGACGGTTGTTTGTGATTTTGTGAGCCTTCAGGGAGGACCAGGGAAAATAGATTTTGCATTACAGTACACAGGGGTCATAAAAAATGTACTGCAGAGGTCACAATTCTTCCATGCCCCCAAAATAATAAAACAAACAACAAAAAAGAACTGCCTAGGATCATTATGCCAAAACCATCTATGAGTAGGTTGTTGGGTCTACACAAATCTTACACCCAATGTACAGCAGATGCGTTACGGCTGCGTGCGGATCCGGTAAAACTAACCGGAACAGACTCTCGCCCGTGTTAATAGATGGGCAATACATGCGGTACGGAAAAAATATGCACTTGTTCTATATTTGTCGGATCCCGCATGCGTCTGACACATTACATGTGAGTCTGTTTGCAGCCATACCGGAGCCATCTGTTCCAGAGCTGGTGGACATTAGCCCTTAGCCCAGACCCAGAAGGCCAAGCAGATTGAAGATGTAGAATCTCAATTCTGGGCCGCTTGGTTCTCTGGCGTAGCCCAAGACCTGGTTCTCTGCTTAGAGAGGTGTGAAACTAGAGGGTGAAGATGTGACTGAGAGGAGGTGGAACAGATTCAATTCAAAAGATCATCATATCCGAATGCCATCTTCAAACTGAAAGGGCAGGGCATTATCATTCTGGATGAATGAATAAAATTCCATTTAATGTAGAGATGACTACATTAAATGCAATTTTCCACAATGGCTCCCAGAAGATATGTAGCTGGGATTGAAATCATGAGACTTTAATGAGGACATTATCAACTTCTCTCTCTCTCTCTCTCTCTCTCTCTCTCTGTGCGCGCACGTGTGTGTGTGTGTGTGTGTGTGTGTGCGTGCATGTGTGTGTGTGTGTGCGTGCGTGTGTCAAAGACAGAGTAATCCCTGTTTCTATCTTTTTGTCGGTGTAGCTCCTTTGCTTCCTGTGTGTTAAAACTGGATGGGAAGTCATATACTGTACACTACACGTAGCCAGGAGACGCTATTTTGGGCGCAGCAGATAAACACCCTCTAACAGTGACATAACACTGACAGAAGAGCAACACAAAGTACATATCAATCAGCAGTGACAAGTCTATTGTGGGAAGTACTTGAGTCCTATAGAACAGCAAGAGTGGGGGACTAACACAAACACTGTTCACATGTACTGTATGTTGTGTGCGTGTGTGTGTGTGTGTGTGTTTGTTTCCCATAATTTTCTATTATACTGATCAGTATGCTGATAAGAAAGCTGTGCTTCTTTGGAAGGTTGCTCTGCATGAACTCCATGTTCTGAGTGTGTACTGTACACCCCTGAAGAACCGTTATAGACGTGTTTTATGTGCCTCAATCTCCTTTCAATTCCAGGATGTGTGGTTGATGGAATGCAAATATTATGGTTGGTGTTGCAATTGAATCCGTTGACATCAGTTATGAGCTCTCATTGGCTAGTTTAGCTGTTGAGCATAAGCACTAACGGCTTGTCAGCTCATCTGGCAGAAAGCTGCCACTGCACCTCTCGCCTCGCCAGTCACATGACTTCTAGACGCCGCTCTGTGTCCCTCTGTCAAACGAACTCTAATGGAGCTTAGCGGAAATTCTATAAGAAGAGACCTCTTAGTTGTCATTCATTCACTCCATTTATTTACTCTCCTAGGAGAAACCCTCATGCCCATCACCCCGCTTCTAGGAGAAACCCTCTAGTCGCACGCCCCTTGTCATCAATCACTCCTTTCCCGCAAATTCTTAAAGATGAGACCTCTTAGTTGTCATTCATTCACTCTCCATTTATTCACTCTCCTAAGGAGAAACACTTTAGTTGTCACGCCCACTCATTCATACCACCACATCATCATCAACCTTTTTCCCGCTTCTATCTAGCATCACTGTTCGTGGGCGGTAATGTTTAGATTAAACCAATCCAAGTAAGACACATCTTTCCATTCAGCCTATCATCATCTAGCTGTCAAAAGCTAAAAGCCGCCTTTTCTCTTTGTGTGGTCTGCTGGGTTTTCAGTGCATTCCTGCGTCCCTCCTCCACCCCATTCTTCTCCAATCCTCTCCGAGGTCTTCAGATTCAGAAGCCTTCTCCAGCAAGACCAAGACCACCTTCACCACCACCAGGTCTAGACTCCATGGGGGGGTTATTCCATCCTACTCCTGCCTGCACTACCCCTGCTGATCATGACGTCATTATCAAGCTAGTCTCAACGCCAGACCCATACGCTGATACACTACGTTACTGCATGCTGCAGAGCTGTCTCTGGGTCTGGGACACTTTCCCTCAGCCGGCTGGTTATGGGAGGGAACCGTTCACTTGGCCAGTCATATGCCAGGGATGGCTTCAGTCCTCTCCAATCAGTAACGACTTTGCGATCAGACGACACGGGAGGCGCAGCCCATTTTTCGAACCGCTCTCTCATCGGTGCTACGACCTGTCACTCATTCAATTTCAACCCGCCTTCAAAACCAGCAGTGGCTGTGATTCAACGTAATATTTGAGTCTGGGGAGAGACTATTATCAAGCTGACGTCATGACGGAGTCTAATCGCCAAATATAATTTAATGTGCTACAGGCTCATGTATCTAATCATTTAATAAATCATTGTCATTCTAGAAATGTGTCTCTCTGTTTGAAATCTCCTTGTCTTTATCGGCCTTTTCTGTCACATCTGTACGCGACTACAGAGCCAGAATTTTAAACTGATAGCTACTGTAGAGAGAAGATATTGGTGTAAAGCTAACAGTCACATTTTGCGTGAATAAAATGCCTTGCAGCAAAAATTAACTATGTATTCAATTCCATCTGCAATTACATTTTTGAGCGTTATAGCTTGAGTAAAAAAGTTTTCTTTTTGTATTAGAACTTTTCTCCTTTCCAATTTGTTACAACAACTGATTGTGCCAAAAGTCTCATCTGATTGAGTCTAGCTCTTGATATTACATAAATCTAAACTAACCTCTGGAATGACCTTTGTTGGCTGTAATCTTCTTTTATGATGTCATAGGATCATGTAACATTGCGGCATTACATCAGCTCAGTCAGTTGATAATTGTTATCCATTATGTCATCACTTCTCTGTCTTTGGCCACAGAGCTGGAATCTCATTACAAGTGAAACCAACTGTGCATCACAGTCTTCATCATCTTCATCTCATCCCATTACACTTTAGATAAGTGGCACAGAACCAAGAGACCCAGGAACCTGATGTATGAAAATGGAAACACCTTTCCCTGAATATATTGGAGCTATTAGCTGAGGGTTAGGAGCAGGACCCCACCTCAATGATTCCACTTCCTGTCGTCTCCCTTTAAATGCCCCCCCCTGGTGGGCGTCCGAGTAGTGGAGCGGTAGATTCCCTGCCTACCAACACGAGGGTCCCAGGTTCAGCCCAGGCATTACAACTGTTTCCCTCTGCCGGTCCTTCTACATGTACAGTATGACATCAAAAGTTCCCTGTCTATGGCATTCTATTATGACATCGTCTGTGAAACGCATGGCAGCATCAACTAACGGCATTGCAGTAACTTCCATTACATCAGATCTCACTACTCAAGGATGGCATCATCGGTGGATCAGTGGTTAGCATTGTTGCCTCACAGCAAGAAGGTCCCAGGGTTCAAACCCCGGTCCGTCCCAGGTCCTTTTCCGTGTGGAGTTTGCATGTTCTCCCCGTGTTCGTGGGGGTTTTCTCCAGGTGCTCCGGTTTCCTCCCACCATCAAGAAAGACATGTATGTTAGGGTTAATACTCCTGTCAGTGCCCCTGACCAAGGAAATGGCAAAAGAACTGGAGTTGGTCGCCAGGCGCTGCACTGCGGCTGCCCACTGCTCCTAGTTCTAGGAAGGTTCCTAGTAGAGGATGGGTCAAATGCAGAGGATGAATTTCCCCATGGGGATAAATAAAGGAGAACTTAACTAACTTTAATTTTACAGTATCATTACCTCTGCATATTCAATGGACTGTCACCTGTGAAAACGTTGTGAACCTGTGTTGGGGATTCTTTCCATAATGTGATGTGATGTACTTTAGATACTTTACTGTAGCTGTACTGTAGCAGTAGTGAGTGTATGACTGCCTGAAGACATCTGCTATGCTAAATCACTACTCTTATCTCTTCTCTGCTGCTGTGGGCTTTATAAACAGCAGCACATTCAGGGAGAAATTGTGTCCACAGAGACACTGTGTTTGTTCAAGGCTTTATTAATGATACACAGTTTGCTCAGCCTCAAGTTTACTGTCAACCACCTCGTTAATCACTCAGCATGGCGTGTCCGTGTGTGTGTGTGTCTGTGTGTGTGCGTGTGTGTCTGTGTGTGTCTGTGTGTGTTCTCAGGGCCCCCCCCCCCCCTCCCCCATGTTCTCCCCAATTGTACTTGGCCAATTCCCCCTACTGCCCCGATCCTCTGCCGATCTGTGGAAAGCCGTAGACACCCACATGCTTCCTCCGATACATGTGCAATTGCCAGCCACCTCTTTTCACCCGACAGCGGGGAGCTTCACCGGCAGGACGTAGCACGTGGGAGGATCACGCTATTCCCACCAGTTCCCTTCCACCCTGAACAGGCGCCCCGACCAACCAGAGGAGGCGCTAGTGCAGCGACCAGGACACATACTCTCATCTCACCCGCAGATACAGACAACCGTGCATGTGCTGTGTGTGTGTGTGTGTGTGTGTGTGTGTGTGTGTGTGCGTGCGCGCGTGTGCGTGTGCGTGTGCGTGTGCGTGTGCGTGTGTGTGTGTGTGTCTGTGCGTGCGTGTGTGTGTGTGTGTGTGTGTGTGTGTGTGACCCCAGTGTGTGTGTGTGACCAGAGGGTGAAGATGTGAGTGAGAGGAGGTAGAACGGATAAAATCTGAAAGATAATCATATCTTCAAACTGAAGGGCAGGGCACTATTATCATACTGGATGAATTCGTAAATATTTAAAGCTTGAGCTTCTATGCAATTTTCCACAGCTCTGCAGCTGGAATTGTGTTTGGAATCATAAGCTTTTAATGAGGACAGTATTAACCACTCTGTGTGTGTGTGTGTGTGGGGGGGGGGGGGGGGAGGGGGTGGGCACGTGTGTGTATGTGCTTCATGTTTCATAGCTTATCATCACAATATGTTCCTCTATACACACTAGTGTGTAGAATAAATTCTACTTTGAAATGCAAAGCCATATTTGGCATGGATGAAATCTGAATTTGAACGAGTACATAGTAGAGCGAGCTCAGATTCTCATAGGACTGTTCCAAGGCATCAACACGCCTGCTGGAGGGGAGGAGTTCAAACAAAGACAGAGATGGAGTTGCAGTTGCAGAGGACAGACTAGATGATGGCGTGTAGAACTGTATCAGCAGCTCCTGAGTTCCTGAGCTGGCGTAGGAAAGTGGAGGCTGGCACACCAAGCTGGGTGAGTTTAGAGCGGAGATCTTCTGTATGATGGTGTTGAATGCAGTGGCGTGTCTAGGGAGTGGTCTGGGGTGGCACGGGCCACCCCTAGAATCTGATTGGCCACCCCTGAGGTGCCACCCCATATGATTGGCTCTCTGCCCAGTCAGTAAACCAAGCTTCTGTGTATAGGCGCAATCCAGTCTTAAACCTGAGAAGCAGTAACGAGCCATAGTAGTGTCTAGCCTGCCGAAAACCCCAGAGAAGAAGATCTTGATTTGAAGATTTTGCAGCAGCTGAGCAGCAGCCGTAGTCAACTATCGCTAAACGTGTCGTCTTGTGAAGAAGATTGAAGAAGTGTCCTCTGTCATCTGATTCCTGGCGGCTACATGGTGTCTCCACCATTTATTTCTTGTGGCATGCATGTCGCTTCTGAAACATGTGAGTAGACTCTTTGATACACATACACATAGCTACTGTGCCAGTGGATAAAGAAAGACAACATACCTGCCAACAAACACAGAGATTTTCACTTTCAATTAAGCACCCTCTCTCTCTCTCTCAAAAAACCATGACATTGAAACTTCACCCTGGCTTTAAAACTAAGCCTGCTACTACAGGGTAAACGGACAGTAAACCTGTGTGCTAGGTTACGTGATAATGTGCTGCAGGTATGTTGTCATCTGAGCAAATCAGAACATTGAGGATTTCTTCTCCATCAAACCAAAGAAATGTCAAACTGCACAGCAGGACAGAGCAGCCAGCAGCACTGCTACCAGTCAGTCACAGTCAGAGCTGCAGGAGAGAGCAGCCAGCAGCACTGCTACCAGTCAGTCACAGTCAGAGCTGCAGGAGAGAGCAGCCAGCAGCACTGCTACCAGTCAGTCACAGTCAGAGCTGCAGGAGAGAGCAGCCAGCAGCACTGCTACCAGTCAGTCACAGTCAGAGCTGCAGGAGAGAGCAGCCAGCAGCACTGCTACCAGTCAGTCACAGTCAGAGCTGCAGGAGAGAGCAGCCAGCAGCACTGCTACCAGTCAGTCACAGTCAGAGCTGCAGGAGAGAGCAGCAACAAGCTCTCCTCCTTGTCAGTCACACTGACACAGTCAGATGAGTCAAGCCAGCAGCTTGACAGCAGCGATGTAACCTACAGCAGGAGCCCCCAGCTGTATGTGTGGTACTGTAAAATCCTAATAGTTCCAGATTTCTCTTTAGAAACCTAAGCACTGACTTATCCTGATATTGCCTTGATGTCAATGGAATTGTGGTTAATTGCCAGACATTGCAACTAAAGTTGAAACTTGTCAATTATGTGTGTAGAACAGTGATGCTCAACCCGAGGCTCTAGAGCCACATGCGGCTCCTCTATGGGTAGTTGTGGCTCTTTTAAGTCATATTTAAAATAAATTAATAAATTAATAAATAATCTCAAAAACAAAACAAATGGAGGAAATATTCCTCTAAATATGGCTAAAAGTCCAAAAAACGTCAAATTTTCTTCCCTTCCTGGCCACCCCTTCATAAGTCAGTGCCCCACTTGTGCCACCCTAGTAAAAAAAAAGTCTGGACACGTCACTTTGAACGCCGAACTGAAGTCCACAAACAGGATTGTGGCTGCGTATGTCCCCGGGGAGTCGAGGTGTTGCAGTATGTGATGCTGCGTGTGATGATGTCCCGTGTTTTCCCAGTAGGCAAGCTACAGGTATCCTGTCGCGTCCTTCAGGTGGGCCAATACCAGTCTTTCAAAGGATGTGAAGATCATGTCATTTCTCTACTCGCTTTCTACTGTTTTTCCTTTCCTCCTCAAGCTCTTACTCCATCTCTTCTCTCCAACTCACAGGAGAAAGCAGGGTTTGATTAAAGAGCAGCTTTAATTTAATGGTCCATGTAATAAAGACCTCCACTCTCTCTGTGTGTGTGTGTGTGTGTGTGTGTGTGTGTGTGTGTGTGTGTGTGTGTGTGTGTGTGTGTGTGTGTGTGTGTAGGTGTGTGTGTGTGTGTGTGTGTGTGTGTGCGTGTGTGTGGCAAAATTTACAAGGGCAAAATTTCCATAGAGACAGGGGGGACATGTCCCCCCCACTTTTCAAAATCCAGATTTTGTCCCCCCCCCCCCCCCCCCCCCCCCCTCCACACACACACTTTTTCATTGCAAAGATCATGGCCGTGGGCCAACATGACTGTCTTTCAGAGGCTGTAGCAGGCTCACTTTTAAACCTTGAGAGAATAGTACCATGAAACTAGAAGACCTAAGGCATCCATTGGTACCAAGCATGCTAGCTTCTCTGGAAGGGCGCAGGCTAAATAATGCTCCAAATGTAGGCTAAATGTAGGCTAAATGTAGGCTAAATGTAGGCTAAATGTAGGCTAAATGTTGGCGAGGGGAAAACGGACACGGCCATTTTCAAAGGGGGCCCTTGAGCTCTCACCTCACAAAATGTGAATAAGAATGGGTTATATGGGTTCTATGGGTTCTATGGGTTATATGGGTAGCCTACCCATGAGTCTCCTCTTTACAGACAGCCCCACTTTATGGTCATCTCATGCAAAAACTAAAAAATAAAGAAAATTCAGTTTTTGCATGCAGTATACATGTGTTATTTTCGCCTATTCCTAAACAGTCTTGGAATTGCATAAATTGGGTATGACTTTAAAGCCGAGACTCTTGTGGATTCAAGGACCCCATTGTATTCATGTGTGATGATATTAGTCCCTATAGTAGCCATTTAATTGTAGTGAGTGAGACCATTTTTCTAAATTTGACCTCACTGTATAAATGAGCTATTGTGACCTCTAGGTATTCAGGTGATCTATATGGCTTTCCTAGGTATGTTGACAATAAGGGGGTTTCTGAGCAATTCCCAGAACAGAATTTGCTCACCAATTTCAGAGAAATACAATTCTTTGATACCAAATCACAGCATGAATTTTGATATGGTGTTCCTCAAGGTCTTGGTGTCCTAATGTATTTCGGAGGGTTTCCCCCCCTAATTGCCGAATAGGCGAAAAGGATGAAGTCCCCCCACAGGTCGTGGTGATTGTGTTCTCCCACTTAAACCCAAGTTATGTCCTTGTTACACATTATGCGTGTGTGTGCATATGTGTGCACACTGCTAAACAAAACAAGACAATTAGAATGACTGCATAATAATCTTCGCTGGAATGGTCTGTCTGTGCCGGACTGCTAGACTTTATTGATATATCACTCCATCCTTATCAATGTCTTTCTGGGCTCCCTCACATCATGCATAGATCTCCTATGACAGAATGAATGGAATGGATCAATGAAGAGCCAGGAGTTTTTCCTGTGGATTTATATGTTCTGTTCATTGATGTAACGTCAATAGAATGGAGGGCTATGACCATGCCTTGTTATGATGATTATCATAAGGTAAACAACCACTAAAATAATCCAAAAATAAATTACACTCCAAGGATCATACATACATACAGTACTGTATAATGTGTCTGTCCCCACAAAAGAAAAAGAAAAAAGTGGCAAGGTCGCTGAAAGATTCAGGCTGTTTTTTAATTTGGAGTTACAAAAACATACACAGCTGCTAATTTAATTGCTGTTAAATTCAAGATTTATCTATCTTCTATCTATCAATAAAGGCAGGAGCATCCGTCTCTCTGTCTGTCTGTCTGTATGTCTGTCCTGTGATTGGTCTATGTAATGGCTCATTTCCACCACATTTTACAGCCCTGCACAGCCCGTCACCACTCGGCTCTACTTGTTTCAACTCGATGGACGTTTTGCTTCCACCGCTGGTCATCTGCCCCCGCCCACACCTGGTCGTCATAGCGACCGCATATCTGCCCTCCGCCCATATTCCGAAGTAGGCTATAACATAACGTTACAATTAAATCCATACACAGAACTTTTAAACTGTTTATGAAATACTGGTGCCTCTAAATGACCTACAGTGTACATGGGCAAATGTGACAATCGGCCAGGAGAATGGATATCACTTTGTTGTTAGTCAAAACTCACATGTACCCCGGCGGCCTCACCAGGCAAGACCGCGGCTTCACCCGAGCCCCGCCTGCGGCCTAGCGGAGCCGACGCAGCACTCAACTACAAGCGCTTCATGAGCAGCGGACTTTTGGACAATTGAAACCACCGCCACGATTTTATTTCACCAGAGGCGAAGGCAGCAACACAAAAGACTGATGGAAAAGCATAACAGAAGAGAAGGTAATCCCCACTAAACTGGTATGCAGCATTGCATTGACAGTCAGTAGGATAGACAGAGTAAACACGATTCTGCCTGGCCAATCAGTCGTCTACAATGTTTTCACGTCACTGTATGAACCCGGGTTCACAGAATAGAACCTCGACGAGGCAGGTACTAAGGCTACGTTCACACAGCCATCCTTAGTGCTTGAATCTGACTTGATGCTCACATCTGATTTTTTGTGTGGCTGTTCACACAGACTTTTTAAAAGTGGCCCATATCCAACTCCAGTGTGAACAGATCAAGGACATGAAGTGACCCGCATGCGCAGAAGAACAACAATAACGTCACACGCAGCGCACTGCTGTTCTACGTAAACCCGGAAGAAGACAGCAGTAAACATGGCGCCAGCTGACGATGTTGTTTCATCTGTTGTTCACGGTTTAATTTCAATGCCCGCGTGTTGGTCCTCCCCCTCCCTCCTGCGCAGAATAGTGACGAATGTCGCTCTGGAATGACGTAAAAGTCCCATTGAAGTGGTGGACGCTGCCAGGAAATTTGTGGATATTGAAGATATTTCGGGAGATGACTTGACGAAAATGCTGAATGAAGCGTTCGCTTCGCCCTAGACGACTGGTCTGGGCCACAGTATGGATATTGGGGTGAATGGGCGCATTTTGGGTGGACACTTTTTATTGATATTGTATTTGCGCTATAGTTTTAGCAATACAGTAGGTGGCGGTAATGCACCATTTAAGGATGCCAACTGCCATAAAACTCAACAGAAGAAGAAGAAGTAGTCACATTGAAGCATTAAGTCAGATATGGGCCAGATGTCTGTTCACACCGGAGTCACTTTCAAAAACATCAGATTCGAATCTGATGTTTTACCACATTTGAAAGTAGCCCAGGTCGTCTTTAAAAAAGTAACTTTCAATGTGACTTGTACTGTTCACACAGTCATGAAAAAGATGGATCTGAGTCACTTAGGGGGGAAAAGATTAGATTCAAGCACTAAGGATGGCTGTGTGAACGTAGCCTTAAAGTAGCACGACTCGACCCCAATACAACCCGGGCTGTCCCCGTTTTTGATCGGTGGAATGAGACAAAAAAGCGAGACGAGCTGGGCGGGGCCGCGTTGATACCAGCGGTGGAAATGGGCCATATGACAGCTGTTGGCAAGGTCGCTAAATCACTGATGATGTCACAAATGGCTCTGTGCATAAGTGATATGCACTGATGATGTCATATACATTGTGACATCAGTGATGTCATAAATCACAGATGATGTCACCTGCATAGACATTGTGACACCAGTGATTAAACAGTGATGACATCACAGATGATGTCACAATGTCTATGACATCACTGATGATGTCACAATGTATATGACATCATCAGCAAATCCTAATATAACAGCCAAGACTAGTGCTTTTACTGCTTAGTGCTAAGATTCGCTTTACTGTTAAGATCCGCTTTTTTTAAGTTACTGTGTCAGAGCCATGGCGGAGCAGAACATAGAGGCGAAGCTGAAGAATCTCCTAAAGCAGGACAAGATCCAGCTCTGGAACCCGCCGTTCACTGATGACAGCAATGAGCCTGGGGCACAGCACATGCAGGAGCTTGCCCAGTCCCTTGCCCCTCTGGTGGGCCTGGCGGAGGCGGAGGTCAGCAGTGCTCTGGAGGCCATCAGAGCACAGACTGTGAAGAGAGGGAAGGGAAACAAGACCTACAGAGAAACCTATGTGGCTACACTGGAGCTGCTGCTGCCCAGAGACAACAATGGGGGCCCCAGGAAGAAGATGTACCTGGAGACCAGGCTGGATGTGTGTGCTCAGCAAGTGATGGACAGGATCGGACAGGAGTACGGCCTCAAGTCCATCAAGCTCATCCTGAATGGGAAAACTCTGTCTGCTGACCAGCACCTTGAGCAGCAGGGTGTGAAGAACCACAGTAAGGTGATGGTGTTGAAGGTGAGCGACGAAGAGAAAAAACGACAGAGTGCCGAGGAGGAGGAGAAGACGAAGAACCAGAGAGAGAGCCTGCAGAGGACACAGAAAGGCCTCCAGATCCTGTCAGAGAGAGATGGCAGTGAAGACCCAGATACCGTGCCCTACCTGGAGATCGATGACCAGGAGGGAAATGCACTCAACATCCCTCCCGCCGAGAAGAAGGCTCTGATCCTTGCCATGGGCTTTCATGAGAAAGGCTGTTCTCTGATGAAGAGGAAGCAGTACGACGATGCTCTCTGTCACCTGCTGCAGGCCGACGAACAGTTTGGGCGTTGCAGCTCGGGCCTGCTGGGCTCGGTGGATAACTACGCGGTGCTGCAGTTGGACATCGTGTGGTGCTACCGGGCACTGGAGGCTCTGTCCTGTCTGGAGGACGGGCGCATCCGCCTGCAGCGCGCAGAGGACTGCTTCCTGTCCTGCTATGGAGAGAAGCAGCAGAGGCTGCTCAGGATCAGGGGGAACACGGGCAGAGAGGAGGTGTTGTTCCTGAGACTATACCTCCTCCAGAGCCTGCTGTCCTACATTGAAGGGAACGACGCTCAGGCACGACACCAGCTGCACAAGGTGGAGTCTCTGTACGGCCATCTGTGTTTGGACTCAGAGAAGATGACTCAGCTGATGGCGCTGGGCTTCAGTGACCGAGAGGTTCGGCTGGCTCTCAGAGCCTGCCGGGGAGACATACAGGAGGCCGCCATACACATCGCCAACAGGAGACAGGAGCGTGAGGAGCTGAAGCAAAGGGAGCGGGAGAAGAGGAGGAGCAAGCTTGAGGGCATCTCTGTCCTCCGAGAGCTGGGCTTCTCCACGAGAGATGCTGCCAGAGCCCTGCACCAAACTGACGGAGACAGAGACCGGGCCTACACTCTCCTCCTTGACTCCGGCCAGAAGGTGGAGCAGTTGCTGTACCTGGGTTTTGAGAAGGCGGCGTGTGAGGTAGCCCTCAGACTGACAAAGGGAGATGTCCAATCAGCGACTCAGCTGTTGCTGACCAATCCGGGCCTTGCCTCTCTCCCTCGCCCCTCTTCCTCATCCTCCTCCAATTCCTCCTCCTCCTCCTCCTCCTCCTCCCCCGAGCAGCCCAGCACCTCCTCCAACTCCTCAGAGATGGTGAATGAGTTGTTGGAGATAATGGGTGACATCTCAAAGGACAATGAAATGGCGAATGGGGTGTTGGGTTTAATGGATGACATCTCAAAGGACAATGAGATGGTGAATGAGGTGTTGGAGTTGATGGATGAGAGCACGCGTCACGAGGAGGACTACCTGGACCTGACGCTGGACGAGGAGTGCCAGCTGATTGCCACCATGAAGAGCTACCTGAGCCAAGGCTCCGCCCACAGGGTTTGACACACGCACGTAGTCACAGTCAGCCTGCCTTTATCCATACTATGTTAGCCAATTGAAGCAATAACTCCAAAGTTTAAAAACGCTCTCAATTTCATTTACAAAGTTAAAAACTTAAGATGTTATTTTTATTTGATTGGTTGTGATACATTTGTATAAAGTGTGATTATGTCTCTTGTACATGTTACATTCTAAAAATGAAAAATAAAGTTCTAAAAAAGTCTAAACTGCTAACGTAGAAAGCACGACAACACAAAACACTCGGCTATCAAGTGACTGTGATGTCACCACGGAGATAAGAAGCTCAGTATGAACCTGTTAAATGTAAGATGTCTGTCGTTAAACAAAGCTCATAACGATGAATATTATATTATGACATCATTATGACATAATTGGTGATATACCGGAATCACTATACAGTAGTAGTGACCTGGCCACGACGGCAAGCTGTCTAACTGTATGCCATCATCTGTGACAACATCAGGGATTTATGACATCACTAGTGACCTGGCCACCAGGCTGAACCATCTAGAACTGGATAACATCACCACAGATCTGGCCCTCTTTCTTTCTTTCTTTCAGACATGCATACATCCTTATATTATAAAAGGGAGCATGCGGGCAATCTGTTCTCTTTACATTTTTCCCCACTGATGATGTCATCAGTGATGTCATGAATCCCTGATGATATAAGTGATGTCATCAGTGATGTCACTTGAGCAATGGCAACTGATGATGTCATAGTGACATCACTGATGTCATACCATCATGTCATACATAGGCATTGTGACATCACTGATGATGTCATCAGTGACACACACACACACACACGAGAGAGACAGGGAGAGGGAGAGAGAGAGAAAGGGGAGAGACTGAGGGAGAGAGAGAGGGAGACAGGGCAGGCGAGCCCATGCAGCGTGCGAGCCTAGGAATCGAGCGTGCATAGCGTGTGAGATGCCTAGTACATGCATGCATACATACATACATGCATACTACATGCATGCATGCATCCATACACACACACACACACACACACACAGATGGGTAACACTCAAACTATATTGTAGCCGCCTATAACACTTTTCAAACAGTCGATTAGTCACATCAAACTGGTTTTCATGCTTCCACCAGAATTTGGTCTGCAATGGGAATAGAGTAATCTGCCATGAAAAGCTATCTATGTTATGACACTATATAATAAAAATCCACAACAATAACAACCCAAGTGTGAGAGAGAGAGAGAGAGAGAGAGAGAGAGAGAGTCCAGATGTTGAATGTGTCCTCGGAGTTTTTAGTGGGCTATTCTTGGAGAAGCAGAGGCTCAGACATGATAAACAACTATTGTTCATCTGGATGAAATTAGAGACGAGCACAAGTTTTGCCAAATTCATACACTTACCATCATCCTGTCACACTCCCTCTGTATTCACACTCTGTCTCTCTGTCAGTCAGTCCGTCCGTCCGTCTGTCCATCTGTCCCTCCGTCCAACCAACCAACCAACCTTGTCTCTGTCCGTTCACCATCCTCATGTTTGTTTGTTGGTTGGTGGGTTGTCTATCTGTTGTTTGCCAGCCTCCCATCAGCTCTGAACTGTTGGGGAGGGAAGAGCAGTGTGGGAACCCTTGGCACTGAGGTTAGGACCGACCTCAGCAGTGGGTATGGTCCAACCGGAGCCAAGACAAACGACGCAATATAACCGGAGATGGTCCCCGGGCGCTGCAGTGCAGTGCAGTGCAGTGCAGGTTCCTAGAGGATGGGTCAAATGCAGAGGATGAATTTCCTCATGGGGATAAATAAAGGATAACTTAACTTAACTAGCCTAAACTAACTAAGCCTAACTAAGGACTAAACAAGACAAAAAACTACAAACCAAGAGAACAGAACAAAAAACAGGTGAGAGGGAGCACGACACTAAACGGAAGGCTTTTAAGTAAAGCCCAAGGAGGACATCAGGCCCAGATGCACTCCAACAGCCTAATGACCCCAACTGGGCTCCTGCTTGATTGAAGAAGCCCTACTTGATTGCAATCACCCGTTATTGTCATACCAAGATGGCCGTGTGATGATGCCAGAGACTTGAATAGACATTGAGAGGACATTGAGAATACGCTTTTAAATTTCAAGGTAGAAAATGGCCTGTAAAAGGACCCTCATTATTATGAAGTCAGTTCATGGGTTTAGTCTTTCCTTCTGTGAGTCACCAGGTTTACTGCTGCAGCCCATTGACCACTGCTTGAATAATTAATGTGAGGGAATAATGGCCAAATCCATTAAAAGACTGAGCTTTGGAAATTTGAAATGAAATCTACCTGTATGTTTGTGTGTGTGCCTGCGTGTGCCTGTGTGAGTGTGTGTGTGTGTGTGTGTGTGTGTGTGTGTGTGTGTGTGTGTGTGTGTTTGTGTGTGCACGCGCCTGCGTGCGTGAGCGCATGGCTGTGTAATACAGAGGGAGAAGCAGTCAATGGAAAAAAGTTAATTAGTGGAATGACATCAGTAGACAAAATCTAATTTGATCAAGCAAATTGTCAAATGAAATGCAATTACAGTAGCGTTAATTCTCCAGTAGTTAGCCTAAAAAGGCTGTAGTTAGCCTAAAGGCTGCCAGAATTAGGCAATCAACACTTCAAAAAAATTACAGAATGTAAAACAGTGTGGCGAAGAAGCTAATTAAAGGCAACTCATTGAGTCAGCGATTTGCATTCACAGCAAAAATGTCTACGTATGTCCTAGATCTAGATCGTCGTCTGACCAGTGGCTGTTGGAAGAAGTTGGTCCCCGGGCGCTTCACGGCAGCTGCCCACTGCTCCGAGCATTATTATTATTTATTTAAAGTTTTTTATTATTTTAACAACAATCCCCAACATTAGACATAGTACATCAAACATAATAAATAATTTAAAAGGAAAATACAGACAGACAAAACAAAAAAGGCACAGCCACTTTTTGAATCTTATGTCATACAGTCGGTAGCTCTCAATCAGTCCAGAGTCCTTTCTTATGATAAAGTGTCCTGGACCTATAGGTTGAGGCCACGTCTCGTCATAGACGCTGGTTTAGCTGGCTCAGCCTGGATGGGGGCGTGGTCAGGGTGGGGTAAAAAAAAAACATTCTATCCATTCAGCAAAGTTAGAATTTAGCTGATAGCCCAGCCCAGGCAGACACGATCGGGGATTTAACCACCGCAGTAAACGCACATCTGAGCAGACGTCTTGTGTTCTGCTCTAGAACCCCCAAACCTGCAGTTTAGAGCCGCAGCACCGTCTTTTGGTGAGTCAGCCCATGAGATATATGGGCGGCTTTACCCCACTCGCGCGCCAGCCGTTTAACATTTTGTGGGCGTTCCCAGACATGCAGACTGTCTCTATGCTACATTAGTAGCCAGGTATGTCCCCCATTTCAAGGTGAAGACCTCCAGTCTGTTATGCATCCTATAGGACAGATGTTCATAGGACGACACCCTTCCCAGTTCAATCAGCCATTCGTGCATGGAGGGTCCCCCTGTTGTTTTCCACCCCCTCATTATCATTTGCCTCCCCACCATAATACTAGTCTGGATCCAGTCTGCTACCTCACCCACACAGTGGGCGAGCAGTGAGGGGTCACCCAAAACATAAAGTCTAGGACAGAAAGAGAAATCAAGCTTCACAATATCACAGATTTCCTTATGAACTTTGTGCCAGAAATCTTGGAGAACAGAACATGACCATAATACGTGTAAAAGAGTACCCTCTGACCTCTGACCTCTGACACCTCCAACAGTTTGCTGTGTCTTTCAGCCCCAATCTATACAACCTTGATGGAGTCCAATAAAACCGATCGATTATTCCGAGCATTGTTAACACCTGCGACCACGGAGGAGGAGGAGCCAGGATGGGTCAAATGCGGACGACAAATTGCATGGCTGCCGTGCACGTGTGTGCATGCAGGTGTTTGTGACAAACAAAGACGGGGTTTAATCTTTGACGTTTTTTGGAGATGTGGGGAGACTGTCATGGTCGCATAACTGTTTCTGGTATTTCCAGTGTGGGGACAGACAAGTTTAATCAAGACAAGAGGCGAAGCTGTTATGCTTTTATTTTTATTTTTATTTTTATTTTTATTTTTATTTTTTTTATACAATGTACAGTCTCAGTCATTATGCTGCACGGACAAACTATTAATTTAGGTTCTTATCAATTAAGTTATTTGGCGCAAATGGTGACATACGTTTATACAGCACGTACTCGTACGTTTTCATAGAACACCAATGGTTTATACAGGTAGAACAAGTGAGGAGGGACATTATTAAAGCCCCAATATGCAACATTTCTAGCTTAATATAACAGCTTTTAAATCATTTTGGTGGTAGACTGCAGAGGAACAATAGTGCCTCTATCATTTCCACTCGTATGCACCCTGAACAAAGAGTGTGGAAGGAAAGCCGACAATTTTCTTTCCCCGCTCTTATCTCTTTCATTCTTTGCAATGAAATAATTTACATAAAGTAGTAAACATAGGCACCTATATTTTACTGCAATAATTCAAGTTGCACATAATGACTTACGGTAACTACAGTGTTTAAGCCTGGCGTGAATACATAATAGTCCATCTGGTGTTCAATCACTGCAAGAAAAAGAGTATTTTTTTTATCTGACTCAAATAACACAACTTTACACAAAGCTCATGCAAGTAATAGTAGTCTTCTTCTTTCCTTCACTATGCTATTTCTTGGACTCAAGTCTTTCTTGTTTTCTCTTTATCATCATTTGAGTGTGTGTGTGTGTGTGTGTGTGTGTGTGTGTGTGTGTGTGTGTGTGTGTGCGTGCGCGCGCGAGTGTGTGTGTGTGTGTGTGTGTGTGTGTGTGTGAGTGTGTGTGTGTGTGTGTGTGTGTGTGTGTGTGTGTGTGTGCGTGCGTGCGTGCGTGCGCGTACTTGTGTGCGCACTGAAAGTGCTGAGCGTGTCCTCTTCAGTGATCTAGGTGTTTCCGACAGGCTGTGGTGGTTTTATGACTCCGTTAATGAGAGGGAATATTTCTGCCAGCTCTTGCAGAAAATGACAAACCGCTGGTCACCTCAGTGAAACATATTTAAATAGCCGTTGAATTTATTACCAATAAGAATACTTGAGGAAATGTGTGTGTGTTTTTCAAGTGTGAAATTTTGGCAAAGGCGAGCGGGAGATGCAATCATGATGATCATGGTGGTGGAGGAGAAGATAAATAAGAGAAATTCCAAACTAGTGGGATGTGACCTGAGGGAAGAGTTGTGTGTTTGATAGAGTGTTTCGAAGGTGCTTAAGGAAGACAATATGCTCTGCACACTTCATAACCTCCCAAGGAAAAGAGGGAGCAATCAGAACAACGTTTGCAGAATGTAAAGTGTGTGTGCGTGTGTGTGTGTGTGTGTGTGTGTGTGTGTGTATTTGTGCGTGTGTGTCAGTGTGTGAGAGAGAGAGAGTCTCTGTGTGTGTGTGTGTGTGTGTGTGTGTGCATGTGTGTGTGCATGTGTGTGAGAGTCTCTCTCTGTGTGTGTGTGTGTGTGTGTGTGTGTGTGTGTGTGTGTGTGTGTGTGTGTGTGAGAGAGTGCGTGTGAGTCTCGGTGTGTGTGTGTGTGCGTGCGTGCGTGCGTGCGTGCGTGTGCGTCGTGTGTTTAATTGGTCCATTGTTCTCCTCAGGCATCCAGAACTCTCTGAAAACAAATAACTTTATATGCCGCTGGAAAAAGATACCCGGGAAAAATCCATATATTAAAAATAATAACAAGAGAAAGAGAACATGACTCAGTGAACCAGAGGCTACAGTTCTCACTGTCGTATTCAACCGTGCAGTATTCTGCACATAAAGCCTTCATTGTTTCACACAATTGCAAATAATTGATGAGGCATGTGTGGAATTCCCCATTGGCATATATGCAAATACATATATCATGCAAACAAAATCAGAACGAAGGTGTCTTCAGTTTGCCAACAATGCTAATGCCAAAAATAACATCAAACCCCCATTTGCTATATTATGTTCAGAACACTTTCTCCTAAGTTTGATTCTGTCATCAATGCATTGTGGGTATGATTTACAATCACTGTCTTGTGATGTGTATCCACTCCTTTCCCTCTAATCTCACACACAGTACTTCCTTGAGCTGTGCGTCTAATGCTTCTTTCAGCAGGACTCACACATCAACTGTAACCAGGTTGATCAGGATATCAGGGACAGGAAGCAATGACTGTGGTTTGTTTCAGCTGAGCAACATAGCAGACCTCTGCTGCCCCTTTGTGGATGTCAGGAGTTCCCACATGGGTAACAGTAGAGGTCAAGGTGTTATATTATATTATTATTATATTATATTGTATTGTACACTTTATCCACAGAGCAGCAGCAGTCAGCAGAGTCCCGTTTGGGATGAGGTTGGGATATGATTGGCAGCTTGGTGATTGAAGACTAGAAGATCATGATGAGCATGGAAGGATAGCACAGGGCTTGAGGTCCTATGCCTGATTTCATCTTGGTTGGCGGCAGAAGAGGTGGGAGGAGCTGTTGGGGTTGGAGGAACATGTGGGCCGAGGCACAAACAAACATAACCACACAAACAAACAAACAATCAAAGAAAGGAAAAGTGGTGCGTGTCACATGACCTTAGTGCTACATTAGTGTGTGACAGTGCTACATTAGTGCATAATGGGTGATATTAAGCAACTGTGGTGGAATCGTGCTCAGTGTAGAATAAGTGCAGTTATAGGTTATGATGGTGGGGGGCTTACTGTATGTCAGCTGTAGGATGAATGACAGGGGGGGTATCAACACTTAGTCTGGCTTCATTTACAGTTTCCTGGAGGGCCGGGTTGTTTGGGTATTTCAATGCTAGTGTACGGTGTCTTTGTCTCAGGGTTTGGATGCCAGTTATTTTGTGAATGTAGTGATTGCTGATGTCAAACGGGAGTCTGTGTGCCAGTTTCAGTTATTGACAGAGTATTCGAAGAGTGGTCGGATGTAGGCCAGGTAGACTTTTATGACTGTAGAGGGTGATGCGCCATTTTTTCCACAGAGGGCTTTCAGATGGTTGAGTCTGTTGTTTGCCTTTTGTTCCAGGATATTGATGTGTTTTGTCCAGGTCATGTTGCTTTGGATAGTTACCCCCTGTAGCAACCTCTCTAGTCCCTATGCACTTTCTTCTAGCCTCTCTTCATCTGTGTTAATTCTTGCTGTTTATGCATTTGTTTGCTCCTTGTTTTTCTTGTTTTTGTGTTATTTATTGCTGTACTGTTTTTATAACCTGGTTGTATGTCGCTTTGGAAAAAGGCGTCTGCCAAATATCAATAGAGTAAAAGTATAAAGTACCCCAAGGAATGTTTCTTCTTTGCTGATGTTGATTTTCTGGTTGTATAACGTTAAGTTGATACTGTTGTTGCGCTGCAGGTTAGGGCTTTTGGTGAAAAGGACGCATTGTGTCTTGGCAGGGTTCAGTTTGATTCTCCACATGTTTGACCAGTGTTTTATTTCAGTTATGCATGTGTGACGTTTTTTAGCTGCTAGTTGTGGGCGTTTGGAGCTGGACCAGTAGCAGAGGTCATCTGCGAACTGCGAAACTATGGCTATAGTGACTGGGGGGTAGTATATGTCAGAGATGTACATTATAAGAGAGATGGTGATTGAAGAGAAGACATAGTGGTTTTGATAGTGAATGTCCCATATTACAAACAAACTTCATAAATAATGAAAAATACATGAAGAAAGAGAATATCACCGGTCTTGGACCTTCATTTTGGATGATGATCGATTCAAGGCTTATTTCAGGCTTTCTGGCTATGTGACATGTGCTCAAATGTATTGCTATTGTGTGTCTTTGTTCTGCTTCCTTGTTTATGTCTTATAACATTCTGTTCTTTGGTTTATTGTTGATCAGTTAGACCTAGTTAGGCTCATTAATAACGGGCTATATAAATAAATTAACCTGAACTTGAACTTACAGCACAGCAAGCAAGACAATGACAACAACAATAACTGCCTCACGGTTGTATGACTCTGCCAAAAAGTCAAGTTGCAGTCTACATCCATGACTCATACAAGCACAAATATCTTGAAGCCCACAGCGCAGTGGTGTGGCCATTCAGCCTTAGGGCACTTTAGCTGAAGTTTGGGGGTACCTCAGCAACAGGGCTAATCATTTTCAACATGGACAATTTTCATACCTCTAACCCTAACCCTACCCCTAAATCACCCACATCGTCCCAGCCACTCCCCCTTCCCACCCTTCGAACCCCGACTCTCTATGACTGTCCTATCCCTAGCTACGGCCCCTTTCCTCTAGCCCCTCACCACACCCCCTCCCACCACCCGTATCCCCCTGACCACTCCCCCAACCTAGTGTCCATTTTCCATAGCCCCGCCCCTTACTGATAACGCCCCGCCCCCACGACCCACATCCCGCTAGCCACTCCCCCAAACCACCCCTCAAATCCAGACTCTCTACGACCTGACAAAAAGCTATGGCCCCTTTTACCTAGCCCCGCCCCCTTCCTAGATGAACGGATGGATGTGAGGTCACAGTCACCTTGCCCTTTGACCTTTGACCTCCAAAATCGAATCAGTTCATCCTTGAGTCACAGTGGATGTCTGAGCCAAATTTGAAGAAATTCCCTCAAGGCGTCCCTGAGATATTGCATTAATGAGCATGGAACAGACGGTCGTGAGGTCACAGTGATCTTGACCTTTGACCACCAAAATGTAATCATTCATCTTTGAATGCATTCCTGAGATATCGCGTTAATGAGCATTGGACGAATGGACAGACGGAAGGACGGACGGATGGAGGGACAAGCCAAAAACATAATGCACCCGGCCACGGCTATCGCCGGCGGAGGCATAAAAATCACAACAATAATAATCAGAATCAGAATGTTGTCCTATGAATCATTTAACTCCAATCTTGGTGATGTTGGTGTTTTCAGTTGAGTTGAAGCATAAAAGCATTGCATTATCCTCAGAGGATTGAGGAAATTCTCCGACCTCTTGGGCTCATGAAACCAAAAGAACACCCACAGGATAAAATCAAAAATGCAATGTGATGAAGCTAAAACAAGGCTGTTTTTCTTCATTCCTGAAAAGTTGACATTTTGGAGATAGAGGCTTTTCACTTGACAGTGACATAATAATCAGAATCAGAATCAAGCAAGTGAAGATGATGTAATGGTTACAGTACGGGTAGCCTCCAACAGAATGAACCGCCCACCTGGAGAAAGAGAGGTTTGTAGCGCAAAGCAGAGTGGAAAGTGGCTGAGTCTCATTACAGCAGGGTGCTGAGGACAGGGTGCTAGACTATAGTCTGTCGTTTGCGTGTCAACTAGGGTCCACAATAAAAAATACAAACATGTAGTGTAGGCAGGGGCGGATCCAGATTATTTTCAGGAGGGGGGCACTATTCATAGCTTTCAAGGGGCGTTACGTGCTGCCGGGAACGCCCACCTGGCGGTCAATAAACAAACTTGTTCATTCGCTGCCAGCCAAGTCGACTAGTTTCTCACGCAGTGTTTGTTCAGCCGTTTGTACACACGTCTTTGCGGCCAACATTTCCTCAAAGGTAAGCTCAAGTAACGTTACAATAATGATTAAAATACCCCGTTAACGTTACTTGAGCTTACCTTTGATGAAATGTTGGCCGCAAAGACGTGTGTACTTTGATGGTAGCCATTTGCCCTCCCCAGCGACTGAACCACGTCTAATCGCACAAATCCACAACCTCCTCCTGTCTGAGTTTTCTTTCTCCGACGGCATTCTGTAAAAGCACAAGCCAGGCGTGTCTCCTCGTCGGTTAGTGCAACCGATAGCACAACAGGTATCCGGCTTTTTGGCTGAACAAACACAGCGTGAGAAACTAGTGACTCGGCGGCAGTGGAATGAACAAGTTTTTTTTTGACCGCCAGGTGGGCGTTCCCGGCAGCACGTAACGCCCCTTGAAAGCTATGAATAGGCAGGGCCGCTGGAAGTCACTTTAAGCAGGGGGTGCTGGGAGGACGTTTTTTTTTTTTTTTTTTTTTTTTCATATTTAGAGGAATATCTCATTTTAAATTAACATTAGGATACTGTTGTGATGTAATTATTCAGTATTTTCTCCTTTTCTCACTCATTCAGAGCAAAGAGGGAGATATATAGCATGATGATAATGCTCTATATCTCCCTATTTGCTCTGAATACACCAGTTAATATGACAGACTTAACATGATAGAAATATTATCAGCAAACTTAATGACTAGACTAATTATTCTGATGTGAATGGCAATGATTATATCAAGAAACATTGACTCCTCTCTTTGCTGTATAGTGGGAGGTGTATTTTTGAGTAGGCTATTAAAATAGCATGTCAAGTTCACATTTCTTTATTGCCTATTTTCTTCAATTCGTATTGGTTGTTGGTTGGTTCAACACAACATGTGCGCGCATGCGCGCTTCTTCTTCTTCTCTAGCCTACAAGCATGTAACTTCCTTGATTGTTATTGTTGATAATTCTATTTAAATAGGCTAAATTTTCAGTATATCAATAATGCAATCATTTCCCGAAACATTCCCAAACAAGAAAGGAACATAGTGCACTGCAAAATATTTTTAATTACATTTGTAAAAAAAAAAATCATATCTGACCAAAATAACACACACTCAGATTTGAGTTTTCAGACACAAAATATCACCAAGTTAGGGGTCCATGGGTCTCATGTGGAATAAATTAGAGGTCCCTGAAAAAGGCTGATCACTGCTGTATAGTAATCACAATTAGAGAGATTGAATAACACAGTGTAGGAGAAATACTGTTTTGATCATAGTTTCACTGTTATCTCTCTACGCATACCTGCAATACAGTCTTAGAATTCAGGACAAAATCACATGACAAAATTCTCAGATTTGAGTTTTTCAGAAACAGATCTCATCAAGTTAAGGGTCCATTGGTATGTGGACTAAATCAGAGGTCCCTGATATGAAACAGGTTGATAATCACACATAGCCTAAAATAAAAAGCAAACAACTAACTTATAGTGTAGCTAACGTTATTATTAATTCAGTGCATACAAAATAAGTCTAAAGCAATGATTGTCCACATATTGGGTTTGATGGAGCTAGCTGGCTGGCTAACGCCAATGACAGCAGACAGAACCAAAATAACACAGGTTTGGTTTGGTTGGGTTAGATGAACGGTAGTTTGGTTGGGTTTGAGCCAAGCCTTGAGTGAGCAGTTTCATAGGAACTATTTTCTTCAATTCGTATTGGTTGTTGGTTGGTTCAACACAACATGTGCGCGCATGCGCGCTTCTTCTTCTTCTCTAGCCTACAAGCATGTAACTTCCTTGATTGTTATTGTTGATAATTCTATTTAAATAGGCTACATTTTCAGTATATCAATAATGCAATCATTTCCCGAAACATTCCCAAACAAGAAAGGAACATAGTGCACTGCAAAATATTTTTAATTACATTTGTAAAAAAAAAACAAAAATAAATAAATAATGACCCCACGACAAGGCCGCCACGGTGCCACCGACCTGTCTCTTCAACATTTAGCCTGCTAAGTGGAAACAATTACTTTCCTTAAATTGTACAGTTACAGTACAGTGTATTTGTGTCTTCATCATGTTTTTGTTTGTTACATAACGTTCACCTTGTAAGGAAGGTGCATATGACATTTTCATTAAAATTCTGATGGAGATGTCCCCTTGTTTATGATATTCTCAACATTTGGCTATTATGTGCAATTAGTGAGCTCACCAACAGTAACCTAAGGCATATTAAGTGGGTGCAATGCATTGTACAAGAATAACAATATTTACAGCACTGTCAAATTGAACATAATTGCAATATTTATTACCATTTTAAATAATGATCATTAATAAACTCTTCAACTGTGTAGTAAACAATTTTCACAAAAGCAGCACTCCATGCATTGACAGTTAACCTGCGAATAACATATTGCAATAAACTCTTATCTTAGGATTCTGGCAAAAATCATATCTGACCAAAATAACACACGCTCAGATTTGAGTTTTCAGACACAAAATATCACCAAGTTAGGGGTCCATGGGTCTCATGTGGAATAAATTAGAGGTCCCGGATATGAAAAAGGCTGATCACTGCTGTATAGTAATCACAATTAGAGAGATTGAATAACACAGTGTAGGAGAAATACTGTTTTGATCATAGTTTCACTGTTATCTCTCTACGCATACCTGCAATACAGTCTTAGAATTCAGGACAAAATCACATGACAAAATTCTCAGATTTGAGTTTTTCAGAAACAGATCTCATCAAGTTAAGGGTCCATTGGTATGTGGACTAAATCAGAGGTCCCTGATATGAAACAGGTTGATAATCACACATAGCCTAAAATAAAAAGCAAACAACTAACTTATAGTGTAGCTAACGTTATTATTAATTCAGTGCATACAAAATAAGTCTAAAGCAATGATTGTCCACATATTGGGTTTGATGGAGCTAGCTGGCTGGCTAACGCCAATGACAGCAGACAGAACCAAAATAACACAGGTTTGGTTTGGTTGGGTTAGATGAACGGTAGTTTGGTTGGGTTTGAGCCAAGCCTTGAGTGAGCAGTTTCATAGGAACTATTTTCTTTTGCAGTCTCATATAGGAACTAGTTAGCAGGTAGCGGGTGTAGTTCAGTCAAAAGAAAATATTTCCTCCATGAAACTCATAACAAGGTCTGTGGATTATCTTGAGTAATGGGGTTATGATTTCTGGAAAGAGACATTGCTGTTGAGTTTATCAAATGTATTGGCACTTTGAGCACCACAAGCCAATGTGCCATCCAGTTTCATTGTATTGGAGAGAAGGCAGAAACTCTGTGGCCGATATCTCCAAAACTCAGGCAACTAACACAAAACGATATAGATGGATAAATAGCACTACAGGTGAAAGGGAATATATGTATTTTGGATTTTAGGGTGAGGTGTTCCTTTAAAGTGATAATCTCCCAGATTTCAGCTTTGTTCTCTTGGGTGACATCTATGGTGATGAGTGGTATGCAGGTGAGATCAAAACAGTGTTGCATTATGTGACATTACTAATGGCACTATATACTGCAAAGGCTTCCATCAAAGGACAATTTTTAAATTTTTAAACTAGTGGACCCGTGGGAGTTGGACATCCCCCCATGGGAGTTGGACGCCTGGGAGTTGGACCCACCCAGTCTGCTTAGCCAGGAAGGATGACATCACTGATGACATCATCTCTGGAGTGACATCACATCATTAGATAATTAGGGTAATTAATCTGGGTGACCCGCACGGGTGCTCTTTACACTTCCTCAAAGTTTCAGCCCGATCGCACATAAAAACTCTCTCTCTCACACACACACACATATGGACACTTATTCTTATTAGTAGCCTATGAAAATTATGTGTGTTCATTTCCACAAGAAAATAGCAGCTAAGACACTTCACACGGTTTCCTCGCAAGAACACCCTTTTTCTTCTTTTTCTCTTCATCCCACCTTCTCCTCTCCATCTCTTTCTTCTTTTCCTCCTCTTTCCTCCTCTCCTCCTCTTCCTCTTCCAACTTTCTCTGAGCCTCCTCTTCCTCTTCCAACTTTCTCTGAGCTTCAGCATACATCTCGTTTGTGTAGTGCTTCCCCAACCCGTTTTTGTGTACCATCTTCTTGATCATGGTGATCAGCTCTTTGACCTGAACACGGTCATCTGTGTCGTTGTTGTTGAAGGCGTGGTATCTGCCTCCAAATGTATCCCTGAGTATCCGTAGCTCCCTGCAGTCCTTCAGGGCATCTTCGGCCTTTACCTCATCTTTGCACGTGAACAGCAGGATGGTGTAGATGGAGGCGTCAGCTCCATAGTTATCCACGATCCATTTGACAGCCTTCCTCTCCTCCTCGGTGAACCTCATTGGCTTGATCACCAACAGGAAGGCGTGGGGCCCGGGGAGCGACATGTCGACACACTTCTCTATCTCTGTCTTTATTGCTTCTGTTGTCATTTCTGTATCGAACAGCCCTGGAGTGTCGACGACCTTGACCTTGACCTTGACGTCGTCCATGTCCACCTCTCCGCTTTTCGCCCGACAGACGTTGGTCACAGATTTTGTGCCTGGGGCAGATTTGAAGGCGTCTCTCCCCAGGATGGTGTTTCCTGTTGCACTCTTCCCTGATCCAGTCTTGCCCAACAGAACTATCCTCAACTCCAGAGCTGTAAGTGTGTGAGCAAAGTTAAAGTCATGCATACTATTAAGTGAGTCCATTTCCTGACATTATTAGTCTGCAAGGAGTTGAAAAATGCGTTGATTTCTGCATGACTGATTAAGGCTGGAGCAATTGCATGAACATAGACCAGAACTGTGCCACATCATCGAGCGTCCAGCGTGAAGGCAACTGCCCCTTTTACGGGGAAACCCACCGTAGGAAAAGAGTGTACAAGAAGCCGAAAACACTTCAAATAAAACTATTTAAAACGGTTTAATTTGATATAGATATGCCGAGTTTCTGTGCAAGAGTTGCTGTGTTGTTCGTTTCACTAACAATAAAAAAGAAGAAGATCTGCAATGTGTTTTTTAATAGAGTAGGGTCGACACCGCTCGTGCTCTTTTCAGTATCACAGCTGTAGCACAAAGCAGTAAGAGGATCAATGCCGTGTCCACACACACACACACACACACACACACACACACACACACACACACACACACACACACACACACACACACACACACACACACACACACACACACACACACACACACACACACACACACACACACACACACACACACACACACACACGGTCCATCTAGCCACGATCATCTTACCTTCAGCCATGGTCTTGGATCCCTGTTTTCCAGTGTGAAGATGGTGACAAAACAAGCTCCACTTCTCTGCTCTCAGTTCTTCAAAATGTACCTCTGGCTGCTGTCAACAACCCTGTAAATGATAATAAGTTATAATAAGTTTCTGTATGTTTTAAGTCATTGTGTGTTCTAAACAGTCCAACAGGTTCTTTAACTGATAGACAGTTGAGTCTGTAAATTTGGTTGTTTAAAAGGGAGAGAACCACCAAACTTCTGGACTGCATTGAAACCAGTACTGACTTCTAT
Organism: Poromitra crassiceps; assembly: GCF_964638095.1. Taxonomy (NCBI): domain Eukaryota; kingdom Metazoa; phylum Chordata; class Actinopteri; order Beryciformes; family Melamphaidae; genus Poromitra; species Poromitra crassiceps. The sequence continues at coordinate 3,381,434 of NC_139646.1, forward strand.
TCCAAGAATAGCCGGGTCAAATTGGTCAATTTTGTTTCAGCTACATCCATTTAATATCTTAAATATATTACGGTCGTTTTTATTGTTCAACATTTGGTGTCATCTGTGATTTTTGGACGGCAAAGTTCCTCTTCTTCTTTTTTAGAAAAAGTGATTTTCTATGTTTATCAAGTAAGAAAATTCAATGTGATTTCAAATACTAACTAAACACTTATACTGGCGTGTTCAGTGACCTGACTGCGGTCATTAATCATTTACTAATGAATTGTTTATGATTATTTCATAAATGTACCGAAAGTTTGTTTGCAGACTACAATCATGCTGTCACGTACAGTGTTGGGCAAGTTACTTTCAAAATGTAATATACTACATATTACTAGTTACTTTCATTTGAAAGTAATAAGTTACTTTACAATATTACTGTCTGTGTAGAGTAACTCGTTACTTATTACACTATTTCTGCATTACTTTTACCAAAATAACAGCAGCAGCAGAATGAACCATCCCAAAAAATAATTTCAACCGCCTTGAAGTCAGTCTAAACAATCCAAAAGTCTAAATGTTATTATTTTCCTTTGTTATTGTCATCTATAGTGGTTATTTCTATTTGCATAAAAACAAAAACAAAATCATTTTGATTAGGAAATTATTGTATCTTTAATATGTGCGTTGATTTAAGATTAAAAAAATGTAACTCAATTTGTAACTTGAGTTACTTGACAAAGTAACTGGTATAATATTACTGAAATCCTAAGTAATAAGTTACATTACTGAGTTACAGCTAAAAGTAATATATTACATGTAATATGTTACTTTTGTAATGAGTTACCCCCAACACTGGTCACGTAATGCTCTGGTGACTTCCTGCAAGACAGTGTTTCTCAGACTCTACTATTATTATGTTGACCTTTTCACCTTGGTCATATGAGATGTTCAGTTGTGCCCTGTACAAACTCCATACTGAACAAAACACTGCAAACTGTACAGAGCAAAACCCTCTCAAGGACCCGTGGGGGTTGCCGGATCCTACTTTGATTTTGCTTTCATTATCGTTTCGTCAGACAAAGTCTGAGGAAGGGGGCATTAAGAAAAGAGATGGTTTACTCAAAGCTGACCTTGTTCTTTCTTTCCATTAATCCTGCACTTCAAAAATGATCCACAGGTCTTATCCACAGGTCATGAGTATCGGTTACACACCCGACCCGCTCCGGCCCCCAACCCCCAACATCCACTGCTTCCTCAATATAAAGAAAGACAGACTACATCCTTTTCGGTGCATCCTGGAGGAGGGGGGTTACATATCTGAAATGGCCTTAGATTGTGCAAGGCTTTTAGATAGCCTACACCAGAGGTTCTCAAATGTTTTTCAGCCAAGGACCCCTTAAAAGATAGAAAATATAATATATATATTTATTTTTATTTTGCTGAAAACTTTTCGCGGACCTCCTGGCAAAGTGCCACGGACCCCTGGTGGTCCCCGGAACCCCATTTGAGAACCACTGGCCTACACAGTGGTTGTATTCAGGTTACCACAAGTCCCATCAACTTTTATGCAATATGCCTTCACTGGAGCGGATACTGGTATACATTTTCCATTACACTGAGTAGGCTAATGATTGAAAGAAGATCAGAAATAAATTGGTAAACCCAAGAAGGACCTCGATTCACTGGAATTGATTTAATTCAGTAGATGCAGACCAACGTTTCGACGCGACAGCGTCTTCATCAGAGATTTTGACTCTGATGACGCTGTCGCGTCGAAACGTTGGTCTGCACCTCTGCACCTGAATCGTGTGCTCCAGGTCCTTCTTGGGTTTACCCATTTATTTCTGTTCTACTACTGTCTTGTCCTGAGAGCACCAACCTCCCTCTGTGGAGGGGCTGAAGCGCAAGACTCTACCTTGAGCCTGAAAGAAGATATTCAAACTTAATTTCACCCACAGCAGCAGGTGAGTGTGAGGCAGGTTTGAACCTCATTGTGAGCAATTTCCACATATAGCATATAGTCTCACTATAACACATTTCAAAATATATTTTATCATCTGCATATCTTCATTTTCTCATAAAGATGTAAATTTGTTAGAGAAAACTTACCCCTCTATGCGCATCAGCATCAGCACCCTTGGGAGACGCAGACTCTCTGGAGGAGGTTGCCCTTGAGGTGGAGCAACTGACCCTCTCGTCTCGTTTGCAGGTAAATATACTGGTGACGGGTGCACTCTTCCAGACTGCCCCTTTATCTCTCTCTCTCTCTCTCTCTGTCTCTCTCTCTCTCTCTCTCTCTCTCTCTCTCAGGTCTGAATAGATCTGCAATGATTCAATCAATCTGTCCAGATAAAGTGTGTTGAATCCACTCATGATTGATTGATTTATCTAGTATCAAACAGTCCATTTAGCTATTTCTAAAATGTTGGCCATTTGAAGCCATATTTAGAGGGATATCTCATTTTAAATTAACATTAGTATTAGACTGTTGTGGTGTCATTATTCAGTTTTAACCATCAATATTTTTGCTCCTTTTCTCATTATGGTAAATACTGTATATTTAGATTTAGATTTTGGTCAATTATTTGTGCTTTTATTGTTATTAGCTTAGTTACTCTACACTAGCTTCTACACTGTTGCCACTTTTCTTGAAAGATAGCCAAATCTGGTGACGCTTTAGAATACACCCCGCAAAGTACAGGGTGTACTTAAAGGATAAGTGTGGGATAGAAAATCTGTACTTACAATGTAAACATGGGGTACAAGATGTGAATTTACCCTGTGAGTACAGGTTACCAAATCTGTACTTACATGCAAGCCAAAATTCTGAGGGGGCGACATTTGGTGGCGACTGGTTAAAAGTCTTCGGCGTGACCTAATGTCTGAATTGATCTGCAATGATTCAATCAATCTGCCCAGATAAAGTGTGCTGAATCCACTCATGATTGATTGGTTTATCTATCAATCAGTCCATTTAGCTATTTCTAAAATGTTGGCCATTTGAAGCCAGATTTAGATTTAGATTTGACATTTCAGATTTGTGATGTTATTATTCCGTTTTAACCATCAATATTTTGCTCCTTTTCTCATTACGGCAAATACTGTATATTTATTTAGAGATTTTGGTCAATTATTTGTACTTTTATGGTAATTAGCTTAGTCACTACAGGGGCAAGAGCTGTATTCTAAAGCAGTGTTAATTATCTCGTAGTTACATAGCTATAGTGTAACTTACAGGGTATGTGGTGAAGTCACATCTTGTACCCTGTGGCAGATGTGGTACCCTGTTACCCTATATGTATGTGTGTGTGTGTGTGTGTGTGTGTGTGTGTGTGTGTGTGTGTGTGTGTGTCACTGCTATAAGGGGGAAATTATCCGATGAACTGATGTTTGCAGCTCTGTGTTGATTAGCCTAATGTTTCCGTGGCATTTTGATTAACTTTATGATTTAATTCCTTTTGGAGCAAATGTTGGTTTAACAAATCTACCTTGACGCTTTACGCTACGTTGTTTACTGGTATAGTGTGAGTAGGGCAGCCAAGTAACATTCTATTTAATATAGCTCAGTGGTAATGTTAGCCCAGTGCGTTAGCCAGGCTGCCTGGTCTCTTCACTGTAGGCCTATATCCTTACAACAGCTAAGAGCTTGTGAAGAACGAACATCCCCACATGTCAAAGCACTTCCCTGAGATATCTATATAAAAACGTTTATTGCTTTACTACCAAAAATGAAACCTCCAGTGTCTGTATAAGCTAACGCTAACCCGTTAGCGATTAGCTAATGGCTGGTGGTTGTGTACACTTGTGTAGGCCCCATGTTATACCCGGGAGTTAACATTATAAAACACATTTCCTGTCAATTGCAGGCAGTTGGAAAACCTGGTAAGTTCTGAAAATATGTCTCTATTATTGTGTTATTCCAGCTATCATTATCGGTTGTTAGGTTATAGTAATATTAAGCCGACAAATAATGTAAAACAGCCGGTTAACACAAGCAGCTAATGCTAGCCTGCGTCCATTAAAACCATTGTGTATTAAAATAACCGACAACGTAGCTGGAGTAACTAATAAAACACATATTTTCTGAATTTACTACTTCAGTCCCCAACCAACGTTACTTCCTCGCGCACCTTTCTCAAAACAATGTCCTTTTTATTGCGGTCCATCGATATGTCTGGTAGATAACAGATCAAAGCAGCTCTGTGTCTTGTCTATGTAAAACTAACGCCAGATCTATAATATAGAGACAGTCCGCATGTCTGGGAACGCCCACAAAATGTTAAACGGCTGGCGCACGAGTGGGGTAAAACCGCTGATATATCTCATGGGCTGACTCACCAAAAGACGGTGCTGCGGCTTTAAACTACAGGTTTGGGGGTTCTAGAGCAGAACACAAGACGTCTGCTCAGATGTGCGTTTACTGCGGTGGTTAAATCCCTGATCGTGTCTGCCTGGGCTGGACTATCAGCTAAATTCTAACTTTGCTGAATGGATAGAACGGGGGATTTTACCCCACCCTGACCCCGCCCCCAGGCTAACCCAGCGTCTATTGTGGGCATTCCTAGAGCCTGCATGGGCGTTCCCAGACATGCGGACTGTCTCTATGAAGAGCCTGTCTACCAATGACGGCTTGAGACTTGCTGCCACAGCTGTCAATCATCCCTTTTTATATGTCAAATAACTACTTAAAAACAATCTGATCAGAAAAATGACCACTTGCACAGGCATTAGCATGATAATAACTATTTAAAATTATACAAACCACCTTTGGAAAAAAAGTAGTCGATCTGACGTGTACTGTGATTATTTCGGTTGTGATTTCCCCATCCACTAACATGGGGAGGCGGGCCTTGTGACCTATACTGGCACCTGCCGCCAGAGCGGCGATCTAACATGCAGCGCTGGCCCGGCGCCACGAGGGGGCGCCAGGGGGCTTTGCACCCTCAGTTCAATTTTCTGCCCCCTCACTTAATTTTTTTTTCTCTTTAACACGTTCACTGCCGTCGACGAGTTAACTCGTCAAAAAACAACAACGGTTGACTGCCGTCGACGAGTTAACTCGTCAATTTTTTTTTTTTTTTTTTTGACGGTGGGACGTGGATCAAACCCTTTTACATCTCCTATAAAAATATGGGAGCTATGAATGTGTATAACCTATTTTACCGACCCAATAAGTGGCGACAGTGCTCTCCAGACTAGAGAAAGCCGAGCAAAAACAGCAGGAAAAAGCGTGAGGAATCCATTCTCATGAAAATGGTTTGGCGAAAACGCTTTCGCGCTGGCGCTGGGAGCTGGCGCACAATGGTGGGGGATTCCAAAAATAGACTCTGGGTGCAACACACTTTGAAACACACAGCAGAAAGCCCAGAATCGCACGCAGCTTCATCCCAGCTCACAACAAACGAACGAGCCGATCCAGACTCGCCCGACGAGCGGCCGCCAGCAGCCAGGCAGCACAGACAGGCAGCAGAGACTCGCCTGTGACACACGCTGCAAAGCCACCAGAGACACACCCACGGAGGGAGGGGGTGGGGGTGCTGTTATGGAGGAAATTACTGTTCAGAACTATATTGTTTAGATGTCTGATGTCTCACTGATGCCAAAAATAAATGGTTAAAGTGACTGTTCTGCCTGTTCTATCGAATTTCACAAAAATGCATTTTTCTCAGCTTTCCTTCTCAGACGCTGAAACCATGCTGTATTCAACTGCTAATGCCTACATAACAGAACATGATAAAAACTAACTCTTTTAGACAGAGAAAGCACACATTCTATTAGTTCTTTTGAGATATTTTGTGTTCACAAAGTCCTAGCAGAAAATAATCCTCGGCTCTTGAAGGATGAGCCAGAATCCTCAAAAAAACCCTTGGCAGAAGCTACCTACTGTATTGAAAAAACTGTTGGCAGTGAATGTGTTAAGAATAGTTCATCTATAAATGCCAGTTAGGCAATGTTTGTACCTGACATGTTTCGGCTGCTGTTTCTGCAGTCTTTATCAAATTTGATCAGTTTAAGTTGATGTAGGCTACCCCCTATAAACATAGCTCTGTTGTTTCAGAATTGGTAGGGAAGCGCTGTTTGCTGTGCTTTGGTTGTCACAAGGTGTCAGAGATGTAGCTATTTATTAAATTTGAACCTCACTGCATGTTGTAGTGATTAAAACACACACACACACACACACACACACACACACACACACACACACACACACACACACACACACACACACACACACACACACACACAGAGAGAGAGAAATCAGCTGCACCCAAGCACAGCATGCCATGAGCAGAGAGATGGAGACAACGCATCTGATCACTTTATTTCTTTAATTTAATGAACCTGGCACTGACTGGCTATTATTTTGTTTAGTTGTTTGTCGATTTTTGCAGCAATTGTTTATTCTATGAGTTTTCATATAGACATATATGTTCAGAGTAATCCAGACAGGTCCCACATTTCACGTTATGCAAAGCTCAGCTCTATTAATGCCTTAATCTGCTGCTGTGAAATAAATGTTTTATTTGATTTTGAATAGTAGTCTTTCTTGTGTTGTTATTGCGCTTTTCAGAGGTTATTATGGTTAAAAAGTCCAGAAATAGGCATAGCGGGTATATAACCTATGTTTTCCGATATAAAAATATCATATAAAAAAAAAAAAAAAAAAAATCGAAAAAAAAAAAATCAGCCCCCTCCCCAGTTATAACCACCCCCTCAGTCATTTCATCCTGGCGCCGGCCCTGATGCAGCGGCTTCACTGAACGGAACTAGAGCTCAGCTATCATGTCGATGCTCAAGACCAGCCACTTTCCGGCTGTACCCGGTTTCCCTCGGTTGTCATGGAGATGACGTCATGCTGCAGCACGGGAGGAACGGCGCAGCCGCAGAACCAGGAGGAGCGAGCGCGATCCAGTTTGATACGCACTCATATTGAAGCTCTCCGCCAGTCTGTCTGTCTGTGTGTCTGAGCCTGACCTGGGAGGGCGAACAGCACCAAACAGAACAGCCGGACTGAACCTGTTATCCACACGGCCGAACTCCAGCTTTTCTCCAGGCAGCCACTCCAAACCTCAGCATCAACATGCGGGAGATCGTGCACCTGCAGGCCGGACAGTGCGGGAACCAGATTGGAGCGAAGGTATGGAGGAGAGATGCGCACACCCACCCACACACCGGCCATTTAAATACGACCGCATAAGGGTTTAATTTGACGGTAGGATTTGTGATTGAATGTAAAAGCTTATTATCCTTGTGGATGCCTAAACGCGTCGGCCTCTCGCCACAGCAAACAATTAACTTATTATTATCAGGTCAATCAATGTGGTCATTGTTTTATTATAAGTACAACAATAGCATCCTTTGGATGGTGGCGAGCCGAGACATCCCCACTCTGTTGTCGCCGCTGGGGGACGGGGGGAGGGAGAGAGAAGGAGATACAGACAGAGGGATGGGTGTGGCTCGCTCAGACACCAATGAACAATGCACTGGCGTCCTTTCTCCCTCGGTATTCATTAACACACATTAGATCGGATTCGACGGTAATTACAGCCTCATAAACATGACAATACGATGACGTTTTGAAATGAACTCCTTTTCTCAAATGGTAGGCGCGGCCTGCACATCCTGCAAGGGCATTACGCACCTCAGTGTTTCTGATCGAGGTCGTTTTAATGAAAATGTTCACATTAGAACAGTGTTATGATACATTGACAGTAGGTTAAATCAGATCATGTAATGCATATCTCTCTCTCTCTCTCTCTCTCTCTCTCTCTCTCTCTCTCTCTCTCTCTCTCTCTCTCTCTCTCTCCTCTCTCTCTCACTCTCCTCTCTCTCTCTCTCTCTATCCCTCTCTCTCTCTCTCTCTCCTCTCTCTATCCCTCTCTCTCTCTCCTCTCTCTCTCTCTCTCCTCTCTCTCTCTCTCTCTCTCTCTCTCTCTCTCTCTCCTCTCTCTCTCACTCTCCTCTCTCTCTCTCTCTCTGATCTATCTGTGGACCTCTGTAGTTCTGGGAGGTGATCAGTGATGAGCATGGAATCGACCCAACAGGATCCTACCATGGAGACAGTGACCTGCAGCTGGACAGAATCAGTGTCTACTATAATGAGGCCTCAGGTCAGGACTGTCTGTCAACACACACACACACACACACACACACACACACACACACACACACACACACACACACACACACACACACACACACACACACACACACACACACACACACACACACACACACACACACACACACACACACACACACACACACACCAGTTTTAAAGGGCCCATATTTTGCTAATATAATAATATAATGTATTATTATTTTATTGTTGGCCTCCTCTAGAGTAGCTTTGCATCATTCATATTTCGAAAAACTTGTTGTTTATCTTGTACTGGCTCTCACTGCCCCCCCTTCAGTTCACCCTCTGTCTGAAACGCTCTGTTTTAGTCTTCTTCTGTGTTTGTGCTGGATGGGGATATGGACTACCATAGTGAACCGTCTGTAGCTTCCTACACGTTATAGCCACACGCAACGCTACAATATCTGTCATCTGTCTGTCTGTCTGTCTGTCTGTCTGTCTGTCTGTCTGTCTGTCTGTCTGTCTGTCTGTCTGTCTGTCTGTCTGTCCATCTATCTATCTATCTATCTATTTATCTAAGATAGATAGATAGATGGATGGATGGATGGATAGATAGATAGGGGTGGGGAGGGGTTTCATGGGGGTAACATTCAAACACTTTCACCTATTTATTTGAAGCTTAGTTCACGTTTAATATGGCCATCCAAGATTGTAACAGCATAATATATGATACAAAATTAAGAAATGCATCATAGGGCCCCCTTTAAGATAGCCTCCTAATATGCCATAAGCCATTTTCTTTTCTTTTTTCTTTCTGTTTTGAATCAAAAGGCTTGACATGTATTCTTTGTGCAGGTGGGAAGTATGTGCCTAGGGCCATCCTAGTGGATCTGGAGCCAGGCACCATGGACTCTGTCCGCTCCGGCCCCTTCGGACAGATCTTCAGACCCGACAACTTTGTCTTCGGTACGGACATGACTGACCGGCCACACTCAAAACACATCTTGCTTATCACATACAGGGTTCCTACGCAGGTCTGGGGGGGGAAAAGTATTAAACATGAATTTGATCATTTCCAGGTATTGAATGGGTTAGTTTGGTAATTTGGGGGGGTCTGGAAAAGTATGGAAAATGTGGTTCTGGTCACGCTGCTATACACACACTGTAATTATAACGTGGGCACTATGCGGCCCAGGTGCCAGAGCCTGGCCGACCCTCATGATGGTTCTGCCTGGCCGACCCTCATGATGGTTCTGCCTGGCCTGGGAGTCTAAAACAAACCATCGTCTTACTTATGAAGCTGTAGGGAAAAAATATCTGATGAGATGACCTAAATTGGCTGTTTGGAGTGATTTTCAATATAAAAAATGTTGAAGTATAAGTGCAGCTGTTTTGCTATACTTTAATCTAGTGATGCAATTAGAGGTTGTTGTATATAGCTGCAGTCCTTAGGTTCTCACACAGGCACAGAAGGTACGTGCTAGTTGACCGTCGGCTTGGTGTTTGCAGCGTGTTCAAGTGCAAATTCTTGGCCCCCGAAAAAGGCAATGTAACGTCTGCCTTTGTTGCCGCTAGTTCTTTGAAGTTGGGTTGATTGTGTTCCGGCCTTTACAGTAGGGATGCACGATATATCGGCAATCATATCGGTATCGGCCGATGTTGGCCATTTTTTAACATATCGGTCATATCGGTATCGGTCCGATGTTGCAATGTTAATATCGGTTATCATTATCAGCCAAATTGTTCACATTGATATGAAATAATGCAGTAAATCTATGATTTATGGGCTTTTCCAAAGGCTTTGCAAATAAAGGAATGCATAACTTTTTCAAATTCAGTGTTAACATGTGTTTTTCAGTATGTACAAAATGTGATGATCATAAAAATGTGGTTTTATACAGATCATATCGACATCGGTAAATATCGGTTATCGGCCATAACAGCAATGTTAATATCGGTTATCGGCAAAATTTTCATATCGGTGCATCCCTACTTTACAGTGAACCCGTTTGTGACTAAAACTTCATCCTTTTTGCACCCAGGCCAGAGTGGAGCAGGAAACAACTGGGCCAAGGGCCACTACACAGAGGGAGCGGAGCTGGTGGACTCCGTCCTGGACGTGGTGAGGAAGGAGGCGGAGAGCTGCGACTGCCTGCAGGGCTTCCAGCTCACCCACTCCCTGGGAGGAGGCACCGGCTCCGGCATGGGAACCCTGCTCATCAGCAAGATCCGAGAGGAGTACCCCGACCGTATCATGAACACCTTCAGCGTGGTGCCCTCTCCTAAGGTACCGTGGATCTGTTAGGCCTCGTGTCACGCTAGTTTGGTGGTTTATTTTCTACTAGAGCTGCAACGATGAGTTGAGACAATCAATTGTCAACTAGCTTTTGTAATCGATTAATCGCTTAGACTAATTAAAAAAAAATACTAATATTATCTCGTTCCAGCTACGTGCATGTGGATATTTTCTGGTTTCTTTAGTCTTCTATCACAGTAGACTGATTCTCTTTGGGTTGTGGACCGTTGGTCAGGACAAAAGAAGACATCCGAGGATGTCATCTTGCGGTTTGGGGAAAAAGTGATCAACATTTTGTCACCATTTTGTGACATTTTATAGACCAAATCACTAAATCATTTAATCATAATGGACAGATTAATCAATAATGAAAATCATCTCAAAGAATAAAAATGTCTTTCTCTCCCTATGTATGGTCACAAAGAAGGTAATCACGAATAATTGGATTTCTCCAAACACACCAAGTCAGAAAGAATGGATCACTGAAGCAATAGAAAGGATTCAATTAGAAAAGGTAGCCTTTGGATTGCAAGAAAATGAGACAGAATATGCTGAAACTTGGGCACCACTGGAAAGATACTTAATTATAAATGATAATTAATTAATTAATTAATTAATTATAATTATTAATTATAAAGGAGAGTCTCCCTTTCCTCTTTTTCTTGTTTTCTGCTTGCTTTATGATTAATATTACCTTCTGTGCGAGAAAATGTGGCAGTTTTAGGCCTTCTGTCTTTGCTGCTTTGTATTTTGACATTACAGTTTGCATGTTCTGTTAAAAGGAGATAGAGCGAGAAAATGAGTTTTGAGGGATAGCAGTATGATTTATGACTGATGTTGCCCAAATGGTGCTCTGGTAAAAGGTTAGGGCTCTATCGTCGCAAAGGCGGTAATTTTGCGTTAGCGCCCGTTTGGCGCCTGAATAGCGCCGGGCAAAGCCCTAATTGTGGGCGTGTCACCCCGCTGCGCTTGGCGTCACCTCGGTGCAAACCTCCATATAGGCGTGTTTATGTAAGTATAAAGTAAAGTAAAGTATTGACAGGACGGTGTGATCATGTCCATCCCCCTTAAAAGCCACAGCGTCACGTCAGCAGCTTCCCCCTCGCTGAGCGGAACAGAGTGAGAGAGAGAAAGAGAGGGGGCGAGAGAGAAAAGAGAGATGGGGAGAGCGAGAGGGAGAAAGAGAGAGACGGGAGAGAATGACAGAGAGGAGAGAGAGATGGAGAGAATTGGAGGATGAACAAGTTCGGATTAAATATAGATACACCATTAGAAACTAATACAAAAATTGTGATACCGGAAATTGGTGCTGATTGGAACGATAATCCATTTGAAACACATCAAAGGGCTGCCGCGCTACGCAGTTATGCAATGGATAATATGGTGTTATATATATGTCCTCTTACTGTAATTAGACGTTTCGTTCATATAGGCTATAACATACACATGTCAAAAATATTTGTTTCTTTAATAGGGTAGGATGTGTGAGATTTTAATTCTAGCCTATTTCAATAGCCTATATCAGAATTGTCCACTCGGGTTAAGCTATTGACTGCGGTCACGCCATCTGCGCTGTGGAGAAGCATGGTCTTCCATGCGTGCAATTTTTGATTGATTGATATCTTTATTGATTCAATAAAAGCAGAATTGTGCAAGACAATACAACAAAACAATATTGATCAAAAGGAGTAAAACACAATAAAGCCCAAGGGCTTGTTTCCATTGTGGTCGTTTACAGGGACCAATTGCAGGGAAAGAGGTTACTGATCGGCACAACTTTCTCAAAAGTAATCTACTGTTATACACCTAACACCACAGACCTGTATGGTCGGGTATTATGTAACCTAATAAAACCATGACAAACGAATTATCATTTTAAAATCAAAGTGTGTTTTTTCTGCAATGTAGGCTAATAGTTGAAAAGCATTCTGGCATTCTGATGAGGGAAGAGTGTGTGCGCGCGAGAGGTTTTGGAGAGAGAGGGACATCCATGCCGTGCGTAATGTATCCAAGCGAGGATTTCCTGCGCTGCACGGAGAATACTGCATGTGCTCAGGCGCCGTGGGGTTTTTTAGGGCTAAGAGCGCTATTAGGTGGTCTTAAAATTGCGCGCACCCAAGGACATTTTTCCTAACAGCGCGAAAACAGCTAGTTTGGCATGGGCAATGCCCCAAACCTGTGTTTACGCTTGGAACCTGGCGCTGGTATCTTGGCCAGAGTGCAAAATGACAGTTGCGGGGAGGCAGACGATAGCATTTGAGCATTTTGTCGCAAAGGCCAGTATTTAGCACGGACACGCCTGGGCCACGCCTACACCTGTGTCTGCACTTAGATTCCAGCGCAAAACTGGATGGTGGAGGCAGACGATAGCGTAAGACGCAGGGAATATGGCAGGTGCGCAAACGATAGCGCCTGTACGATGACCGGGCCCTTAGTTTAGAGTTGTAAATTCGTTTTGGGCTAGGGGTCAGATATGGGGTGACTCTCTTGTGTGTTGATTGCTATTTTGTAAACTGTCCTTCTATCCGTCGAGTGAATTGACAAGTTCGTTTATTCGTGATATAATGTATTTACTGTCTGTGCTTTGTGAATTCATGTTTTAATTATGTTTGTATTTGGTAATAAAAAAAAAATGAAAATAATTGTTAGTTGCAGCGCTTGCTTAGCTCCTCCTTCATCCTCCTCTCCCTGCAGGTGTCAGACACGGTGGTGGAGCCCTACAACGCCACGCTGTCCGTGCACCAGCTGGTGGAGAACACAGATGAGACCTACTGCATCGACAACGAGGCGCTCTACGACATCTGCTTCCGCACGCTGAAGCTGACCACGCCCACCTACGGCGACCTCAACCACCTGGTGTCGGCCACCATGAGCGGGGTGACCACCTGCCTGCGCTTCCCCGGCCAGCTCAACGCCGACCTGCGCAAGCTGGCCGTCAACATGGTGCCCTTCCCCCGCCTGCACTTCTTCATGCCCGGCTTCGCCCCCCTGACCAGCAGGGGGAGCCAGCAGTACCGCGCCCTCTCCGTGCCCGAGCTCACCCAGCAGATGTTCGACGCCAAGAACATGATGGCGGCGTGCGACCCGCGCCACGGCCGCTACCTCACCGTGGCCGCCGTGTTCCGCGGCCGCATGTCCATGAAGGAGGTGGACGAGCAGATGCTGAACGTGCAGAACAAGAACAGCAGCTACTTCGTGGAGTGGATCCCCAACAACGTGAAGACGGCCGTGTGCGACATCCCGCCGCGCGGCCTCAAGATGGCCGCCACCTTCATCGGCAACAGCACGGCCATCCAGGAGCTGTTCAAGCGCATCTCCGAGCAGTTCACCGCCATGTTCCGCCGCAAGGCCTTCCTCCATTGGTACACCGGCGAGGGCATGGACGAGATGGAGTTCACCGAGGCAGAGAGCAACATGAACGACCTGGTGTCTGAGTACCAGCAGTACCAGGACGCCACGACCGAGGAGGGCGAGTTCGAGGAGGGAGAAGAGGAGGTGGCCTGAGGCTAAACTCACCCCTTCTCATCATTCCATCCAGCCAGCCATCCACTTACTTCAGTCCTGCTCTGCTCTTTCTCCCACTTTCTTCTTGTTTGACAACACTTTTTTCCACCACTTCTCTTTCTCTGTACTCCTCCTGTACTGCCTCTATTTCTTTCTTTCTCTCCACCTCTCTTCTCTCTTCCACAGTCCCTTCCCTCCAGGCAGAGTAGGGCTCCCAAATGCACTCTCCCATCTCAGTGCTCATTTAGAGGTAGCTTAAAACACAGGTTTAGAGGTAGCTTAAAACACAGGTGTACTTGTTCATGTTTATTTATCTTGTTCCATAAAACAATCCCATACTTGTCACTTATTCTAAAGAGCCGTTGCTTTCAACTGACTGGTTTGGCATTGATTGAAATAAAGTTGTGGGAGAAAAACCATCTCGTCTTTGTGTGTTTGAAGTGCTTCTGGGCGATACCTTTTTCAGAATGCTATTCTTCAGGGTAGAAAGTAAATTATATTTACATTATGTATAATAAATAATGAACAAGCGGATATCTAAGCTTATGTATTTTTTTTTTGAAATAGGCCAATCAGAATATCAAATCTTTTGCCTTAGAGAAACTCCATAATTTTGTAGAGGCCCAAATTCGGGTTAATTTTGGTGGCACTATTGTAAAGGTAGCCCAAAATGGAGGTTTGCAATGTGTATGAATGAGAGACACTTAGGTTATGACACCACCAGGGGGCAGTATGATATCTGAATAGGTAGTGCATTTCCAGTGTCTAGTAGTGCAGCAACCGTAAATATTGTCCTGACAGGTATCAAGGGAATCAAAGTAAAATACACTATAGCCTATAAGTAAACACTGGATTTTTAAGTGTCTTCAATTGAACACTGACATGACTATAAATATGACGTCATGTCATGTTGTCTTTTTGACGACATAATAGCTAAATAAAATGACCTCTTTCCATCTAAATAAGGAAATGAACAGATCGTCAATCGCAACTCTGACTTTCCTTGAGGGGAATGGATCCATTCTGAAGCCCAGTTGTTTCACAGCTGTGTCCTGTGCTCGTGTGATGTGTAATGCAGCTACGGCTAGAGGGAAGAAGGGATGATTGGTCTTATACAAACTTCATTTGAAGAGGAAGTTATACCTATTTTTATCTTGTAGCTGCACATTCAGGTGCGTGTGCACACATGTGTGTGTGTGTGTGTGTGTGCGCGCGCGCGCGTGTGTGTGTGTGTGCACTGCATTTTTAGGACTGTAAAAACACAGAAAGACAGACATCAAAAGGGAAAGCGAGAGAAAATTGAGCTGAATGCTGAGGATTTAGAAATGTGGTACTGAAAAACGTCATAGGACACACACACACAAGCACACACACACACACACACAAGCACCCACACACACACACACACACACACACACACACAAGCACCCACACGCACTCACACAGATCAGGAAGTGTGTCGCTCACTCCAGTGCTGATGGTGCAGCCGGCTGCTGCTGCTGCCTGTGGCTGTTTATAGAAATCTCCTCTCCACCAGGCCTGCTGAAGATCTCTGGTCTCCTGGACCCCCACATGGACACAGGCACACACAGGCAGCATGGGCTCCAGACTGAAGTAAGTTTAACATCTCTTTTCGCTCTACCTCCATCATCTCTCTGCCCCTTGTGTCTGTCTCTGTTCTTGTGGCTTTTACTTCCTCTCACAACGGCACAGGAAGTTTCCTGCACACTGCAACTTTGCCCTCGATCATAGAGTTACCAAACACTTCACGGTGCAGCTTATTCAAAAGCAGAGCAAAATCTGATTGTGATTTTCACGGAAGGTCACCCTCTTGAAAGTTTTAACATTTTCAGACTCAACTCTCGCTGTAGATAGATATGTTCCGTCTGTAACGGGTACATCACAACTTACCATTTTCCTAAAGCTAACCCAGTTCTTTCAATGGGGAGAAAAATCTCCTTGGTTTCGGCAACTTGGGAATAGTGTAATATGAGATATGCCTCACTGCAAGGCCACATGTAGGCCTCAGCATTTTGTTTGCTGGCTTACAGGTAATACAGGTCAGTTGCTCTCGTACGTTTTCATGTCAAGGACCCCTAAACCCACACAAATTAGACCATG
>NC_139646.1:3402419-3407419 GCF_964638095.1 Poromitra crassiceps
TCAATCTACAAGAAGCTATTAATGCTATAGGCTGTGAAAATGCTACCTTATCTGTAAAGGGAAGACTAATTGTGTACCCATTGAACCGATTTTAATTCAGATAAATTGAGCTGAGAGGTCAAGGAACTTCTTTGAAATAGTTTTCCCTCGCCCAAATTTAACCTACTGTACGTTTGGAGCATTATTTATCCCCCTTCCCCTCCCCTTCCCCTCCCCCTTCCCCTCCCCTTCCCCTCCCCCTTCCGAGCTGCGTATGTGAGCTGCAGGGCGGGCGAGCCCGCGCAGCAGCCGAGCTATATGTCGAAACAGCGTGAAAAGCCATGCAGTAAGCACAGAAGTACAGAGTCGTTGCTATGGAAAGGCGGTCCGCCACTTAAAGTGTCCGTGCGGGAACTTGGATTGTTTTGGTTTTGTTTTTTTCTTCGTCCCAATATTCTATAGATTTTTGTTTTTAATCTGGCCACAACGGGGTGCACGTGCGCCCGCTGCCCGTAAAAGACAGCTGTGTGTCTGTACGATGTTCATGATGCTAAGAAGACAGCTGTGTGTGTATGATACTCATGATGCTAAAACAGCTGTGTGTGTGTGTATGATACTCATGATGCTAAAACAGCTGTGTGTGTGTGTGTGTGTGTGTGTGTGTGTGTGTGTGTGTGTGTATGTGTATGATACTCATGATGCTAAAACAGCTGTGTGTATGATGCTCATGATGCTAAAACAGCTGTGTGTGTGTGTGTGTGTGTGTGTGTATGTGTATGATACTCATGATGCTAAAACAGCTGTGTGTATGATGCTCATGATGCTAAAACAGCTGTGTGTATGATGCTCATGATGCTAAAACAGCTGTGTGTATGATACTCATGATGCTAAAACAGCTGTGTGTGTATGATGCTCATGATGCTAAAACAGCTGTGTGTATGATGCTCATGATGCTAAAACAGCTGTGTGTGTGTGTGTGTATGATGTTCATGATGCTAAGAAGACAGCTGTGTGTGTATGATACTCATGATGCTAAAACAGCTGTGTGTGTGTATGATGCTCATGATGCTAAAACAGCTGTGTGTGTGTGTGTGTGTGTGTGTGTGTGTATGATGCTCATGATGCTAAAACAGCTGTGTGTGTGTGTGTGTGTGTGTGTGTGTATGATGCTCATGATGCTAAGACAGCTGTGTGTATGATGCTCATGATGCTAAGACAGCTGTGTGTATGATGCTCATGATGCTAAGACAGCTGTGTGTGTGTGTGTGTGTGTGTGTGTGTGTGTGTGTGTGTGTGTGTGTATGATACTCATGATGCTAAAACAGCTGTGTGTGTGTATGATGCTCATGATGCTAAAACAGCTGTGTGTGTGTGTGTGTGTGTGTGTGTATGATGCTCATGATGCTAAAACAGCTGTGTGTGTGTGTGTGTGTGTGTGTGTGTGTATGATGCTCATGATGCTAAGACAGCTGTGTGTATGATGCTCATGATGCTAAGACAGCTGTGTGTATGATGCTCATGATGCTAAGACAGCTGTGTGTGTGTGTGTGTGTGTGTGTGTATGATGCTCATGATGCTAAGACAGCTGTGTGTGTGTATGATGCTCATGATGCTAAAACAGCTGTGTGTGTGTGTGTGTGTGTGTGTGTGTGTGTGTGTGTGTGATGCTCATGATGCTAAGACAGCTGTGTGTCTGATGCTCATGATGCTAAGACAGCTGTGTGTATGATGCTCATGATGCTAAGACAGCTGTGTGTGTGTGTGTGTGTGTGTGTATGATGCTCATGATGCTAAGACAGCTGTTTGTGTGTATGATGCTCATGATGCTAAAACAGCTGTGTGTGTGTGTGTGTGTGTGTATGATGCTAAGACAGCTATGTGTGTGACTGTCTATGATGCTCATGATGCTAAGACAGCTGTGTATGTGTATGAGCATTAGCATTAGCGCCCGGCGAACGTCAACGCATTTCCCATCAAACAATATCAAACAATCGTGCCGCTCTCACGTCTAGGTATAAAAAACAACCCTTACCTGAGCCAAACACGTGAAGTGAAGACGCTATCCGATGCCCAACATCCTCTTCTTTTAAATACACCTGCCTCTTCAACACAGTCTCACAGAAAATTGTATAATACCAACGATATGGACCAACGTTGCTATTTTACAATTTCGGCTCGAAAATTGTAAAATAGTAACGTTCTGAGATTTTAGGGTTAGGATTAGAGTAGGGGGAGGGGTTAGAAACAGAAAATCTCCGTAAAACACGCCCAAACCCCGCCCACCGCTGTAGACGCATACGTTCCCATTTTACAATTTCTTAGCCGACATTGTAAAATACCAACGTTTGTCCACAAATGTTGCTATTTTACAATTTTTTTGGAGATCGGGTTGGCCTCTTTCAAATTGTTGCATAAAATCCACTTTTCTGTCTTTGAAAAACCGAAAATCATTCATCTGGAGCAACCCGGAACAACGACTCACTGTTTATTCACTGGATACTCACTAATGCCCCCCACACTTCCGGAATGGTATTGCACCTACATTTTCGGTTTTTCAAAGACAGAAAAGTGGATTTTATGTAACAATTTGGAAGAGGCACCTATATGTATTTAAAAGAAGAGGATGTTGGCCATCGGATAGCGTCTTCACTTCACGTGTTTGGCTCAGGTAAGGGTTGGTTTTTATACCTAGACGTGAGAGCGGCACGATTGTTTGATGGGAAATGCGTTGACGTTCGCCGGGCGCTAATGCTCAGTATGAGCGAGAAGCGCCCGGCTAGCGGGGTAATGTGTCTGTATGATGCTCAGTTTAAATTAATTCAGTCCATTAAGTCCGGTCACTTTCTCAATGCATTTAAGAATGTTTTGCTTCATTCTCTCCCCCCGGCAGGTTCCTTACTTCATTGCTCCAGACCCCAGGAGTCTTCCTTCCATCCCTGAGAGTGTGAGTATGACACAATGCTAAACTGAGGTGTTCATCTTACACTCTTTCTCTTTGCACTTTGTACACCATAAGCAGCTTTTATTTTAACTACTTCACATTTTGATTTACCCGTTAATGCCGGTGGTGTGTGTGTGTGTGTGTGTGTGTCTGTGTGTTTGTGTGTGTGTGTGTGTGTCTTCCAGAGGAACCTGACTGAGCTGATTGTAGCAGTTGATGTGGGTAACCTGCTCCAGCTCTATGCCAGCATGCTATTTGAGAGGCGCGTCCTCATCTTTGCCAGCAAGCTCAGCACTGTAAGACCGCACGCACATACACACACACACACACATGTGCACACACACACGTGCACACACACACACACACACACACACACACACACACACACACACACACACACACACACACACACACACACACACACACACACACACACACACACACACACACACACACGTGCACACGCCATGCATGCACAAACATATACGTTTGGGTGTTGTGTGTGTTCTCATGGTCTGAAACCACCCCCTACATTTTGTGTTGGCTAGCTGACCGCTTGTGTCCATGCGCTAAGTGCTGTGCTCTACCCCATGTACTGGCAACACATCTTCATCCCTGTCCTGCCACCTCACCTGCTGGACTACTGCTGGTGAGCAATCTCTCTCTCTCTCTCTCTCTCTCTCTCTCTCTCTCTCTCTCTCTGTCTCTCTCTCTGTCTCTCTCTCTCTCTCTCTCTCTCTCTCTATCGTCAATATTGTAAATAGCATGCGTTAACTTGTTTAAAGGTACCTCTGTCAACTCACTGTCCTTGTTTGCTTTAGCTTGTATGCATATATTTTTCTGTGTGAGTACATTGAGAGCAAGGTGTCAAATCCCTTGTATGTCTATTGGCCAAATATGTAATAAAGCTGATGATCGATTGATCATCGATCTGTCTGTCTGTCTGTCTGTCTGTCTGTCTGTCTGTCTGTCTATCTGTCAATCTAATTTCAAATACCACCCCCCCCCCCCCCCTCCCCGATTTGGTTGCAGTGCACCGATGCCTTACCTCATTGGAGTCCACACCAGTCTTACTGAGGTAAAGTGCTAATTATTAAAATAATGCAACAAGCTCCCATTTCTAGCTGCACACCATTCCTACATCATGAAGCATTAAAATAATAATAATAATAGCAATAATCTACCTCTAAAGTCAATAGTGACAGACCTAACTGACCTAATCTACCTCTAAAGTCAATAGTGACAGACCTAACTGACCAGTGTGTGTCTCTGTGGGCGTGACAGAAGGTGAGGAGTCGTGGATTGGAAGAAGTGGTGATTCTGAACGTGGATACAAACACAATAGAAAGCCCCTTTGACGACCTGAAGAGGATACCTTCAGATGTGGTAATACTGTGTGTATATTTGTGTGTGTATGTACGTGGATGTAGGTGTGTGTGAGTGTGTGTGTGTGTGTGTGTGTGTGTGTGTGTGCGTCCGTGAGTGTGTGTGCGCACGTGTGTGTGTGTGTGTGTGTGTGTGTGTGTGTGTGTGTGTCGGTGTGTGTGTCGGTGTGTGTCGGTGTGTCGGTGTATCAGTCTGTTGTGTGTCCACAGATGTCGGGGCTGAAGCTGTGTCTGAAGCGGCAGGCGGTGTCTCCTGGCTGGGGCGTGGCCAGGGCCTTCCTGAGAGCGCAGGCCCTGCTGTTTGGAGGCTACAGGGATGCCCTGCAGGGACAGGTCAGACCAAACACTGTGGCAGTGTGGCGCCATCCTGTGGCAGTGACCTGTCCATACAGCCTAATTCACAGAATGTTGGTGCATCATGGTGGTGTTTGCCCCGCGGGCCGCACTCAATCACTTGTAGACTAGACATATTCCAATCTTTTTTATTTCTTTCAAAATAACAACATAGAGGGAAAAGTGTGTTTCACCTACAATTTTAGTCAAACAAAAAACAAGAAAACAATACGAGGGATCAGCCGAGCAGCATTTTGGTAAACAAACCGCGTCACTGGGTGGCAACGGCAATGGAACCCTTTGGAGTCTGAGCTTTGGGAGGCTTGAGTGTCTGACTCTAGCCGGCTGACCCTGTTTACATT
>NC_139646.1:3409919-3457419 GCF_964638095.1 Poromitra crassiceps
GTGTGTGTGTGTGTGTGTGTGTGTGTGTGTGTGTGTGTGTGTGTGTGTGCGCGTGCGTGCGTGCGTGCGCGTGTGTGTGTGTGTGTGTGTGTGGGTGGAGCAGGACCACAGTGAAGCACGCACCCTTCAGAGAGGTGGATCAGTGTCACACCGCCGTGCTAAGTCCGACTCTCTACAGAACCGCCTCCCGATCACGCAGCACTTTGGAACGGTGAGATCTGCCCCCTCTAAACCTAAAGTGGTTCCCAAAGTGGGGGTCGGGACAGAGCATGTGAATTTGGGCATATGGCAAATTAATAATCCATCCAAAAAATACCAAGAAGCCAGATTGCCAACATTCCCCCGGACCCTATTCATCATAAGTGCTATTTGCATGCACAACACATTTGTTGAGACAAACTGCGATGAGCGACAACAGGAAACAAAATCAATCCACAAGCTTTCTATTTAGGCTGTGAAAAATGCTACATTATCTGCAAAGGGGAGACCTGTGGGTGGGTACCCACTGGTCTAAAGGGGTTCAGTGGGTACTCACTGAACCCCTTTAGACCTGTGGGTACCCACTGAACCCCTTTAGACCTGTGGGTACCCACTGAACCCCTTTAGACCTGTGGGTACCCACTGAACCCCTTTAGACCTGTGGGTACCCACTGAACCCATTTAGACCTGTGGGTACTGAACCTACTGAACCCATTTTCATTCAGATCAATTGAGCTGAGAGGTCAAAGGGCCCCTTTGCAAATTGTTTTTTGAAATTTGAATTTGAAATTTTGGTACCAAGCTAGGATGCCATGCTTGGTACCAATGGGCCCGCTACAGCCATTTGATTGCCCACGGATATCGGGAGTGTTGTTGGCAGACTCACCTGCAGCACCTCCACGGCCCACTTTGGGAATCACTACAACAATCAAACACAACCCCATTAAACATTTCATATTCAGAAACTGTAAATATCTCAGTTCTTAAATTGTATCATATTAAACATCTGTCCTCATCACCTAATCTGCATGTTCTGCTGTCTGATACTGCTTGACTGTGCTATTCTGCATCCTATATTGCTCCATTTTCAATGCTGTATTTGGATTTTCTGCCATATCTATACTTTCATACCTGTACTCCCATATCTATACTCCCATATCTATACTTTCATATCTGTACTCCCATATCTATACTTTCATATCTGTACTCCCATATCTATACTCCCATATCTATACTTTCATATCTATACTCCCATATCTATACTTTCATATCTGTACTCCCATATCTATACTCCCATATCTATACTTTCATATCTGTACTCCCATATCTATACTCCCATATCTATACTCCCATATCTATACTTTCATATCTGTACTTTCATATCTATACTTTCATATCTATACTCCCATATCTATACTTTCATACCTGTACTCCCATATCTATACTTTCATACCTGTACTCCCATATCTATACTCCCATATCTATACTTTCATATCTATACTCCCATATCTATACTCCCATATCTATACTTTCATACCTGTACTCTCATATCTATACTCCCATATCTATACTTTCATATCTGTACTCCCATATCTATACTTTCATATCTGTACTCTCATATCTATACTTTCATATCTATACTTTCATATCTGTACTCTCATATCTATACTCCCATATCTATACTTTCATATCTGTACTCCCATATCTATACTTTCATATCTGTACTCTCATATCTATACTCCCATATCTATACTCCCATATCTATACTTTCATATCTATACTCCCATATCTATACTTTCATACCTGTACTCCCATATCTATACTCCCATATCTATACTTTCATATCTATACTCCCATATCTATCGCTTCTATTGGGGGGCTGTTTTGTGGCAAATGCCTTGCTTTGTTATGCTATGTTGCCTCATGTTAGTCTCGTCCCCGTCGGCCTGGTCAAAAACACAGGGGTCCCAGAGAGGAGGAGGACACAGAGGACCCTGAAGATACCTGGGATGGGTAAGAGAGAGAGGGGGGATGATATGGGGGAGGAGTTGGAGAATTAGAAACCCAAGAAAGTTAAGAATATGCAATTGCAACATGTATTTCCTTGTTTTGCGTCTGTTTATCTATTTGCATCAGGGCTGTGTCCAGGTCTGCAGCTGAGCCTGACTCTGAGCTCCAGAAGGAGGAAGAGGAGGAGGAAGACTCGCTGCTGTGTGACCCGGAGGAGATGGACCTGCTGGGGGAGATCTTCGACACACTCAGCACCCGGAGCTCGCATGAACGTGGCCTGCTGTATGGCACACGCAGCCTGGATCTATTTGGACCCGACAGTCATGACTACAGGACCATCAGGAAGGTAACAGGGAGAAACTGGCCCACACATAGCCTACACGTACACGTACACACACACACACACACACACACACGCACACGCGCACACACACACACACACACACACACACACACGCACACACACACACTAGGGCTCGGTATTGGCAAGGACCTCCCTATACAATATACATGGGTCACGATACATTGTGATAACATACATATTGTGATATATTGCAATACTACATATTTGACTGAAAGTTTAAAAATGTAGCTGAAAATACAACTTGCTGTGTACCACCCAATTAGTGTAATACTGCATGAACATCACATTATATTGATAACTCAGTGAACAAATTGAGTCAAAACTATTTAATTCAAAATGTTCATTCCAATTTATTAGAAGGGTATGTGCAAATGTGTTCAGTTGCACACTGTGTTACTGAACATCAAAAAATAAAATAAGAATTAAAAAAATAAACTGCATACAGTAAGTATTCTTATTGTGTCACTGAACACACGGTTTTGCAAATAATCGATACAGCAATATACTGCAACATTTCTCTGAAATCTCCATACAGTATAGCAGAGCAAAAAATGATACTGCGATATATTGCCATATCAGTTTTATTGCAAGTCCTAATGACCACACACGCAAAGGTCATTTCTGGTGCATCACCTGTGGCTGTGGTTGTGTATTGCAGCTTGGTCCAGCCAACCCCAGCCAGGAGAGTCTGTCACTGTCCATCAGTGGCAGTGGCAGTCTGCACAGCTGGAACCTGGAGGAGGGGCTACAAACCACAGAAGAGGTATTGCGGCTGAAGGAAGACTCTGATTGGCTGGATGCAAATGTACCGGAGGAGGAGGGGTCCGAGAGTCTGCTGTCAAGTAAAGTGGGGGAACAAGAATGGCCACCGAGGGAGATTAGAGGGGACGGAGGGAAAGAAGAGGAAACAGAGGGAGCAATGAATGGGAACAAAGGAGAGGAAGAAATAGATGGAAAGACATCAAACTATAAGGAAGTCGTGTTAGAGGAAGAGAGAGAGAGAGACAGTCAGGAAAAGAAAATGCATTTTGAAGAGGAAACGCTGACAGAACAGGCCGAGAAGCATGCGGACGAGGGGTTGGGAGAAGAGAGAGATCTGGGCGAGGAGGCCATCGTGAGAAGAAGAGGAAGTGAGATCAAAAGACAAGATGATGAGATGGAGAAAGATCTAGTGAGAGAGGAAGAGGGACAGGAGGAGAAAGGTGGAGAGACCACAGGATCTTTGCACGGGATCGGACTCACGACACCGGGTGGCGAGTCTAACTGTCATCCTCCTAACGGTGCAGAGGTGTCGGAGAAGCACCGGGGACAGGATGAGACCATCGGTACAAAGACCACAGCTTCTCCTGCGTCTCAGAACCCCGCTGCTGAGCCCGACTCTAAACCCGGAGTGGCTCAGGGAAACGGGAATGAAGAAGCTGGAAGAGAACAGGAGCCAGAGGCGGGAAAGAGCCAGGTGTTATCGGCTGTGACCCAGTTCCAGCCACAGGCCTCCAAGCACGGTCTCCAGCCACAGGTTTCCAGGCCCGGTCTCCAGCCACAGGTTTCCAGGCGCGGCCTCCTCCAGGTTAAGTTTGAGACCAGGAGCGTGGCTGAGCCTGGAAGACCGTGCAGCATGTTGCGTAACTGGGAGAGTGTGCAGGCTCACCACCCAAGTGACTCAAATACCCCATCAGACAACCTTTCAGAACCAACTGACGAGGGAGACCCACCTCCCATCAAAGTCTCTGAACTTAAGAAGAGATTTGAGGCTTCATTGTAATAGCCAACTGACTGGCTGGCAGTTACCTTGCCAACATTTTGCAAATATTTAAACATAAGTTTCTGGTTGTTTCTCTCAGGTTGTTCCTGCTTGATGCAGTGACTATTGAATTGCAGTTTGTACAAAGGCCACAGGAAAGCATGGCTAAAATGAATCAATGCATTTCTTTATATTGAATAAACAAGTTAAGCCATTTGTCATAAATATCTGTTACGAGAGTGTGTGTGAGACTTCGCATCAGCTACTCCCTGAATAAAAAAAATGATATGAAATAATCATTCAAAGGAATGAATCAATATCAACCAATTATGAATCCATTTTGGCAACTCCTCACATACGAGTTGATTCATGCGATAAAACTGAAACTGCTTGACCCTAAACTTCACTGGGTTTGCAGATTGTTCAATGACGAAACACCTTGAAATTCACACTCATGATTTAATTTGTTTTATTATGAAATCAAAATGTATTCAGAGTTTCAAAGTGCATCACAGTCAACGTCAGTGTTTTAATCAATACTCTTCATAATTGGAAACAGGATAATACATGTTTTTTTTTTTATATATATAAATACTATTTATATTATTTCCATTAGTATTTGTATTGTAAAAATATAGACAAACTACCTCTGTACAAATACAAAATAGAATCCAGGTCATGTGCCTTATGTGGCAGAGTGAAAGAGTGTTTCACAAGCTTATGGGAACAGGACAGTGAGTAAACTTAAAAAAAGGATTTTCATATCATAAAGAACAACACACTTGTAGAACTGACAGTGTGTGTCTTCAACATGGCACATTTAGAGGAAAAACAAAGAGATACAGTAACATCATAATATACATGGTTTTCATCCAAAGGTTTCCAAACACCACGTCTGGTCCATGGAGCGAAGGTGTGTGTGTAGCCTGAAGGTGTGTGGGTGGTCAGGTCGAGGCATGTGCCTGTGTCATATGAGGCGTTCCTCCTTGGGCAGTGGTAAAGGCAGGCCAGGTTTCTCTGAGCCGCCCCCTCCCACCTGTTTTCTCTCCTCTGCGCTGGGCCTGTACGTTCCCTCCATCCTCCTCTTCTTCCTGATCACACACAGCATCAGGACCAGGGCCAGGCTGAGCAGGGACAGCGCCGCGGAGACAAACACTGACACTGTCGGTGGGAATAGCACCTGTATCGCCATGGCAACAGGCCCTGGGGGGGGGGGGGGGGGGGGGTAGGTCAGGCTGTCAGTGGGGTCAATCATTATTACTCCAGCTGAAATCATTCAGTGACCACATGGCTTCTGTACAAACTCACCTCCGTTTTCAGCAATAGAAAGTGTGGATCAGGTCTATTAGGCGTATGCTCTTACATCTGGGCCAACACAGCAGCAGTTAAACACGACGGATGATGGGCTATCTGAAAAAGGAAAGGGGACAGATCACAATTTGGTCAAATAGGTCTAGTAGGCTAGTTCTGCACATTGTGTCATCTATTCAGGGAAAACAAGAAATGCTGCTGAGGTTAGTGAAGACGCGGGTGGCTAACATGAGCAGGAGAAGCCCAGCTTACATTACTAAAGCTGACAGAAAAGGGAAAATGGATGAATTAGCCGTGAATCACTGCTCAGATGTGTCGTTTGTTCACGGAAAAGAACATTCATTCCCTCGTTCATTTGTTTTGTTCAACTGCATCGGCAAATGTGTTCAGCAAATTAGCAAATGATTACGAAAAGGTAAATTGCAATAAGTAAAATAAATCAACACAGAAAAGCATAAAATAAACAAATGCACAGAATAAAAGAAGGGGAGGGGGGGGCGGATAACACCATTAATAAAGTAAATGTAGCCTAAAAAGCCATATAGCACCTGCACCAATTATTGACACTATCAATGAGCAAAAAATGATTTATAACTACAGTAGCCAATTCAATAGGCCTACTGTAATAAATGTAACAGATACAAATGTCACACCAAAGCACCCAAATAGGCCAGGGATCATAATGATACAACTGAATAAATGTGTCACTCTAAAGTTTAAACTGTATAAACTCACTGTTGACCGCACACTTCCTTTAGGGGCTTTATTTATTTATTTATTTATTTATTTATTTATTTATTTATTTATTTATTTATGGGGGGGGGGGGGGGTCCGAGGTAGTAGGGCCACGTAAGAGCTTAGTTTATCCCAATAATCCCGAATTCAAAAATACAAACCATGAAATATTGACACACCACCAAACTTTACACAGCCACAGACGGATGCACGTCGCTGCATTGTGGAATGCCGCAGATCCTGTTACACCTGTTTGTGTACTCTGGCTTCTTTAACAGCAGGTGACAATGCTGCTATGAAGCGACATGTAAAAACCACCATACGCTATTAGTTGACAGATAAATTAAGGTGGTCTGGTCGTCAGAGCAACTTTTTCTTCAAGACGTTCACAGCTAGGAGAGTCGCCTCGGCCACTCATTTAGTTTTCAGGCCGACTGACTGACATGCAGTAGCCTACACGTTGTCTACTTTTTGGAACAATGAAATAAAAAGACGCTCTTACCTACCAGTCATCAGTAGAGCTGCCGAAGTGCAGATGGCCTTTTGATAACCTGCGATGCAAAGCACGACGCTCCGGGAAATCGGCAAAACGCATAATCCATTCAGTGGTCGATGTGATCGAGCATTACGCGGTGTCCCCTTCCACGCTCACCTGCCTACCTGTTCGTTATGCAAATGAGCCTGGTCATATGACCGACCTGCACCAATCAGCAGCAGAACACAATGAGAGAGAGAGAGAGAGAGAGAGAGAGAGAGAGAGAGAGAGAGAGAGAGAGAGAGAGAGAGAGAGAGAGAGACTCTCTCTCTCTCGCACGCACGCACGAACGAACGCACGCACGCACACACACACACACACACACACACACACACACACACACACACACACACACACACACACACACACACACACACACACACACACACACACACACACACACACACATTTAACTTTTGGAGGTTCGTATTTTACATTTTTACACCCTTAGAACGTCTTTTAGGCTACTGCAATGTTTACAGTGCATGTTTGGATGATGTTTATCTACTGGATTCTGGACAAATGCAAACAGCCCATCAGTCTGAAGCCAATGGTTCACACAGGGTTAGGTTTAATAATGGTTCACAGGGTTAGGTTTAATAATTAGAGAGAAAAGGCCTTGTGTGAGCAGAAGGCGATGTTTGTTATGTGAACAACCTGCGTTTTGGTGTGGCCTACATTCAGGATTACTAATCATATAAACTTTGTTCATGTCACAAATTGTGGACGCAAATTGGCTTTAACCAAGCATGAGTCTGCAAAAAATAATTAAGACAGAGCTGTGAAATTATGCCTTTGTGTGTGTGTGTGTGTGTGTGTGTGTGTGTGTGTGTGTGTGTGTGTGTGTGCGCGTGCGTGCGTGTGTGCGTGCGTGTGTGCGTGCGTGCGTGTGTGTGTGTGTGTGTGTGTGTGTGTGGGGTCAGAAATTCAGACCCCCTGACTTGGATGCCACCTCACATTTGTCTCTGCCTTCAAACAAGAAAAGCAGAAACCGTTTCCCAAAACATATAGAATATATAATTTATTTATTAAAATGTGTAGCCTATGTGACCAGTCCAGATGCACAATTCCTCAGTACAATTATCACCCAAAACGAACCCTACCACATTGATTTTCTGCTGTTTATCTTTGTCTTCAGAGCAGAGTGAATGAACGCTTATCAGAACCAACAGTTACTCAACTACTGCCGGGAAATGATGTGTTTGTGTGTACACAGTGAAAAAGACAATTATGCACACATCCAAAAAACTTACAGGTGCTGGACAAAAGGTAACTATAACAAACAGATAAAGTCCGCACACTGAGGCACACTCCTCCTAAACTCAACTGAACTCACCCCCCGGCCCCCACCCATAAAACTGGAACTCATATCTAATTTAATGCCTGTTTAACTGGGACTGTAAATTCATGTAAATTCCCTGCACATTTAATGCCTATAGCCTGTAAATTTCATGTATCCTACATTCAATGTAAACTCTTATTTAACTCCGACTGTAAATTCATGTAAATCCACTGCCTATTTAACGTCTATTTAACTCAGTCTGTAAATCTCATGTAAATTCAACGTAAATTCATATTTATCATCCACAGAACACTTCACCACTCATGTACATATTGTAGCGATCCAGGTAATCCAGGTATTACGTGTAATGTGGTGTGCAATAGAAGTGTCTCGATTGCAGCTAGGAACTGATGTGTGAGAGTGTTACTGAGGGGGAACACTAGGCTGGGAGAATGCTTCCGGTGAGAGAGCATGCGTGTGGCAGTCTCCGGTTACCGCCTAAGGAGAAGCAGCTAGCTAGCTATGGGCATAGCAACCGCCTAGAGTTGATATGACTAACTGTGAATAAAGAACCCTGTACCAGCAAGAAGCCTCTGATTCCATAAATACCAGGAACGCTACATTGGCGTCAGAAGTTAAGCGGTGAATATTGCCTCCGTAATCGGCAAGATGGTGAACAAGTTCCTGAGGAAAGAGCGGAGAAGAATCAAACGAGAGGCGGGAGAAGAAGGAGCCGGGGCAGACAGCCAGGCGTCCGAAGAGGAGCAGGACCGGGCAGACATAGCCGCTCCTACAGAGATCCAAGCGGAGCAGGCGGTAGAAAGCCGGGTGCTGGTGGGGGTGAAGACCGAGCCAGACGACATTGCCGCCGTAGCCATGGAGGCTATTCCGTGGCCCAGCGAGGCTAGCCCGCGGGCCAGTGACGGGGCTATGGCGCGGATCGAGGCGGCGTGGGGCCGCGCCCGCCGAGGCAAGAAGGAAGTGAATCCAGCGAAATACAACGGTAAAGGCGAGTGGGAGCCATATTGCACAATGTTTAACGTGGCAGCGGACATGAATGGCTGGTCGAGAGAGGAAAGAGCCAGCCATCTTGTGATGTCCCTCGAGGGTGAAGCTATAACGTGCGTCGCAGCGATGGCCGATATAAAAGACTTGGATGCGGTGATGGCGGCCCTGCGGAGGCGCTTCGGCCAATGCGAAGAGAAAGGCATCGTGGTTGCGGAACTGTGTAACAGGCGTAGACGACCGGGGGAGTCGCTGCGGGCACTGGCAACAGACATTGAGATCCTCAGCCGGTGCGTATACAGCCGGCTGCCGCCAGAGTCGCTGGGCGAGTTAGCCAGAAACTACTTTATCCAGGCAATCGTGCCGCGAAGTCTAAGCGATCAAGTAATGCTGAAACGGCCAAAGACACTGGAGGTGGCGCTGGAGTTGGCGCTTGAAAGAGAGACAGTGGAGGGTTGGGCCGTGAGCAGCGGCACGGGGGGAGCCGCCCCCGCGGTGGGAATGGCGGCGGAGAGCCCGCTGCAAGAAGAGCCAGCGTGGAAGATGGCGTTGGCGGAACAAGGCAACATGGTGAGAGAACTGTCCGAGTCGGTGCAGCAGTTAAAAGAACAACTGCTCCGAAGCGCGACCCTGCAGCCCACCCCACGAGACAATACCTGGCCCAGGGGGCCCGGGGCCATGCGCTGCTGGACCTGTGGATGCCCCGGACATCGGGCCAGAGAGTGCCGCGGAGGAGCGTGGAACCAGGGAAACGACACGGGGCCCGTCTAGAAGGGGCGAGACGGGTCCCCGATGTCATATTCCCCGTAGCCACGTCATCGCGGGAGGGAGCCCATCGACATCGACGGGGAGGTGGGGCTCCGCCTTCCCCCGAAGTAGACGACATCGCCGGAGCTGTCAGCATGCAGAACGGGCCGTGCATGATGAACGGCTGCCATGTTCCAGTCTACCTGCAGGGGAGGTACTGTGTCGCCCTGGTGGACACGGGGTGTACGGCAACGCTGGTGAACGCCAACATGATGCCCGAGGAAACGCTTCTGGAGCAGCCAGCGGCACAGCTGCTGAGGACAGTATCCGGTGAGTTGATGCCGATGAGGGGAAGGGGGTCCGTGATGATAACTGTGGGGGGACAGACAGTGAACTTTCCAGTATGGGTAGTAGAGATGGCGGGGCCCTGTATCTTGGGGGAGGACTACTTGACGCTAAACCAATGCACAGTAGACCTAGGGAAGAGCACACTGACGTTCGCAGGGGGGCCAGTAGTCCAGATGGGTCACCCTTCCACCGCTCCAGGGGAGCAACCAAACGTCAATAACATCACTGTATACCGCGTCACAGTTGAGCATGGGCCCCACGCGGAGCCGCAAAAGAGACTGTGTTGGACATGTGGGAAACCGAGGCACTTAGCGAGAGGGTGTAGCAGCGGTCCCGGGGAACAGACCAGGTACGCGGGACAACGACATGGACAGCAGGGAGCCTGCTGGGCATGCGGTGCGATTGGACACCTGGCCAGAGAGTGTCGAAAGGCTGTCGGAGACCGGGGGACAGCGGGAGAAGAGAGACGTGCAGGCGGCGGGCAGGTGAGACTCTGTTGCACGTGCCGTTCGCCTGAGCACTTAGCCAGAAACTGCACTGCGGGTCCCACGATTGCTGTGCGGAAAGCCGAGGTGGAGATCGAGGCCGGTTGTGTTCCCCCTGCTGTCCTGAACACGCCGCCCCCTGGGGGAGGGGGACGGGAGGACGAGCGAGTGCAAGAAGAGGGGGACTGTTCAGATGTGGACCTGGAGGAGGACGACATGACCATCATGGATGTCGACGTGGGTGAGTGGAAACGCAGGCAGGCGGAGGACGCGGAGATCGGTCCGGTGCTCGCGTGGGTGGCGGCCGGACGCCGGCCCCCTGTGGAGGAGATTCACCTGTGTTCCGGTGCCACGAAGGGACTGTGGAACATGTTTCCAGACCTGCGTCTGGATGAAGATGGGCTGTTGGAGAGGGCAGGGCACGGGTACAGGGGGTGCCAGACGGTTGTGCCCGGCAGCTACCTGCGGGGATTGGTGTTGCGGTGGGCGCACAGGGGCCGCAGCGGTAAGGGGCATGACGGGCCTGAGAAGATGCTCCGAAATGTTCATGCACTTTTCTACTGGGCCGGACGCGAGGAGGACGTGTGGAGATATTGCAGTGCGTGTGATGGCTGTGGGGCACCGAGGGGGGACCGAAAAGAGTTACACTGCAGAGGACTTTGAGTTATATAAAAAAAAAAAAAAAAAAGAGAGGATGGTGGTGGTTTTGAAATGGCTGTAAAGAAAAGAAAAAATGCGCATGGCATGAGATATGGTGGTGGGATGGAATGTGTTTTAAAAAAGTGTGTTAAGAAAAAAAGAAGAGTTTTGGGTGTGTTTTGGTACAGGGGGATATGTGTGGGTTGTGGTGCCAGCGTGGGAGCTGGCCTTATTCTTGGGCGGGGAGTATGTAGCGATCCAGGTAATCCAGGTATTACGTGTAATGTGGTGTGCAATAGAAGTGTCTCGATTGCAGCTAGGAACTGATGTGTGAGAGTGTTACTGGGGGGGAACACTGGGCTGGGGGAACGCTTCCGGTGAGAGAGCATGCGTGTGGCAGTCCCGCCTAAGGAGAAGCAGCTAGCTAGCTATGGGCGTAGCAACCGCCTAGAGTTGTGATATGACTAACTGTGAATAAAGAACCCTGTACCAGCAAGAAGCCTCTGATTCCATAAATACCAGGAACGCTACAATATTGTATATATTTACTCGATTTGATTGCACTTGCAACTTTGTGATTGTCTTTAGTTATCTTCCTACTTCTTATCTCTGTATATTGATGTGACTGCTACGCTGCATACAGAGACTAAGACAAATTCCTCCTATGTAACTTGCATACTGTGGCAATAAAAGTGATTCTGATTCTGATCAATGGTTTTTGTTATTTGCAACGTTACCTACCGTGACTTTACTTTACTTTACCTTTACTTTAGAGTGATGAAATAGCTGTGTAGATCGAAACGTTGCAAATAAAAAAACATTGATGGAGCCTCAGTGTGCGGACTTTATCCTTTTGTTGTGTTTGTGTGTACACAAACATGTAGCCTGCAAGAGAGGGATTCAACATAGACAGGACAGGAGGGGTAGAGGTGCAGGGGGACTGGTCAAGCCCAGAGGAATCACTGCCAAAGGGGAGGAAAGAAAGGGGATAAAGGCAGTGTGCTGAGAAGCAGACTCTACATTGACAGCAGACATGGGATCAGGTGAAAGGACCCTGCTGTGGCTAAGCCTGGCCTCTCTGGCCTTCTCCTCCCTACTTTACCTGGCTGATGGAGCTCCATTGTAAGTAGACCTATTTACCTCCATACACTGTTCCTGAGCTTCAGTCTGTTCAGATCTAAATCAAAGTCAACAGAGTTGAAGTGTTGCGCTCTGCCTCCTGATAGGCACATCATTGCTGAATTCAATAATTGTATTTAGTTCAATAGTAATGTATTTAGTTTAATCACTCTTTTTTTTGTTCAAAGTTTTTTTATTCGTTTTCTGTATATCATACAAAATACAAAATACAAAATACAGATTTAAATACACTTGACACTTTTAAACAAAAACCCATCCCACGAGAACCCCTAGCCTATTACACCACATACATCATGTCATACATCACAGTATATCAGTACACAAAGACACACAGAAGAAAAAGAAAAAAAAAACACACAACAACAACAAAAACAGATTAATGAAAATAAATATGAGAAAGGGGGGGGGGTAAATCTATACATTTGAAATGCTTGAAGCGTCCATTTTCTCTACCTGGTCCAGGACTGGCTGCCAGATGGTATAAAAGTCGAGAGCACAATCCCTTGTAGCGTATCAGATTTTTTCTAGGGTTAGATGATACATAAGATCTCTGACCCAGTGATTGAAAGTTGGAGGAAACTTGTCTTTCCATTTAAGGAGTACAAGTCTTCTAGCCAGAAGTGTACCAAACGCTATCATCTTTTTACTGCATTGGTTGAGGGAGAGATCATGCGGGACCACACCAAAGATTGCAATTATGGCAAGAGGTTCAATGGATATTTCCAGTATATCAGAATTTTTTTTAAATATGGAATGTCAAAAATCTACTAATTTTGGGCAAAGCCAAAACATATGTGATAAAGTGGCTGGGGTTGTTTGACAGCGATCACAATTAGGATCCATGTTTGGTGTACATTTGGCCTAGTTTCATCACTCTTACTGGTACTCCTCATACTGTGAAATACAATGACAGTCATACACAGTAGTGTATTGGCTGTCTGTGTTTGTGTTACATAAGTCACGGTAGGTAACTTCACCTTTGAAATCAGGACATTTAGTTGGCCCAAATTTTGTTTTCCGAGTTTGCACAGACAGACGTTTCACAAGTCACGGCAAACACAATCATCATTTGGGGCAGTGGTTCTCAAAGTGGTGGTCCGGGGACCCCCAGGAGTCCTTGAGGGTGTTCCAGGGAGTCCCCAGAAAAAAGGCGGATAATTTATTTTCACTATAATTCCATCCATAAGTAACACAATGACAATGTATTTTGGTCATGCATTTCATAAACTTTCTGTAATAATATAATGTAATCAGAGCAAAAATGTTACCAGATGCTATAGGGGACCCTGGGATAAAATCTTATCAAATGGGGGTCCATCCGTGGTCTAATTTGTGTCAGTTTAGGTCCTTGATGTGAACATGTTTGAGAACCACTGATTTAGAGTCTCAAATGTATATCTGACTTGGAATGTGGAAGGAAACTTGCAAACTCTACACAGAACAGACTGGGGTGAGATTCAAACCTTCTTGCTGTTGCTGTGATGCCACAGTGCTAACGACTAAGCCACCGTGTCACTCTTAATTAGATAAAATAAAATAAAAGTAGTTATTAAAAAGATCAAACTTAGTATGAGCAGCAGTGCTCCTCACTGTGAGTAGGCTACATCCCATGGGACAAAAGGTGGTTCACTTCCATTTCGGTTATGTTTTTTAACCATAACAGGACGTATTGATTTGACATGCAACCAACGATCATTCAACGTCAAAATGTTTGCTGGGTACAAGCAGTGCCATCCTCTCACCCACCCCTCTCTCACTCTCCTCCCCCACAGGCAGGTGATGTCTGCCCCCAACTTGCTGCGGGTAGGCACAGTAGAAAATATCTTTGTGGAATGTCAAGATTACTCCGGCGGAGACATCAGGGTGGAAATCAGGGTGATGAACCATCCAACCAAAATCCAAAGGCTGGCCACCAGTACTGCGACACTTACTAGTGCAGGACACTTCCAGGCCTTCAGCCAAATTACGGTAAGTGGAAATACTGTGGCGTTATTATGACTTTGCTTCATTGGCAAAATAGCGATGTATTTTGATTTTAAAGTTTTACCTGAGTCACATTAAAGTGATATTTTCATACAAGTTCACCAAATGGCTAATCACCAAAATCATTCTTCTAACAAGTCTAAAAACAAGGGAAAGTAGGCAATAATCTTTTATTGTTTTTAATTATTATTTTAGTGTTTATTGAGAGTTACAGTGACAGTGGCTCCCCTGGACAGCAAATGTTGTAGGTTACAGCTAACTGTTTCTAAATGTCTGTGGAGGCATGCATGGTGACTGACAAAGGAAAATAATCGACCAAAGTTGAGATGTAGGCTAAATGTCTTTGAGGATAAATAAAAAGCAAATGCATTCTTCAAATGCTCACGATGTACCCCGCCCTGCTCACCATGCCCTCTTGTCCCCTCATACTGGTTCCAGATCCCCGCTGTACACTTTAACAGCGACCCTACCGTGAAGCAGTATGTGTACCTGCAGGCTCTTTTCCCTGACCGGCTGCTGGAGAAGGTGGTCTTGGTCTCCTTCCAGTCTGGCTACATCTTCATCCAGACCGACAAGACCCTCTACACCCCCAACAGCATAGGTAAATCCAGCACACCTCACCTTATTCAATAACCTGGTTCAAACCATTAGGATGCGTGAACTCACATTCTGTTTCGTTTGTGGATCCGTCTGACTCTGGACTCAGCGCTGTGCAGAGTCATTACAGTGGGTGGAAGTAATTGCCTTGACAGACAACTCCTTCAGCCAATCAGCGTCAGATTCATTTAAATCCAAATCCACTCAGGAGAACGGCGAAAACACATTTTCCGCTGAGAAACTCTGCTGTTGCATATTGTACTTGTTTAATTGTTGTTATTGAGTCTATTTCTGTAGTAACTGCACTTTATGGCTGTTTAAACTCTATGAACTTTGACGTTATTGCTCGAGGCGGACAGCCACGGAGGCAGCCATTACTGTTTTGCCAGCGGCGTTCCTGGTTGGCTGGTTATGATGTCAACTACGAGGCAGGTCCCTGATTGGCTAGTGCCCTTTGTAATTTCTGAAAGCACGGTCTAGTAGAAACACAATGTGAGATAACATGACCAGATGGTTTACCACCAGACTATACTTATTAAAAGCACTACAGGTGATTTTTCTTCTTCTTTTTTGCACATCTAAGCATCTCGCGCGCTACGCACGCTCAGTTCCTAGGTTCGCCCGCTGTGCGGGCTCGCTACCTCAGCCATTGCGCGTCCTCGCCCGTCCTGCAGCTCGCCAAGCTGGTCCTGCAGCTCGCATTCGCAGCTCAGCCACTGCGCGGCCTTGCCCACAGCTCAGCTGCTGTGTGGCCTTGCCTGCCCTATTGGCGCGTGTCTCCCTCAGTCTCTCTCCCCCTCTCTCTCCTATGACATCACTGATGTCACAGTGGGATTTATCACATCTCTGATGATGTCATTTATGACATCACAGTGGGGCATGGGGCACGCGACAGAGAGACAGAGATACAGACAGTCCTAGCTCCCATTTATATACTGATGATGATGATAGATGCTGGAATAGGTGCCAGAGCAGAAAAAAGTGTGTTGTCCAGGCAACTGCTGGCATCAGGACCTGTTTTATTGTTAAGACTGCCACATGACTCTGAACTGGGCACAATCTCATCGTAATCTTCAATAGCAACAATCACCCCCCCCTCTCTCTCTCTCTCTCTCTCTCTCTCAGTCCACTATAGGATGTTTGCTTTGACCCACAGCATGGAGCCTGTTGAAAAGAATGATGCCTTTATTGCCATTGAGATTGAGGTATCTTTCATAAGCACATATTTTGCATATTTCCATATCATATAGTCCATCTATCTATCTATCTATCTATCTATCTATCTATCTATCTATCTATCTATCTATCTATCTATCTATCTATCTATCTATCTATCTGTTCATGAGCTGTTTGTCTATTAATTTGTTTTAGAAGAGAACATAGATGGATATAGAATGGTAGTAATAAGTAGCCTGGGAACCTGCTGAATCTGCCAGCTAGCTCATGTTTATTTGCTGTGGAGCTGAAATGCAATTGGGCAGTGTAATGTGACTTGATCTGGTGATGCCGCAGGCTAAGTAATACCAGAAAGAGAGTGAGTAATGTTGAAAGAGTTACAATAGGAGCAGTGGTGGCCCAATGGTTAGAGAAGCGAGCTTGTGACCGGAAGGTCGTCGGTTCAATCCCCGGGCCCGGCAGGATAAATCTGGGTGGGGAAAGTGAAAAGGCAGCGCTTGCCCCTCCCTCATTACCACCACTGATGTGCCCTTGAGCAAGGCCCTTCCCCAACCGCTCCAGTGGAGCTGATCAGTGGCCAGCAGATCTATGGGCATACACATATGTCAGAAGTCGAGAGCTCAATCAAACATAAGCACGAGCTTATTATATTGTTTCACACGCGCAAATACATACCCACTCTCGCGCAATCTGACATCCCGCGCGCACAAAGACTGCACGAGCGAGGACAGAAAAGCACAGCGCATATTTTGCTGAGCTCTGCGCGCGCAGACCCTCTCTCTCTCCTATGGCCGTGGTCGAGTTCTACGCGCTCGCATTGGAGTAAACTCCAACACAAGCGCGCAGACTGCTGTTGCCCCCCCCCCCCTGGTTGCTTTCTACGCGCTCGCGTTGGACTTTTGACAATTGTGGGCGGAAACCAAGGCAGGCCTCTGGCCCTCTAATGATTGGCCACTTTCAACGCCGACCCACCCCCTTAAAAAAAAAAAAAAACTTTATTACACCAAGGAGCCTTACACTGGTATCCAGAATACTTTGGCTATTAGGCTACCAGTTGAATCAAAAATTTCACAATCACAAACATGCCAGGGGCATTAATGGTTGATAATAATGACGACAAAAATAAAGAAAATTGTTATCTTGTAAACACGGACCTCTTCCGGCCTATGACAGCTTCCATCACAGACAGGAAGCTTGGAGAGTCTGATCTTTATAGTCTTATAACGTTTCTTAAGCACATGCTACAGTTTCTAATTCATCCAGTAGGCTACAGTAGTTAGAAAGTATTTAGATATGTATTCTGTATGAACTCATCTAAAGTGACTATGCCTTAAAAAGCATACAAATTAGATTGAAAGGCTAGCAATACCTGAAGTACCATTCCAATAGTAGCCTACCTCCTCAAAACCTAAGAATACAGTATTCCCCTTTTTTGCTGGGGACCCCTAGAACTCCCTCAATGACCCCCTGGGAGCCTCCTGACCCCAATTTGAGAACCACTGCCCTAACAAATAAAATTGGGATCAACAAATCTGTGTTGCAGATCCCAGTAATGTGACTATCACCATGCCAACGGTTAAGGGCAGTTTGTAGTAAAGCAATTTATGATAGTTGCCACTTGCAATGTTCATGTTCTGTCGTCGTTCCAGCAGGTTAATATACATCCAGCGACAGGTGATGTGTCATCGTTGCATTGTCTGATAAAAA
The DNA here is from genome assembly GCF_964638095.1 of Poromitra crassiceps. Lineage (NCBI taxonomy): Eukaryota > Metazoa > Chordata > Actinopteri > Beryciformes > Melamphaidae > Poromitra > Poromitra crassiceps. The sequence goes on from NC_139646.1 coordinate 3,427,704, forward strand.
AAAGTTAGTTAAATGAACAGACAAGACAACGTTAGGCTGCTGCATTGACTCATCATAGGAAAAATGTATTTGTATTTTTATACATGAGAGCCATTAGACATTACAATTCACCCTTCGCTAAGTCCTGCTCCCTTGGTTAGTTGCTATGGAAGGCAAGTCACACGTAAAAAAAAATGCCGTTCCCAACAATATGAGGTGAGAGACATTCCCAAATATATAATGGCCAATTTCTAGAGTAACAGCTCCAAATATCGGACAGAAGTAGACAGAAAGGAGTACAATATGCTTGTGAGAGCTACAGTATCACACAATATAATTTGTTGGCTAGACAGTACTGTGAACGAAGACAAGAGATCATTAAACTTGAAGGAATAGCTATCTGCAAGATAGCTACAAGATGCTCGTCTCGATGTACAACACGTGTGAAATTCTTGAGCTGTGTTGTGTTCCATTACATATCGTCATCTGATTTATCCGTAGTCAGACATATTGTTGTGTTAACACATTCACTGCCAGACGTTTTTTTTTTTTACTGTAGGTAGGTTCTGCCAGAGGGTTTTTTTGAGGATTCTGGCTCATCTTTCAAGACCCGAGGATTCTTTTCTGCTAAGATTTTGTGAACACACAATATCTCAAAAGAACTAATAGAATGTGTGCTTTCTCTGTCTAAAAGAGTTAGTTTGTAGAGTTAGTAGTTATGTAAGCATTAGCAGTTGAATACAGCATGGTTTCAGCGTCAGAAAAATTATTCAGAGATAAACGGCTTTTTGTGAAATTCGATAGAACAGTCACTTTAACCATTCATTTTTGGCATCAGTAAGACGTCAGACATCTAAACAATAGTTTTGAACAGTAATTTCCTCCATAACAGCAGGAAACCCCCCTCTGCTTCCAACTCCTCCCTCCGTGGGCGTTCTTCTTGGCTGCAGCGGCCGTGTCACAAGCTTGTCACCAGTCTCACTGCTTTGCTGCTGCTGCTGCCTGTCTGCGCGGCCACTCTATGAGGAAGTCTGGATGGACTCGCTCGCTTCTTGGAGTTTTGGTTGAGAGCTTTGATGAAGCTTTTGCGATTCTGGTCATATTTATGCTGCGTGTTTCAAAGTGTGTTCCACCCGTAATATATTATGCAAATTTGCAATCCCGCATCGCCAGCAATCAGCGCGAAAACGAAAGCGTTTTCGCCAATCCATTTTCATGAGAATGGCTTTGTCACACTGCTTTTTGCTTGCCTTCCTCTAGTCAGGAAAGCACTGTCGCCACTTAGTGGGTCGGTGGAATGGGTTGTACACGTTGTACACGTCCAATACTTATATAAGAGATGTAAAAGGGTTAGATGCACATCCCACGGTCAAAAAAAAAAATTCATTTTTTTGACGGAGTAATACGTCACTGGCAGTCAACCGTTGGATTTTTTTTGACGGAGTAATACGTCGTTGGCAGTGAACGTGTTAAGTGTTATACAGGGGAAATTATCTGATGAACCGATCTTTGCACCTCTGTGTTGATTAGCTAATGTTTCTGTGGCATTTTAATTAACGTTACGATTTAATTCCTTTTGGAACAAATTATGGTTCAACAGATGAAATTGATTGATTGAAAAGTTTATTTCTATAGGGACAGATACATAAACATAGAGCATTCACAGGAAACATTATTTGTTATATATGTACATAGATGTTATAATCTAACTGAAGCATAGCATAGCATTTACTGCACAGCCCGGGTATACTAACGTTAGTCTGACATGCCTTCTTGTTTATGCTGACAGCTCACACTGACAGTCCTGACAGCTAACCTGCTGCCACCTACTGTCATTGTTGGGTATTGTACCAAAATCACACTTCCTCAAAGACAAACAAATTTATAACTCAGCAATTTAAGATTGTTTGTTCCATATGCCAAACAAGAGATGACACTATCTGATGTAAAATAGTTTCAAGAGTCCCGAATGGGACCCCAACATAACAGACTGCATGATTTACAGTATGTTGTAATGGCAGTTGGATCAAAAATTGCAGTTTTAATGGGACATTTTTGTTCTCTTAAATGTCTGAGTGTTTCAAAATTAAAATAAAAAATACATGTCCTTGATAATATATATATATACTGTATATAATGTTATTTATTTTGTAGATGGGTAGCACTTAGAAATGGCTCAGGGCCCACGGGTCCTTGAAACTTTTTGAATTTGAGGAAGAGAAAATTAAGGCCTTGAAAGTTTTTGACAATTAGACATGGGTCATTTGCTTAACACATTCACTGCCAGACGTTTTTTTTTTACTGTAGTTAGCTTCTGCCAGAGGGGTTTTTTGAGGATTCTGGCTCATCTTTCAAGACCCGAGGATTCTTTTCTGCTAAGATTTTGTGAACACACAATATCTCAAAAGAACTAATAGAATGTGTGCTTTCTCTGTCTAAAAGAGTTAGTTTGTAGAGTTAGTAGTTATGTAAGCATTAGCAGTTGAATACAGCATGGTTTCAGCGTCCGAAAAAATATTCAGAGATAAACGGCTTTTTGTGAAATTCGATAGAACAGTCACTTTAACCATTCATTTTTGGCTCTCTCTCTCTCTCTCCCTCCCCCTCTCGCTCTCTCTCTCTCTCTCTCTCCCTCCCTCTCGCTCTCCCTCCCTCTCTCTCTCTCTCTCTCTCTCCCTCCCTCTCGCTCTCCCTCCCTCTCTCTCTCTCTCCCGGAGACGCACTAGGTTTAATCCTAGTGAGAGGGGGAGAGGGAGAGAGAGAGAGAGAGAGAGAGAGAGAGGGAGGGAGGGAGGGAGAGAGAGAGAGCGAGAGAGAGAGAGAGAGAGAGAGAGAGGGAGAGAGCGAGAGGGAGAGTTGCTTCCAACTCCTCCCTCCGTGGGCGTTCTTCTTGGCTGCAGCGGCCGTCACAAGCTTGTCACCAGTCTCACTGCTTTGCTGCTGTCCTGTGCCTGTCTGCGCGGCCGCTGTTTGAGGAAGTCTGGATGGACTCGCTCGCTTCTTGGAGTTTTGGTTGAGAGAAGCTTTTGCGATTCTGGTCATATTTATGCTGCGTGTTTCAAAGTGTGTTCCATCCGTGATCTATTATGCAAATTTGCAATCCCGCACTGCCAGCAATCAGCGCGAAAACGAAAGCGTTTTCGCCAATCCATTTTCATGAGAATGGCTTCGTCACACTGCTTTTTGCTTGCCTTCCTCCTTCCTTGTCGCCACTTAGTGGGTCGGTGGAATGGGTTGTACACGTTGTACACGTCCAATACTTATATAAGAGATGTAAAAGGGTTAGATGCACATCCCACCGTCAAAAAAAAAAAATCGCAATGGCAGTGAACAGCTGGATTTTTTTTGACGTATTAATACGTCAGTGGCAGTGAACGTGTTAACAAATCATCAAACATCTGACAAAGCAGCTTCCACATATTCACGACATAGGAGGTAAAGGTTCCTGGTGTCATTTTGCTCAATCAGCAACTAAACCTCTGCTAGCTGGTGTTCGTTCAATGGACCGTCAAATTCAGGGACCACCAGCACACCATGTCAGCTGCAACGTCACTATCTTCTCCAGTCAGCTGCAACGTCAACGCCCCAGTCGATGTCCGGCTCGTGAATATCCTGACAGTTAACAAGACAGTAAAATACCACTTTTAGTCATCATTCCATATTTATAGCATATCATGTGATGTAATCAGTTCTTCCAAAAGGTTTTGGCTTTCAGCATTAGATGAATATATCAACCTATGTTTTTTATGCAATGAACAGAGTGCAATGGACTATATTAACATTTTCATCAATTATTGTTTCACCAGTTGAAGATGCATGTTACACTGCCTACAACAGAGGTGCCCAAATTCCTTTCTATGAAGGGCACAAAAATGATCTGGATGGCCAAAAATAAAAGTTGTGTGAAATTACATTACATTAGATAGATTATATTTTAGGGGCATCCGGGTAGTGTATTGATAGATTTCCTGTCTACCAACAGGATTGATTGGCTGTGTTTCAACCTCTTGGTAACATGACTAAATATTGGTATGTCATCTTACAAGCAATAGATCCCTTTATTAGCTTGGTAAATTAGATTAGATTAGATTTATTATTGTCCTTTCGGAAATTATTTTTGCATCTGTGGCAGTCATACAAAATACAATACATAATACAAAATACAATACAATACAATGTTTGCTCCCAAAGTGTTTCACACCAACCCTGCTGATAAAAAATATTAAATTTAGCAGAGCTATGCTGGATGGTATTGGTATCAAAGATGTCTGGGCACAGGAGGTCTGCAAGGGTGGTACCCTGTGGGTGAGGGGGGTCCGCCCCAGACACAGGCTGTCATCTGTAGCAGCTCCCGAAACATGTAGGCTATCCATGAATTTGTCTAAAAAATATTTCCACAAGAGTTTCCTCTGTCCTGTTTATAACTACAGTTTTTATTCTTGCTGTGCTGCTCGACATAATGATTTATCAATGTACCTTTATATCAGCCTGGCACAGCTGGTACCTGTTGACTGCTCTCTGTGTTGGCTGGAGAGGAAGCCGTGCCCTCCAGCCCTCTGTGAATCAGTGATAATGATAAGCCTGAATTGTGTTATTCGACTGGACTGTCTGCCCTCTGAGCACCGGGCAAGTGGTCTGACGAGCAAAGACAGAGAAAGTATTTATGTTGTTAGTTAGATAGTTTGTTCACCCATCACCTCTGTTATAAGAACATTTTCATACATCATGTAGCCTATACTTAAAATTTTTCAATATTAATATAATAAATTCAACATCATGTAATCACTGTTACAGGCTAAATGAAGTGGTATGACAAAAACATCCATCAGAATGCAATATGTTGTTCCAAATATAGCTTATGTATCTAATGTTATACAGCAGGTAAACCAGTCATGTTGTCTAGCAGAGGTTCCCAAACTTTTCAGACCAAGTACACTATCAAACCAAATTTCCAAAGTACCACTTACCACTGCGGCTACCAACTTTTACCCCCATAAAGAATAATTGATTTAACCATGCAATAGTATCAGAAAGGCTAAACAGTAGTAGGCTACTGTTGCGAGTCAGACCCCAAATAACCAACACATAAACAGATGCATGTAAACATCTTATTTGCTGATAGGCAATGGGAAGAAATCTGATTGAAACAAACACCAACACTTAACATTAGCTAGTTGTTTAACGTTAAGTTAGGTAAGCCGCTTGGAAGCGAGTTGGTACGTTAGCTGAACTTATAGCTACAGAACCAGACTGATAACTTTTCTCTGAAACACGCTGTGATGGAGGAGGCATCACAGTTAGTATAACCTTACATATAGAAAATGAACATAACAAGCAACCAACCTGGCTTGCATCAGCCAGTTATAGAGCTAAAATAACGTTAGCTAACTTAACCGAGAGCAGAGATATGGCTAACGTTAGCTAAGCTAACGTTAACGTTAGCTACATTAAGTTAGCAGTTTTCAACAGCTAGCCTAACATTAGTTGCATGCAAACCAATATGCAATGTTAAAACAACCTAACATCATCTCGCAAATATAATTTTGTTCACTTAGCGTACCCATGAATGCTGCTCCAGCTCCCTCTTCAATCGTTGTGTTTGTGAAAATGTGATTGTGAAAATTTTGATTCAACTGGTAGCCTAATAGCCAAAGTATTCTGGATACCAGTGTAAGGCTCCTTGGTGCAATAAAGTTATTTTTTTTTTAAGGGGGTGGGTCGGCGTTGAAAGTGGCCAATCATTAGAGGGCCAGAGGCCTGCCTTGGTTTCCGCCCACAATTGTCAAAAGTCCAACGCGAGCGCGTAGAAAACAACCAGGGGGGGGGGGGGGGGGCAACAGCAGTCTGCGCGCTCGTGTTGGAGTTTACTCCAATGCGAGCGCGTAGAACTCGACCACGGCCATAGGAGAGAGAGAGGGTCTGCGCGCGCAGAGCTCAGCAAAATACGCGCTGTCCTTTTCTGTCCTCGCTCGTGCAATCTTTGTGCGCGCGGGATGTCAGATTGCGTGAGTGTGAGTATGTATTTGCGCGTGTGAAACAATATAATACGCTCGTGCTTATGTTTGATCGCGCTCTCCCATATTGATATAAATCTGTCTCCATACAGATCAGACTGTGGTTGTACTGGTCAGCTTCCAGGTATGAATGTGTGTGTGAATGTGAACAGGGCACTCCTGAAAAAGAGAGCATTGCTCTCAGTGAGACTCCCCCTGTATAAATAAAAGGTAAAAAACAACAACAATCATGTGTGCAGCAGAATAACAAACTGGACAGCTTAGCTGAAACTGGAGAGTCCTGCCACCTGTTATGCTAGTCAGTCTCAACTGCCAGTTATGTTAATTACATAATCAGGAATCATCCTATTATTTATTTATTTAATCATAATTGTGAAACAGAATATCCTTCCCCTTGTCATGTCCATATCCATCAGGCCTACCCAAGCCAGGGAAAGACATACTCACTGTTGGTTTCCCAGTGGAGGGCTGTGAAAATACATGCATGTCTCCCTCTGGTGGTCGAGTTTGGACAAGTTGCACTATTGCACAGAAAGGAGGACTGAAGAAGCTGAATAGCCACACATATGTACTGATGATGATGCTGATGATAATGATGATGATGATGATGATGATGATGACTTGTTGGAAAGATGTTTATTGAGTTAATTGGTTAATTGGAAATACAGTACTTGCAATTAATGGTTGCTGTTTAATGTTATTTATTATTAGACCCCTGGCCCTGATCCAATCATATTCCAAGTTTGCACCGTCTCTCTGAAATCAGGGATTCACTCTGGAGATTACAAACTTGCTGAAATTGCCAGGTGGGTATTTATTTATTTATTTATTTATTTATTTATTCTCCATCACAACCTCCTGCATGATGGACATTAAAGGGAAAAAATAAAGAAATTACAGCTGCAAGCAGCCTTGACAGCGCGCAACCGCCTAGTATAGTGACCGCCTCTGAAAATCACCAATACTGGTTAATAGCTACCAGTTATGTCACCTAAAAACTCTCTATAGGCTGTCAGCTCACATGTGCATATCCCAATCTGTGTAACTTCATGCAGTCTGAATTCGGCTCATTTGTTACCATGAAGTGACCAACTGTCATGGTCATAGACTGACTTACCCTATGAATCTGTTAATTCATTGCTCGATTTAAATGTGTGCTTTAAAGAGCATGGTGCAGGTTAGAGACCCCAATCAGTCAATGTGTAGGTGAATTATGGAGGAGCTGGATTTTCACATTAAGACACTTACATATACACTACAGTGACTTCTGGGGTCGTTTTACTTTTTGTGCTTTTATTTTGAAATCTTGGACCCCAAAGCTGTGACGCAAGAAAGGGGAGTCGCCAGGCATGCCCGTCTGTCCCTCTGTCTGTCCCTCTGTCTGTCGTCACTTAGGTCAGGCCTGTCAGTCACACACTATGGATGCTAACGCCGGTTTTCAGGAGGAAGAGGAGGTAGCAAATGTTTATGCACATGCATATGATGGGCCTCAGCCTAATTTTGAGCGTCAAAGAGAGCAGGAACAGCCCAGAGCTAGACCACGAAACAACGGACGGCGGAGAGAGAGTTGTGGAGGAGCCTGACAGCAAGGGGCGAGCGGAGGCGGGCCGAGGTGTGGACTGTAATTCGATACACACACACACACACATATCGAGTGAGAGAGAGGGGACTGACGGAGGGCGGAGGGCCCCTCCACTCGCTCTTTCCCCTCCCGGAGGGAGGGAGCGAGTGAGAGAGACGAGAAAGAGAGAGATATAAAGAGAGTGTGTCACAGCGCAGACAGGTACACACACACACACACACACAACTATGTACAAAAAGAGAGAGAGAGAGAGAGAGAGAGAGAGAGAGAGAGAGAGAGATAGAAAGAGTGTGTCACGCAGACAGGCAGCAGCAGCTGAGTGGAGCTGAGCTTGTTATCTGCCTGCACTGCAGGCAGATAACAAGCTCAGCAGGCTGCAGGCTGCAGTAACCTGGCGACACCCGACCCAAAACTCACTGACAACGACTTACTACAGGCAGCTACTGACTAAATGACTGACTAACTATATACTAAAAACTAACTAGTGATTAACCTACCAACTAACTGGCTGGCTGATTGACTTTGACTAGCGTACGTACCAGGCCCGTATCTAGCCTGCCACACTAGGGTGGGCTGGTAGGGGGCAACTTTGGCGGTAGGTTGCCAGAGGTTGTGGGTTCGGGGATGGAGATTAAATTTCATTATATTCAGTGGTGCTGGAAGTACTTTTAGGTAGGAATGGACTCTCTGTGCTGCCTGCAAGGGCAGCGCCGAAGAAAATTTGACGTTTTTTGGACTTTCATCCAAGAATATTTAATTTTAAATTAACATTAGGATTATACTGTTGTGATGTCATTATTCAGTATCTTCTCCTTTTCTCACTCACTTTCATGTAACCACCTGCTCTCCCTTTAGTCGTTTTACACTACAACAGACAGCAACACAGGCATAAACACTGAACCAAATTGTTCCAGTAGGAGTCACCATTCTGTTTTGGGTCACCAAACTGTAAGTAGGAACTTTCACTCAGGTGACAGGCCAGTGTTTACATTATTATTGTCAAAACTATTAGCAAACTATGTACAAACTAACTATTTACAAAACTATTGCTATATTTCCAAGACGTTTAGTCTTATTCAAATTCAAACTGAAAAGTGATAAAGAAAACTACTTTGAAAGCAGATTGACTTACCCTAAAAATAAATAAAAATACTTCATCCAGTTTAAAATAATCAACTCCATAACATTTCTTTTCATTGGATGATCTTATTTCTCAAATCAAATTAAAGACTAGTGCAGTGAGACTTAACCATAGCTAAAAACTATTTGCCATTTAGCCTTCAAACCTATATTTACAAGACTTTTAGTCTTATTCAAACTCAAACTGAAATTAAAACTTTGAAAGCAGATTGACTTGGTTACCCTAACAAATAAATAACAATCCTTCATCCATAGTTTAAAATAATCAACTCCATAATATTCTTTGCATTGGATGAGCTTATTTCTCAAATCAAATGAAAGCTATAACTACTGTTAGGTGCCTTAAACTAACTAACCCAGTGGTCTCCAACCTTCGGGTCGCGACCCTAAGTGTGGTCGCCTGGAATTCAAAAAGGGAGATACAATTTTTTTTTTTTTTTTTTGGGTGGGCAAGATTAATTTTTGGGTGGGCATAGCCCACCCCTGCCCCCCCCTAGAATCGGCCCTGGTACGTACCTGACCTGACTAGCTGTCCTGAAATGCGACTGATTTGACCATGGAATTGACAACAGTGGGAGGGGAGAGGGAGACACGCACGCGGGAGCCACTCCCCACTGTGACGTAGCAGCCTCTGCCTTAAAGGGATAGTTTGAAGTGGGGTCCTATCAGCTAGTTCGATACACTAACTTAATTAGGTACAGCATTCAGGAGGCTGGGCGCATTGTGGAACGAGACCGCGCACTCAGAGCAGCAGCCAAACCAGCCTTTTCTCTGTAAGTACGGGGGGTCAACAACTAAAACGTAATTTAGCCACCTAAAACAACGCCCACCTAAACAAATCGATATCTGTGTACATGCACGCTCTATTTTGACAATTTTCAGCGCTTTACTTTTCCGCAAAACAGCAGTTTCATTCGGCACTGCTTTTTCTCCCAACCGTACAACTACTGCATTCCTCCGCTAAAAGCCCGCACAAAGCAGCAGCACTGGATTACTCCGCAGTTATTTGGGGGTATTTTATTTCTCCCGGTTTGTTAGTGAAGACACAACAAATAGACAAGGCCGGATTAACCATAGGGCAACCGGGGCAGGTGCCCCGGGGCCCTCGGGGTGAAGGGGCATGGTCGGGCATGGTCGGGCTCATGTTGGGCTCCACAGAACTATGACACAAATCTAAGACCAATCAGGACAAATAAAATGTGTTTCCAAGAAGATTAAGTCTGATCATTTAGTCTCATTGGATGCCTGTGGGCAAGTGGTGACCAGGGGTGCGGGAAGTGGGGGTGCTTGTGGTGCTGCGGCACCCTCTGCTGTTTTGTATTGGAAATGTAATGTCAATTATTTTTTCATCATTGTAAAGCCACAGCACAGTGAAGAGGATATTAATGTGAAGATTAGCCTCTTCCTTTTGCTCTCAGAGTGCATCAGATTCATGCATTTTACTTTAAAATGTACAAAATTTATTTGTCCAGGGGGGGCACAGCCCCCCCTACAAACCCCCCAGTCAGGCTAATATCTTTATCCTGCTGGTGCTACCTCTTTGCAAAGCCTACAATCGCCTATGAGTGAGTGAGAAACTGAATCTCAGAAACGGAATAATAACATAACAGTATAATACTAATGTTAATTTAAAATGAGATATTCCTCTAAATATGGCCAAAAAACATCCAAACATCCGGACGATGGGTAGGGGGGCCCCTGGGAGCTTCAGTGCCCCGGGGCCCCTGGGGGTGTTAATCTGGCTCTGCAAATAGAATACACGAACGAAAATATGAGTGATTTTGATAGCGAGGACGATATGCCATTCACCTTGGTGACAAGAGGATACAATTATGAACCAGAGAGAATACAGAAGAGGAACAGGCAGAAAGAGAGATGCGCCTGCTGCCTAAATGCCGGGGTGCCCTGCAGACCTTTTTCACCATTCCCAGGATAAATTGTGGAAAACGTCCCAGACCAGAGAGGCCAGGTGACTTGTTGTCTCTAAAGTAAGTCAGTGTTTTATCTCTCTTCTAAGCCTTCCTGTTTTGTAAACCTGTGCTGGCTTTTAGCGGAGGAATACGGTAGTTGTACGGTTGGGAGAAAAAGCAGTGCCGAATGAAACTGCTGTTTTGCGGAAAAGTAAAGCGCTGAAAATTGTCAAAATAGACCGTGCATGTACACAGACACATTTGTTTAGGTGGGCATTGTTTTAGGTGGCTAAATTACGTTTTAGTTGTTGACCCCCCGTACTTACAGAGAAAAGGCTGGTTTGGCTGCTGCTCTGAGTGCGCGGTCTCGTTCCACAATGCGCCCAGCCTCCTGAACACTGTACCTAATTAAGTTAGTGTATCAAACTATCTGATAGGACCCCACTTCAAACAAACCGAACTATCCCTTTAACAAAATAAAAGCCTGTTATTTTCTTCTCAAAAAGGAAGGTGTTTTTCTCCATTTTCTTTTTCATATATATATATATATATATATATATTTTTAATCCTGCATTCACTTTTCAAATGGACATAGGGACAAGGTTTTTTTAGCAAAGGAATTACCCTGCTCCATGCTCTTTAACCCTAGAACACTAACGTCGGGAGATTTTCACCCAGACAATTGAATTCACGTGATTTTCATTGTCTTGCTGCTGTCTGAGGTGGGCGGGTCCTTGGGATGCTCACTGACGTCATTGAATGTAGGTGTGTTTCCCTGCTCCCATTCATGGTTTTTTCTACCGGCTACGTGTTCGGGTGATTTTCACCCTACGTTAGTGATAGAGGGTAAAATATATTCGGGTGATTTTCACCCGACGTTAGTGTTAGTGTAGCGGGGTTCACTCTGCGTTGTGTATAGGAATGAAGACGCCACGACGACTGGGTAGAGGTATCAATATCTGTATTGAGCAATAATGAAGCATGGATCAGGTCAGAATGCAGCTTTAAACAGGTCTGCATAGTATGCTCAACAGCGCCGTCTCTCTCAAAATCCAATGCAGATTACATTTTGGGCACCCTCACACAGTGAGTGTGACACACGAGCGTCAAATGAGCAGGAATTTCACTTCCGGCCAGCAGGAATTTCACTCGGGTTTAATGATTTTGCCTTCAAAGTAAAAGCATGATAAAGTTCGTTTTTTTTAACCATAAAAATTGAAGTAGAAATCTAACTATGTCCAACATAATGAACATACGAACACTAAGATAAACCTCTAGTTTAATGTTTGAATGAAAATAGACATACAAAGGAGACCGTGTGTTATTTCTTGAAAGGCTTGCCACAGGGTGTGTCTCTAGCTCACACTGGTCATTAGAGGGTACCTCTAACCTGATTATGGCCTCTATAGGGAAGACATCAAGAGAAAAGATTATCAAGCTATAGGCTAGGCTAGGTGACCCATTATGCAAATGCAGGATAATGTGGTCTTGTGAGAGGTAGGTAGCCTACTTGCCAGATGTGTGCAAATAATTCTAAATCCATAGCCTACTTGAAGTCAATTGTTGCACGTCAAACTCACTTGATCCATGTAGAGGCATAGTCCATCTAGTGTCCATTGTGTCCTTGAGGGCTTTGCATCTTTCCTGAAGAACAGGTACTTTTGTCTCTTTGTGCATCTGACTCTTCATATGTACTTTTTATATTGTACAGATGTTCTTTGTATCCTTCTTGGGACCACAGTGGAAATCAGTTGAACAACTGTCTGTGTTTTTTATCCTTGTACTACTTTTTGTCACATACTTTATGTAATACTATTGTACTAAATATAAATCAATCAATCAATCAATCTATCATAGGGAAGTCATCTTGAGGCTGGGTGGGTGTCAATTTTTGTGTTTTGGACATGTATGTACAGTGTCAAGTGAGCAGGAATTTTATAGCTCCTGCCCGCTCCCATCAGAACACCATGAAAACGCTCCAATTTCAAATAAAGATTAAAAATCTAAAGTCAATTGTTCCAGGGCAAACTCACTTGATCCATGTAGAGGCATAGTCCATCTATCATAAGGAAGTCATCTTGAGGCTGGGTGGGTGTCCATTTTTGTGTTTTGGACATGTATGTACAGTGTCAAGTGAGCAGGAATTTTATAGCTCCTGCCCGCTCCCATTCAGAACACCATGAAAACGCTCCGATTTCAAATAAAGATTAAAAATCTAAAGTAAATTGTTCCAGGGCAAACTCACTTGATCCATAGAGGCATAGTCCATCTATCATAGGGAAGTCATCTTGAGGCTGGATGGGTGTCAATGTTTGTGTTTTGGACATGTATGTACAGTGTCAAGTGAGCAGGAATTTTATAGCTCCTGCCCGCTCCCATCAGAACACCATGAAAACGCTCCGATTTCAAATAAAGATTAAAAATCTAAAGTCAATTGTTCCAGGGCAAACTCACTTGATCCATGTAGAGGCATAGTCCATCTATCATAAGGAAGTCATCTTGAGGCTGGGTGGGTGTCAATTTTTGTGTTTTGGACATGTATGTACAGTGTCAAGTGAGCAGGAATTTTATAGCTCCTGCCCGCTCCCATTCAGAACACCATGAAAACGCTCCGATTTCAAATAAAGATTAAAAATCTAAAGTCAATTGTTCCAGGGCAAACTCACTTGATCCATGTAGAGGCTTAGTCCATCTATCATAGGGAAGTCATCTTGAGGCTGGATGGGTGTACATTTTTGTGTTTTGGACATGTATGTACAGTGTCAAGGGAGCAGGAATTTTATAGCTGCCCGCTCCCATTCAGAACACCATGAAAACGCTCCGATTTCAAATAAAGATTACAAATCATCAATAGTCCCTCTATCATGCCTAACTAGTGGCTAACCCAAAGAGTTGTAAAATTCACTCTAGCTGACATTTGCAAAAACACATTTCACAGCCTACGGCCACACAGAGTCTGAACAGTCAAATAAGCCCATTTTGAAATATTGGATCAAGTGAGTTTGCCCTGGAACAATTGACTTTAGATTTTTAATCTTTATTTGAAATCGGAGCGTTTTCATGGTGTTCTGAATGGGCGCGGGCAGCTTGAAAATTCCTGCTCACTTGACACTGTACATACATGTCCAAAACACAAAAATGTACACCCATCCAGCCTCAAGATGACTTCCCTATGATAGATGGACTATGCCTCTACATGGATCAAGTGAGTTTGCCCTGGAACAATTGACTTTAGATTTTTAATCTTTATTTGAAATCGGAGCGTTTTCATGGTGTTCTGACTGATTGGAGCAAGCTTAATATAATAATATAGAAGTAGTTAGTACTACAATACCAAAGGATATATAGATCTAAATGGAATATAACCTTTTCCATGTGTATTTTTATTCAATTTGTGTGATATAACTTCAATTTGTGTATTTTATCGAGTTTGAATGATCGCTTTTATTTTGAAAAATCCTGACCGGAAGTAAGAAATTCCTGCTCAAAAATTCCTGCTCATTTGACACTGGCGTGTGACACCCACATTGTTACAAGACACCATTGTGCTTTTTCATTCAAATAAATTATACAAAAACCATAGAAAATAAGGTACAGAAAAGTGTGCAATGTTCCTTTAAATAAATAAAAATAAATAAAAGCAAAATACAAACACCCAACATACCTGTATTGAGCAATAATGAAGCATGGATCAGGTCAGAATGCAGCTTTAAACAGGTCTGTGTGGGAGTTAGGAAACAGTGAGACAGCAGACGTAGGTTGGTCGAGGTAGTTTACTTCTCTCCACATAAAATGTTTTACATTCACTGCGCTTAGCAACCAGACATAACAAAATTAACCCGGAACCGGAAGTGCGGTAACATTAACCCCCCGCTCTTAAAGGCACAAGCCTCCTTTGGTGAATGTCTCTCCTAGTGTCTCGATGTGGGTCACCACACAGGCCCCCCCAGAATTCACCAACACAAAAAGTGCAAAAAACAAAGATAGTCATTAACAGTCCAACAGAACAGGCAAAAGGGACAGTTAACGTGGCGGGGGGCGGATCACGCGGCCGCAACGGCTGCGCTTTGCAGGAGGGGGATTAAGGGCGAGAAACGGGACCGGAGCCCGGGCCATGGAAGGGGCCGGGGCAGGGACAGGGGTCGGGGCAGGGACAGGGGTCGGAGCAGGGACATGGACAGGGGTCGGGGCAGGGACAGGGGTCGGGGCAGAGACATGGACAGGGGTCGGGGCAGGGGGCCGCCCCCGCCGCGGGGGTAGAGCCAACTGAACTGGCTCGTCGATGTCCAAGTGAGCAGGCTTGAGACGGTCTATAGCGACCCGCTCTGGCCTGCCCCCCATGTCCACAACAAAGTGCTTAGTGCCCGCCTCCAGGACACGGAAAGGCCCGTCGTAGGGGGGCTGCAGCGGAGTACGATGGCTGTCGTGCCGGATGAAAACGTACTTGGCCGATGGCAGGTCCCTGGGGACGTAGGACTGGGGGAGGCAGTGGCGGGACGTCGGAATGGGAACGAGGGCATCGGCGATGCCCCGGGACACAGCTCGATGAGAGGCGGCCGACCAGGGAGCTGCGGCATCTGGAAGAAACTCCCCCGGGACCCGCAGGGGCTGGCCATACACCAGCTCGGCGGACGAGGCCTGGAGGTCCTCCTTGGGGGCGGAACGAAGACCGAGCATGACCCATGGGAGGCGGTCAACCCAGTCACCGTCCGTAAGGCTGGCCCGAAGAGCGGCCTTCATGTCCCGATGGAACCGCTCACAAAGTCCGTTGCCGTGCGGGTGGTACGCCGTAGTGCGGTGGATCTTCACCCCCAGGTGCTCAGCAACTGCAGACCAGAGCTCTGAGGTGAACTGGGGGCCCCTGTCGCTCGTGATGTCACCCGGCGTGCCAAAGCGGGCCACCCAGCACCCGATGAACGCCCGGGCCACCTCCGCTGCCGTAGTGGAGGACAGGGGAACAGCTTCCGGCCACCTGGTGGTCCTGTCCACCATGGTGAGGAGGTAGGTACGTCCGTGGGAAGGGGGCAGGGGGCCCACCAGGTCCACATGCACGTGGTCGAACCGCCTCTCTGGCACCACAAACGGTGCCAAAGGGGCTCTGGTGTGGCGGTGCACCTTAGCACGCTGGCACGCCACGCACGAGCCCGCCCAGGTCCTAACATCCTTCCGGAGGCCTGGCCAAACAAACTTCACCCCCACCAGCTTAGTCGAGGCTTTCACACCCGGGTGGGAAAGGCCGTGGATGGTGTCGAAAACCCGGCGCCGCCAGGCAGCAGGCACCATAGGGCGCGGTTGGCCGGTGGAGACGTCGCAGAGGAGAGTGGCGTCGGCCGTGTCGAACACCACGTCCTCCAGCCGCAGTGCAGTAGGAGCGGCCCGGTAGGCCTGAATGTCAGAGTCTGCGGCCTGGTCCGCCGCCATGGCGGCATAGTCGAGACCCAAGTGGACAGACCCGACGAATGCCCGCGAGAGGCAGTCGGCGACGAAGTTGTCCTTGCCCGCCACGTGCTGGATGTCTGTGGTGAACTCGGAGATCGCCGAGAGCTGACGCTGCTGACGCCCAGACCACGGCTCTGAGGTCTTGGCCATGGAGAACGTCAGTGGCTTGTGGTCCACGAAGGCAGTGAACTGGCGGCCCTCTAACAGGAATCTAAAGTGTCTGGTGGCGAGGAAAAGACCCAGCAGTTCCCTGTCAAAGGTGCTGTATTTGCGCTCGTTGTCGCGGAGCTGTTTGCTGAAAAAGGCCAGCGGCTGCCAAGCCCCGCCCACCCACTGCTCACACACCGCCCCCACTGCATAGTCGGAGGCGTCTGTTGTGAGGGCGACCGGGGCCGCGGGAGACGGGTGCGCTAGCAGAGCAGCGTTGGCCAGCGCGGTCTTAGCCGCACCGAAGGCTTTGTCCATCCCCGGGGACCAGTCCAACACGTCCTTGGGCCCCTTGCCCCGCAGGGCCTCGTACAAGGGAGGCATGAGGTGGGCGGCATGGGGAATAAAACGGTTGTAGAAATTCACCATGCCCTGGAACTCCTGTAGAGACTGTACAGTTCGGGGACGAGAGAACTTGGTGACGGCATCCACCTTGGCGGGAAGGGGGACGGCTCCCTGCGGAGCGACATGGTGTCCGAGGAAGGTGATGGACGACTGGCCGAACTGGCACTTGGCCGGGTTGACAATGAGGCCGTGTTCACCGAGTCGCTCAAACAACAGCCGGAGGTGTGTCATGTGCTCCTCTACAGATGCGCTGGCTACGAGAATGTCGTCCAAGTAGACAAACAAGAACGGCATGTCTCGGAGCACAGAGTCCATCAGGCGCTGAAACGTCTGCGCCGCCCCTTTGAGGCCAAACGGCATTCTCAGGAACTCGAAAAGTCCAAAGGGTGTGATGACAGCCGTCTTGGGCACATCCTGTGGATGGACCGGCACCTGGTGGTACCCGCGGCGCGCACCAGGTCCACCTTGGAAAAGACGACGGCCCCCGCCAGGTGGGCAGAGAAATCCTGTATGTGTGGGACGGGGTACCGGTCGGGGGTTGTGGCGTTATTCAGGCGACGGAAATCGCCACAGGGGCGCCAACCACCGTCGGCCTTAGTGACCATGTGTAGGGGGGAAGCCCACGGGCTGTTTGAGCGGCGCACAATGCCGAGGCGCTCCATGGTCGAAAACTCCCCTCTGGCGATTGCAAGTTTGGCCGAGTCGAGGCGCCGGGCCCGGGCATAGACTGGGGGGCCCGCGGTGGTAATATAGTCACAGGAAAGGAAGAATCTGGAGCACACGGGTCACTGGTGAAATGGTTTCTTTTTTAATAGGCTAAGTGCACCAACGTTTCGACGCAACGCGTCTTCATCAGGGTTAAACAAGAATGACAGAATGACAGCAGTTTAAATATACCTCCCCAGTACACAAGGCAGTTTACAATTGGTTAGACGCGATGGGGGGTGGTCAATCAATAAGCCAATCCTGTGACAGCACTTAGGAAGGAGGGTGGGGGGAAGGGGAAAGGGGGGGAGGATAGAGGATCAATGCATAAAAGAATCAATGCATAATAGAAGCATATCATTACATATCTTTACATATTTTTAGAAACACAAGAACACAAAATATATCAGTACAGTTAGAGGAAGCAGGAGAGACTGAGCTCATCATTAAGTCCATTAGGCTCCACCGTATTTAATGTGTGAATCCAAAAGGCTTCACGCCTCAACAGTTTTGTGACGATATCGCCACCTCTCTGTGGGGAAGAGACTTTCTCTATCCCCCAGAACTTAAGGGAGGCGACTGAACCATGGTGGGCTTGTTTATAATGTCTTGCTATTGCATAGTCCAGGTTTTGGGTGCGGATGGCCGTTTTGTGTTCAGCGATGCGGAGCTTTAATGCTCGTTTAGTTTGTCCTATATAGACACTCCCACATAAACATTTCAGCATGTAGATGACATGTGTGGTACTGCAGTTTATGAAGGACTTGATAGGATATTTTTTACCAGTCCGGGGGTGCAGGAAATGTTTTGTGTCAGAGGAGTTGGAGCAATGAGTACAGTGGCCACATCTGTAGAAACCCGAGGGAGGGGGTGGTAGCCAGGTGGGAGTAGAGGGGGGTGGGGTCATGGTGCTGTGTACTAACCTGTCTCTCAGTGATCGGGCTCGCCTAAAGGCGATACGGGGGGGATCAGGACAGAGGGACTTCATGGTTGGATCCGACTGAAGAATATGCCAGTGTTTCAACATTATCTGTTTGATGGCTCCGCTGATGGGAGAGAGCTCGGTGGCAAAGCAGAGACGGGGCTGTCCGGGTGTAGTACCGACAGTTTTGTTGAGGAGGCGGGTTCTCGGGGTGCGCACAGCTCTTTCATAGGCTGACGCGATGTCAGTCTCAGCGTATCCTCTGTCTGAGAAGCGCTGCTTCATCTCCCCAGCCTTAAGAATAAATTCATCCTCCGTGCTGCAAATTCGTTTCAGTCGGAGGAATTGACCCACCGGGATGTTTTTGATTAGTTGTTGTGGGTGATGGCTATCTGCTCTCAAGAGGGTGTTCCTACTAACTGGTTTGCGATAAATGGTACTGAATAGGCCTCCATGTTCGTTATTGTAGATGGTGAGATCAAGGAAGTTGATTTTCTCACTGGAGTGTTCCATAGTAAAACGGAGGTATTGTGTGGTGGAGTTGATGTAATCACTGAAGTCGTTGAGTTCTGAGGTGGTACCGGTCCAGACAAAAAATACATCATCAATGTATCTTTTCCACAGGAGAATAAGAGGAAGGAACTGATTATTAGAAGGATTATTAATGTATTTCTCCTCCCAAAAGCCCATGGTTAGGCAGGCATATGAGGGCGCAAAGGCGCTGCCCATACTAACACCTCTTTTCTGTAGAAAATAAGAACCTGCATATTGAAAGTAGTTATGTGACAGGACTACTTCTGTGAGTGTTACCAGTAATTCATTTGGTGGTAATGTTTCTGTAGGGCGTTTGTCCAGATAGTGAGACATGGCTTCAAGGCCAGCATCATGAGGGATGCAGGTGTATAGGCTTTGTACATCACAGGTTACCAGTAGGAATTCTTTATCTGTATTGAATGAATTTAATAGATTCAACACATCCGTGGTATCTCCTAAAAAGGAAGGGAGGTCTATGACAAATTTCTTAAGGAAGAAGTCCAGGTATTGTGACAGAGGTTCAGTGAGGCAGCCTATACTAGCCACTATGGGTCTGAGTGGCGGGTTATAGAGAGTTTTGTGGATCTTGGGGAGGCCGTGGAAAACGGGACAGATTGGAAATTGAATGGATAAGAATGTTTTTTCCTTATCAGTAATCCAGCCTCTGGAGCATGATGTCTCTATAACCTGATCTATGATGGCTTTATGTGTACTGGCTGGGTTATGAGGTAAGGGGGTGTAGCAATCTTGGTCTCTGAGCTGGGACAAGATGCTTTCGTTATATTGTTCAAAACTCATTATTACGACTGAGCCACCTTTGTCAGCTGGGCGAATGACAATGTCTTTTCTCTTCTCCAGCTCATTTAGGCACTTCAAATCACTATTAGACAGATTTGATTTATTGTGATTTGCCTTTTTAAGGATTTTATCAAGGTCATTTTCGACTAGGTGGCTGTATGTGATTACAGACGGATTCAAGTTGGCATATGGGACAAAACGTGACTTTTTCTTAAATGGTGTGGCTTCTCTTGTGTCATTGGTCTCAGAGTTTCTGAGGATGACGTCACCATTAGTTAGAACATTAGTTCTGGGAGAAAAGAAATGCTTGAGTTGAAGGGATCTGAAGAATTTAAAGCAGTCAACCTTTAATTGAAAGGGATTGACTGAGTTGGTGGGACAGAATGACAGACCTTTGTTGAGCACAGAAGTTTCATCATGAGTGAGGGGAAGACCAGAGATGTTGATTACGGTTTGTTCAGGTTGCGTTCTGAGCGGCGCAGGGCTTCTGGATAGAAGCCCCCTCCTCCCCCTTGTGCCCCTCCTCGTCTTCGTCTTGGAGGCTTGCCGCGGGGGGGAAGGTCGTCGTTGCCCAAAAAAGGAAACCGATTGTGCTGTCTGTCAGTGTCGCTCGTCTCAGGGGAATCCCATTCACTGGCCGACGTGGAGAGTCTCCATTCCCGGTTACCCAGACGTCGGGCCGGGCGGGGCTTGTTCGGGGGTCGTCTCCTTTCATTCTTCTTTTCATTTTTCCATTCATACACTGTCCCATCGGCATAATCTTTGATATCCCTTTCATATTTTTTGAGTTTGTAACTCTGTAGATCTTTTTGAAAGGATTTCAGTGATGCCGTGATTTTATTGTTCATTGTGTTGAATGTATCAATGTCGGCTTGTGACTTGATTTTGGTTTCAAGTGCCGTGATGTCGCTGTCTGTCTTATCTTTCTCCACTTTTGTTTTTTCAATAATCAAAAGCATTAAATCCAGAGAACATTTATTGAGAATTTGTTCCCATTTCTGCATGAAATCAGCGTCGTCCAGGCCAAAGGAGGGGATTTTATTCAAGCGAAGCCCACGGGGGATCCGCTTTTCCCTCCAGTATTCAGAGAGGGTGACTGAGTGCCAGAGGAGTCGGGTGTCTCTCTGTTTTAGATACTCCAGGTCTCTGCTCAGGGAGAGAATGGATGGCTCTGGTGGTGTCTCTATGACTTCATGGAATAGTGAGTGCGGCAGCACAATGCTCGCACCTTGCTCGTCCGTATAGGATCGCGTATCTGATCTTTTATCAGTTGTTGCATTGATCGATGCAAAGATACTCATTGTTTCACCGTGACCAGGCGAGCAGCAGAGAGAAAGGAGACGTCCTGGAAAGTCTCCGAGGTACAGTGAAGAGCTGAACACAAGCTCCGCATCGCTGAACACAAAACGGCCATCCGCACCCAAAACCTGGACTATGCAATAGCAAGACATTATAAACAAGCCCACCATGGTTCAGTCGCCTCCCTTAAGTTCTGGGGGATAGAGAAAGTCTCTTCCCCACAGAGAGGTGGCGATATCGTCACAAAACTGTTGAGGCGTGAAGCCTTTTGGATTCACACATTAAATACGGTGGAGCCTAATGGACTTAATGATGAGCTCAGTCTCTCCTGCTTCCTCTAACTGTACTGATATATTTTGTGTTCTTGTGTTTCTAAAAATATGTAAAGATATGTAATGATATGCTTCTATTATGCATTGATTCTTTTATGCATTGATCCTCTATCCTCCCCCCCTTTCCCCTTCCCCCCACCCTCCTTCCTAAGTGCTGTCACAGGATTGGCTTATTGATTGACCACCCCCCATCGCGTCTAACCAATTGTAAACTGCCTTGTGTACTGGGGAGGTATATTTAAACTGCTGTCATTCTGTCATTCTTGTTTAACCCTGATGAAGACGCGTTGCGTCGAAACGTTGGTGCACTTAGCCTATTAAAAAAGAAACCATTTCACCAGTGACCCGTGTGCTCCAGATTCTTCCTTTCCTGTGATTATCCTCCTGTTCTGAGAAGCACCGTCCTCCCTCTGCGGGGGAGCTGAAGCGCAAGAGATTCCCTTCTTCGGTGGTAATATAGTGTTCCACGCCGTGCTTAGCCACCGCAGCCGAGAACGTGGGTGTGGTGAGGTCAGGGAACCCGGCGAGCAGGCGTTGATACGGATCCCCGGTGGCAAGCGTGTTTGACAGGCAGAGCGCTCCAGCCCCCCCCAGCGTACAGGGGTACGAAGCGAAAGAGAGGGCATCGATCAGACGACAGTTCTTAATGTCAACCAGCAGGCTGAAGGCACAGAGGAAGTCCGCGCCCAGGAGCGGCGTGGACACCGCCGCCATGACGAAGTTCCAGCCGAAACGCCGCCCGCCTAAACGCACCTCCACATACCTGATGCCGAATGTCCGTATAGGCGTGCCGTTAGCGGCGTCCATCTGGGGGCCGTGTCCGCCGGCCATGGTGTCCACGGCCTGTGCTGGCAGGATGCTGCGTTGAGCGCCCGAGTCGACCAGCAGCCTCCGGCCCGATAAGGATAACAGCTTGCAGTCACGGCCGGCGCCCATAGCCGCTAACGAGCTCCGGCCCTGGCGTTTCCCTGTACTCTGAAACTGCATGGCTTGCGACACTGCTTGGCCTTGGCCCCAAACCTTGCATGGTAGTAACAGAGCCCGTCGTCGGGTTGGCGGCGGGCCGTCACCGCAGCCGCGGTGTCTGTATAGTCCTCCAGGGGTGGGGGTGGGGTCGAGGCGCCCTGATGGGGCAGCAGCGCATGGACAAACTGCTGCCGGTTAGCGAGGAACACCCTGTCGGCCTCCGCAGCCAGAGAACGATAGTCCTTGGAGGAGGAGAGGGGGGAACTGGCCAGCGCTGTGCGCACAGGCGCCGGGAGCTGCCGCAGAAAAACGTGCGTAAAAAGGAACGAGGGATCAGCTGATCCCAGCACAGCCAGCATTTTGTCCATCAACTCTGACGGCTTGCCGTCGCCGAGGCCGTTGAGTGACAGCAGGCGGTCTGCTTTCTCCAGCTCCGACAGTTCAAAAAGTCTCAGAAGGAATGTCTTTAGTGCATCGTACTTGCCGACAGCCGGTGGAGCCTCCAACAGCATCATCGCTCGTGCCGTCGTCGACGCATCCAACGCCGACACAACATGGAAGTATTTGGTCACATCCTGCGTTATTCCTCTCAGCTGGAATTGAGCTTCGATGTGTTGAAACCACGGCCGTGGGTTATGCTGCCAAAAGTCGGGCAGTTTGACGGTTGCCGCGTAGATGTTAGCCTGAACGTTAGCCGCGTCGTTAGCAACGTTCGGTGCGGGCGCTGCGACGTTGTTGTCCTCGTTGTCAGACATTGTTCGTATTCACGGGGTCACCAATGTGGGAGTTAGGAAACAGTGAGACAGCAGACGTAGGTTGGTCGAGGTAGTTTACTTCTCTCCACATAAAATGTTTTACATTCACTGCGCTTAGCAACCAGACATAACAAAATTAACCCGGAACCGGAAGTGCGGTAACATTAACCCCCCGCTCTTAAAGGCACAAGCCTCCTTTGGTGAATGTCTCTCCTAGTGTCTCGATGTGGGTCACCACATCTGCATATTATGCTCAACAGCGCCTGTGAATCACCAACAATACTATTCTCAATACATGACAGTGGTGGAAATCTTGTAAACTGTGCATCACTATAAAGACTAAGCAACGACAGGTAGGCTACAACAGTTCCTTTCATGTTTTCTAGAACTTTGATGCACAGGAATGAACAACAAGACATGGAAATTACAGCACAAATCGTGAACTAATTACTGGCATTAACAATACCATCGATGGTAAGTAAAAAATACTATTTATATTGTAATAAACTAAAACAGTGACAAGACATAGGAATGCATACCGTCTCTCTCAAAATCCAATGCAGATTGAGCGCAAATTGGCGGGTTGCGGAAGATCTGCACGCTATGGACTAGTCCATCTCGACCAACTCTTCCTTACATTCACTACTCAAATGCTAAACGTGATACACAAACTTGATCTACTTTGTAATGACTTCCGAAATATACATCTCGCCATTAACTGACGCAGTGTCCCGTAAATAATTAATAGACAACCAGGAAGTCACCCATACAAATAAACAGAATGGTTTGGTCACTTTACCCTTTCAAAATAAGAGTCTCCTGTATGCTTAATAGTGCAGATGAAAATAAAAGTCCAATCTAGCGTTAACAACATCACACTGCTACATTAGCATATTATAATAGGCCTGTTCCAAGCGGAACAACGTTCCGGTCCACCAGATGTGTTGCCCCCGGGCCCCGTATCATTCTGTCACAGGCGTGTTATCATGTTAACATGATAACAAGTGATAACAAGTGAGTACAACATAGCTAAGGTCTGTTTATGTTGGCAATCATTACACATCTTACTTAAATCTATCTTATTTAATCGGCTACTAGAGCTAAGCTATCTGCAGGTGAAGTTGTAGCAGTCATAGAGAAAGAAAAGAAATGTCCAGAAAACGAGTGAAATACCTGTCTCAGAAGGAAATGGAAGCGCTTCTGTTCAGGGAAAGCAGTGATGAGGATGCAGATTTTGATAAAGTGGAAGCAGAAGTGATGTATGACAATAACTGGGTTTCCATCCAAATGTATCGCATAATTCAAGCAAATTTTGTGAAAATCCGCAAAATAAAATGCGAATTTATGCATGTTTCCATTCAGTTTTGTTTAGCGAGTTTTGGGAGTCGGCAGGTTGAGCAGTCGGTGGCGCTTCTCGTCAGGAGGAGGCGTAAAGTGCCTGTGTGCCTGTAAGAGATCTCTATCAGCGGAGACCTGCTTTGATTGAGTCATCACCCGGTGATGGTGATGATCACCGTCCTCATCGTCGTAAAGTCGCCTTCAAAGCATGATGTTAGATTATAACGAACTAGTTGTGTGGCTTAGCCTTCCCAAATGTTGAGGGTCGTTTTTTAGAATTTAATACATAGAATTGGGAACGTTACATTCAATTTCATTCAGACTGCCTGGCGCTAATCGCCACCATTTCCCCCCGGAGTAGCATAAAGCGGAAGTGAAGTCACATCTGGTAGTAATCGTTAATTCGCAAAATCTGTTTCCATTGCAAAAGTTCGCATCTTCCTGTCGATACGCTGATAAATCCACCCCCTCCAAGCGTAAAAACATTTATGCGATATTTCGACCTTTATTCGAATTTCTGGTGTTTCCATTCAAGTTTATATTCGCATTTTGGGTAAATGCGAATATCCAGAGGTGGATGGAAACCCAGTTAGTGACAATGATAAGGACTACATACCGAAACCGAGTGATGATGATGATGATGATGATGAAGAGGATGATAGTGAGCCTAGCAGTTATAAGAGAAAAAAAATACGCCATGATTCCAGACATATGGCCACCCCAGGGCCTGTTGCCTCGACGTCTACTGCCCATTCTACCTCCCCTGTTACACGTCGTGGTGTCCCTGCCACACCTGCTGTCCCTGCCACACCTCCTGCTGTCCCTGCCACACCTCCTGCTGTCCCTGCTACACCTGCTGTCCCTGCTACACCACCTGCTGTCCCTGCCACACCTCCTGCTGTCCCTGCCACACCTGCTGTCCCTGCCACACCTCCTGCTGTCCCTGCAACACGCTGTGCTGTCCCTGCCACACCACCTGCTGTCCCTGCCACACCACCTGCTGTCCCTGCCACACGTCCTGCTGTCCCTGCCACACCTGCTGTCCCTGCAACATGCTGTGCTGTCCCTGCCACACCTGCTCTCCCTGCCACACCTCCTGCTGTCCCTGCCACACCTCCTGCTGTCCCTGCCACACGTCCTGCTGTCCCTGCCACACCTGCTGTCCCTGCCACACCTCCTGCTGTCCCTGCAACACGCTGTGCTGTCCCTGCCACACCTGCTGTCCCTGCCACACGTCCTGCTGTCCCTGCCACACCTCCTGCTGTCGCTGCTACACCTCCTGCTGTCCCTACCACACGTCGTACTGTCCCTGCCACACGTCGTGCTGTCCCTGCCACACCTCCTGCTGTCCCTGCCACACGTCGTGCTGTCCCTGCCACACCTCCTGCTGTCCCTGCCACACCTCCTGCTGTCCCTGCCACACGTCCTGCTGTCCCTGCCACACCTGCTGTCCCTGCCACACCTCCTGCTGTCCCTGCAACACGCTGTGCTGTCCCTGCCACACCTGCTGTCCCTGCCACACGTCCTGCTGTCCCTGCCACACCTCCTGCTGTCGCTGCTACACCTCCTGCTGTCCCTACCACACGTCGTACTGTCCCTGCCACACGTCGTGCTGTCCCTGCCACACCTCCTGCTGTCCCTGCCACACGTCGTGCTGTCCCTGCCACACCTCCTGCTGTCGCTGCTACACCTCCTGCTGTCCCTGCCACACCTGCTGTCCCTACCACACGTCGTGCTGTCCCTGCCACACCTCCTGCTGTCGCTGCTACACCTCCTGCTGTCCCTACCACACGTCGTGCTGTCCCTGCCACACCTGCTGTTGCTGCTACACCTCCTGCTGTCCCTGCTACACCTCCTGCTGTCCCTACCACACGTCGTGCTGTCCCTGCCACACGCTGTGCTGTCCCTGCCACACCTCCTGCTGTTGCTGCTACACCTCCTGCTGTCCCTGCCACACCTCCTGCTGTTGCTGCTACACCTCCTGCTGTCCCTGCTACACCTCCTGCTGTCCCTACCACACGTTGTACTGTCCCTGCCACACCTGCTGTCCCTGCCACACCTGCTGTCCCTGCCACACGTTGTACTGTCCCTGCCACACCTTCTGTCCCTACCACACGTCGTGCTGTCCCTGCCACACCTCCTGCTGTTGCTGCTACACCTCCTGCTGTCCCTGCCACACGTCATGCTGTCCCTGCCACATGTCTTGCTGTCCCTGCCACACCTCCTGCTGTCGCTGCTACACCTCCTGCTGTCCCTGCCACACGTTGTACTGTCCCTGCCACACCTGCTGTCCCTGCCACACGTCGTGCTGTCCCTGCCACACGTCGTGCTGTCCCTGCTACATCTCCTGCTGTCCCTGCCACACCTCCTGCTGTCCCTGCCACACGTCGTGCTGTCCCTGCCACATGTCGTGCTGTCCCTGCTACATCTCCTGCTGTCCCTGCCACACCTCCTGCTGTCCCTGCCACATGTCGTGCTGTCCCTGCTACATCTCCTGCTGTCCCTGCCACACCTCCTGCTGTCCCTGCCACACGTCGTGCTGTCCCTGCCACACGTCGTGCTGTCCCTGCTACACCTCCTGCTGTCCCTGCCACACGTCGTGCTGTCCCTGCCACACGTCGTGCTGTCCCTGCCACACCTCCTGCTGTCCCTGCCACATGTCGTGCTGTCCCTGCTACATCTCCTGCTGTCCCTGCCACACCTCCTGCTGTCCCTGCCACACGTCGTGCTGTCCCTGCCACACGTCGTGCTGTCCCTGCTACACCTCCTGCTGTCCCTGCCACACCTCCTGCTGTCCCTGCCACACCTGCTGTCACTGCTACACCTCTGCTGTCCCTGCTACACCTGCTGTTGCTGCTACACCTCCTGCTGTCCCTGCCACACCTCCTGCTGTCCCTGCCACACCTGCTGTCCCTGCTACACCTCCTGCTGTCCCTGCCACACCTGCTGTTGCTGCTACACCTCCTGCTGTCCCTGCCACACCTCCTGCTGTGACTGCACACCTGCTGTCCCTGCCACACCTGCTGTTGCTGCTACACCTCCTGCTGTCCCTGACACACCTCCTGCTGTCCCTGACACACCTCCTGCTGTGCCTGCCACACCTCCTGCTGTCCCTGCTACACCTCCTGCTGGTCGCAGGGGGAAAAGACGGCACCATGAGGGTGAGGATGATGGCGATAGGGGAGATATTGTGACATTGGAAAATAGCTCCTACAGGAGTAATTCTGGTTTCCAGTGGTGTGCTCCTGACACATCGGGAACCACCAGGACACCGGCACGGAACATCATACCTGCTTTTACACCAGGATCAACACCAGAAGCATCAAATGCTGACACCCCTGAGAAGTGCTTCACATTATTTTTTGAAGACCAAATCATCGAAGAAATCGTGGCATGGACGAACATCCGTATTGATGCTGAAGCTGCGAAATATTACAAGAGAACAGCTACAATTGAGAGAACAATGGCAGCAGAGATTCGTGCGATCCTGGGGATTTTGATCTTTAGTGGTTGCCAGAAGGACAACCATCTGTCTACTAGAGAAATGTGGAACCCTGCTACTGGTGCACCTGTGTACCCGTACCGTGCTGCTATGTCTGAGGGTCGCTTTTCCTTCCTCCTTCTCTGTCTGTGATTTGATGACCCTGACACACGGCAGGAAAGACAGGCCATGGACAAATTAGCTCCCATTAGAAAAATATGGGACATTCATTGACAACTGTAAAAAGATGTATCTGCCCAGTGAAAACATATGTGTTGATGAACAGCTTCTGGCATTTAGAGGGAGGTGTCCATTTAGGATGTACATCCCCAACAAACCTGCAAAATATGGCATCAAGATTGTCCAATGATGTCCACAGCAAGTACCTGCTGGCAGGGATACCATACCTGGGGAAGCATGTGACACAACCACAGGGTGACCAAGGTCTTGGCCATTATTACACCAAGGAGCTGACCAAGCCATATCACCAGACAAACAGGAATGTGACCACTGATAATTGGTTCACCTCTGTGTCACTGGTGATTGACCTGCTGGAGAACTGTGGCATGACCCTTGTGGGGACGGTGAAAGCAAACAAAAGGGAGATCCCACAAATGATGAAAGAAGTAAAAAATCGCACACCAGGCTCCAGTGCTTTTCTTTTCACCAAAGAACTAACTTTGGTGTCCTTCCTCCCTGACACAGCTTCAAAAAAGAAGCTTGTCCTGCTCCTGTCATCGATGCACAATCAACCCACCATAGGACCCACTCGCAAGCCTGAAGTGATTGAGTTCTACAACCACACGAAGGGAGGTGTGGATACATTCGACGAGATGTGTGCACATTATGCATGTGGAAGAAAGACCAAGAGTTGGCCACTTTGTGTGTTTTATGGCATGATGAACGCTGCTGTCATAAACTCATCGATCATCCACAAGGAAAATACCATAAAGAGAGGTGGGAACCAGATGAAGAGGAGGGCCTATATGCAAGCTTTGGCCATGGCACTAATCAAACCATGGGCAGAGCAGAGGCTCCCCTCTCCCCAGCTGCCATGTGAGCTGAAAAACCTCATCTGTCTTCGGCATCCCCCCGGGCACTCGTGCAGCTGAAGCAGGACCAGTGGCAGCAGAAAGCCGAAGTCCCTTAGTCAGGTGTGTGGTAATATTATAACTCTAACATAATAAAAACCAATAAACTAGAAGTTAAAAGTATTAAAAATATTGATTTACAAAAACAAAGTCACACAAAGCTCTGTGGTTCAACCCCCTTCTCCTGTCCTGGCTTAGGGGATTGACCTAGACTAACATCATTCATCATTCTATATTACTCAAGACAGGAAGTCGTAGATTAGAGCAGCTCATTGGAGTTAGTGCCCCCTAGATCTTTGGGGGAGGTATTACAACAACCTCTAAATTCTCCACAGGTGTCTTCAGTGCCCCTCAGCCTCGGACCGGAAGACACGACACAGGTGCCATGTCTGCCGTCAACCGGTGTGTCCTCGGCACTACTACCCTGCCTGTACAAACTGTATGTAAGGCATAAGGTAATTTAGAGTGGTCCTGGAATTTGCATGTAATAATTTGGTGTAATGGTTATGAATAAATATCACTTAGTGGTCATTTCCAAGGGAATTCATATGGTCAAACACATTTTATAGTCAAGTTGGTCAATTTTCCCCTCCCGAAAATTGCAATTTTTTGTTTATCTCTCCCACAGTTTGCCATGACGTATGGAGACTGTGCCTTCAACAGACAGGCACACAAGTCCCATGAATCGGTGGACGAAAGGAGAAGTTGGAAGCTCCTTTTTTTTCCTGGGAATTTTTTTAGTATCACCTCATTTTTCACGAATTTTACATGTCCCCCATAATATTTTTTTTGTCTATTTTGTGATATTTCACATTGAAAAATAAAAGAAGAGTACCTCAATTTGCCATGTATTGTTGTACTTTAAGATATTTTGATAAG
>NC_139646.1:3459919-3557419 GCF_964638095.1 Poromitra crassiceps
ACACATACCGCAGCTGTTGTTTTGAAATTGAGCAGGAGGAAAAGCAAACCTGTCTGTCCTGTCTGCCTTGTGCAGACAGGAGAAACGCCCCTCGCGCGCTGCAGGAGCTGGTCGCTTTCCTGTGTGCCAGCTGGAGAAAACCGGAGAAAGTAATCCACAGATGCGTTTGATCATCGGAGGAATGAGGAAATGATCGATCAGCAGTGATCAGAGGGCGGTGAGGACGTGTTGAATAGCCGAGGGGAAAACGGGAACGATAGCAGGGAGGATATGACAGGACGAGCAGCACACGAACAGCTAGGCAGGCAGAAGCCCGCTGTCCGTTCTCAAGAGCTTCATGAAATCGCTGGACTGCGTGCCCTCCAGTGCAGAGCCGTAGAGGACACTACTCCAGTGTAGCTCTGCTCCAGTGTTGCTCCTGGCCAATCCCGGCGCCACAGGGCGTGGTTATTGCTTATCCTATGTGGGGTTAGAAATCACGCAACGAAGGGGGATCGTGTGTGTGTGTGTGTGTGTGTGTGTGTCTGTGTGTCTGTGTGTGTGTGTGTGTGTGTGTCTGTCTGTCTGTCTGTCTGTCTGTCTGTCTGTCTGTCTGTCTGTCTGTCTGTCGGTGTGTCTGTCTGTCTGTCTCTCTGTCTGTCTGTCTGTGTGTCTGTCTGCACACTCACTCACACTGCTGTATGGTTGAATGTAAAAAAAAGCACTTCATGTGTATATATATATATATATATATATTTTTTTTTTCATTTGTGTCATAACGAATAGTATTTACATGTCTGATGTCAATACAGTTCAAAATAAAAGAATTGAGAGCGAGTTCTGCTTGAGAATGTGTATTTTACAGAAATTGCATTTGCTCCTGTTTGTCATCTGAGAGAGACATTTAGGGTGAAAACAGGGTGTATATAAATGGATATAAGTAGAGTACAGAACATGCTAAAAGCTCACTTTTTTTTCCCTGGTGAACCCAGAGACGTACATCTTCATTTTGAGGTATTGCAAATCACTCTGGTGCTAATAGATAATTTACTGTGGGTCTTGAAAGATGACCAACAATTATGAAAATCTTTGGCCTGTGCTAAATATTGGCAGTCCTAAACTGGCCCTGAATGAGTTAATCTAAATTAGGTTGCCAAAAGTATATGCGCTGCGTTGGGTGAAAAGAAGTGGCTGGCAACTGTGTATGTGTCGGAGGAAGCATGGTGCTATTCTCGGCTCTCCCCAGATCGACAGAG
The DNA here is from genome assembly GCF_964638095.1 of Poromitra crassiceps. NCBI lineage: Eukaryota > Metazoa > Chordata > Actinopteri > Beryciformes > Melamphaidae > Poromitra > Poromitra crassiceps. Next base: position 3,461,155 of record NC_139646.1, read on the forward strand.
GGTGGAGCAGCGACTGGGGATATATACTATATATACTATACTATATATATATATATATATTGTAACGGGTTCGGTTCACAAAAAGAGTTAAGGTCTTTGCACAGAGTCCGAATTGTTTGCTGCATTTTTTTAATCCGTCACCCGGGAAAAAAAACTTCACGCATGGATACCTTGCACACTGAGTCCGATGCGTTAGTCAAGTCAAGTCAAGTCAAGTCAAGTTTATTTGTATAGCACATTTCATACACAGAGGCAATTCAAAGTGCTTCACATAAAATGGTTGACAGGAAAATAAAAGAAAAGAAGAGAGTAAAATGGACATTTAAAAGCATCACAAAAAAAACGAGTATAAAAAGTGCATTCATTAAGCACATAAAATGGTTGACAGGAAAATAAAAGATTTAAAAGCATCACAACAAAACTTAAAAAAAAAAAAAAAAAAAAAAGAGTATAAAAAGTGCAATAAGCAACAGGCGCAGCAGTTGCAGAAAGAGCTCAAACTTATAGAGGACTCATTGGGTTTGCATAGTAGCTGTTAGCAGTTAAAAGCGACGGTAAACATAAAAGTCTTTAGTCTATTTTTAAAAGTAAGTAAGGTTGGGGCAGATCTGAGGTCTTCAGGCAATTTGTTCCAGCTAGCAGAAGCATAGTGGGTAAATGCAGCCTTCCCGTGATTTGATTTGATCCTAGGGATAGTTAATAAGCTGGACCCTGTTGACCTAAGAGTTCTAGATGGTTCGTAGCGTGGGAGCAATTCAGCTATGTATTTTGGGCCTAGGCCGTTAAGTGATTTATAGACTAATAACAGTATTTTAAAATCTATTCTCTGACACACTGGCAACCAGTGTAAGGACTTAAGAACTGGAGTGATATGATCAGCTTTCTTAGTCTTCGTTAGAACTCTAGCAGCAGCATTCTGAATAAGTTGAAGCTGCCTAAGTTCTTTTTTGGAGAGACCAGAAAAAAGGCTATTGCAGTAGTCTAACCTACTATAAATGAAGGCGTGAATTAGTTTTTCTAGATCCTGTCTGGACATGTATCCCCTAATTCTTGCTATATTTTTAAGATGATAAAAAGCAGATTTTCTAATTGACTTAATGTGGGAGTTAAAATTGAGATCGGAATCAATAATAACTCCAAGATTTTTGACTTGATCCTTAGGCTTCAGGGATAGAGACTCAAGGCGTACAGTGATTTTAAGCCTTTGTTCTTTGGGGCCAAACACGATCACCTCAGTTTTGTCTTTGTTTAGCTGTAGGAAATTCTGGCACATCCAGTTATTTATTTGATCAATGCACTGGCACAATGATTCTATGGGGGCTAATTATTCAATATTTGTTTTGCGAAAATTCGCAATGAAAAGAAAACTACCACCATCCTATTGATCCAGAAGAGCGGCTGGGCAGTGTATCTGTGTGGCTCTCTCTCTCTCTCTCACTCTCACTCACACACACACACACACACACACACACACACACACACACACACACACACACACACACACACACACACACACACACACACACACACACACACACACACACACACATTTAAATGATTTATTTATGTCCACATAGATACAGAGTACAAAGGACATAAACACTAATAATGCAATCAGATGTTGGGAGTTGGTCAGATACAAGAGTGCCTAATTGGCGACCACAATAATGCATACAAAGAAGATATATATAATACCGCACAGGGTGATGACAAAGGCAGATTGACATACAGTTATACTGTAATACAAGATAAGGGACAGTATCCAATTTCATGGATACACATGGACACACACACACACACACATACTACCCGTCCCGCATTCCAAGCTGGTCTGCAATCACGCGGCACATTCTGTCTTTTAATTCCAAATCTCTGTATTCCTGCTTTGTCATAAAATGCTTTGTGCTGGGAGACGAAGTGAATTAACTTATCAGACGCCATTTTTCATTGTAAATAGCAACACTACGGTGGCTCTGGGTGGTCAAACAACTGTCAAAACACTTTTCATGGATGCGGAAAAACGTTAGGGTTGTGCTACAACCCGGGTTTTACGAGTGAGAACGAGAGCTCTCACTAGTGCCTATTACGCTGCGTACGCAGCCCTATGGAAGACTGTCATTTTGCTCCAAAATTACTTTTCATTAAAACCGACCACCCACCCGTAGGTGGCGTGGTGCCCCCCTGGGGCTGACGTGGCCAACCACCTCACCCACGTGACTACGTCACGTCCTGTCAGCCCCAGGGTCCGCCACTCATTTCTTCCAGCCAGCTGAGATCCGACGCACCCAATGACGCATCGACGCAGCAAGGCTGGGTAGTGAGAGCTCTCGTTCTCACTCGTAAAACCCGGGTTGTAGCACAACCCTAACGTTTTACTTTGTTTCGAACTCAAGCTCTCACTAGTGCCTTAATTCAACCGACCTTGCTGCCGGGAGCACCCCACAGGGCGACCCGAAAGGCATCGGTGAACCACGGCCGTATGGCAACGTTCATGCCTGACCGTCTGACATATTAGAGTGGCAACGATACTACTTCCTTGCCACCGACAGCACCGCGTGCGCGAATTGCGAACCGGACACGTCGAGACTGTAGTACCTAACAAATGTGTGATGAGAGGACCATGAGGCCGTGGCACACATGTCCTCCACCGAAACACCACGCAACAACGCAGAGGATGTCGCAACACCTCGCGTAGAATGCGCCTTGATACCCTCCGGGGGTACCTTGCCCACGGCAGAGTATGCCAACGCGATCGCCTCCACTATCCAGTGAGACAAGCGATCCTTGGACAGGGGCCCGCCCTGGGCCTTTTGCCCAAAGCAGACCAACAACTGGTCTGTAATGCGTAATGAACGCGTCCTGGCCACATAGGCCGAGAGCGCCCTTACGGGACACAGCATGTGCAAGCGTCTCTCCTCACCCGAACTGAACGGCGGGGGACAGAATGCCGATAAGTCTATGACCATAGACCTATAGCTGGCATTAATATTCTTGGGTTGGTAAGCCGGGTTAGGTCGCAACGTAACCCTGCGCCCATCATCCCCAAAAACCATACAGGCCTGCTGCACCGAGAGGGCAATCAGGTCACCGACTCTCTTTCCTGACGACAAGGCCAGCAGCAGCGCGGTCTTTAACTCATTGAATGCCAATGACGACAGCTGTCGTCAATTCAAATACTGACGTAGAGTGCCAATGACGACGGTTGTCGTCAATTGCGTTTTTTGACGGTGGGACGTGGATCAATGCCTGATACATCTCTGGTACAACTATTGTAGCTATTGGAGGTCTATAACCTATTTTACAGAACCCTTAGGTGGCGACAGTGCTCTCCACATAACAGAAAGGCAAGGAAAAAACAAAGAAGAAGTCGTTATGGAAACGGAAATCGCATCGCATCCGTATGCATCGATATGCTGAAGCACGTTACTGCAGCTGTGCCTGCAGCAGCCAATCTGCTCCCACAATTGAGCCGCTCTGTGTCGGTTGCGACAGCACATCCGCACATCCACACCGTGGAGTTATTATTCTCAACTGGAAGCATCGTTGCCGGTGACAAACACACGCGGAACGCTGTAAAAAAGCTGCACCCTTCACTGTGCGCACAGCAAACTCAGCAGAGAGCCACCACAGACAGGAGGAGGAGTGTGCAGTTGAGGCGAGGCGGGGCGGGGCGGGGCGGGGGGGGGGGGGGGGGGGGGGGGGGCACGCAGAGCAGCACGCAACACCCAGACAGACCCAGGCAGCAGGACAGGATTGACAAACGCAAGCCAGAATATCCGATGCCCACCAGCAGCAAATCAAGACCAGCAAGAAGCTGCAACCAGCAGCGCACGCAGGGGCCAGCGCTGCTGGTTGTAGCTAAAAATATTATTCTGCCAAACAAAATTCCCTGGCCTAAACTGTTTTATTGAAGGAAATTATTTTTGAGGTGTGACTACATTAGAAAAGATTAGCTTCAGAGTCAGTGTGTGCTTGAAATGTTTAATTTCACAAAAGGCCAATTATCTCAGCTTCTAGAAAAAAATTGCTGTTTTTGGATGAATCAAGCTATCTTCTCCGGCTCATAACTAAAGAACGGAAAATGGGATCAATAAACTTTTTTTTGCAGATGATAGAATAGAGTCTCATCGTTCTTTGTGCGTGTTCAGTGTTTACATAGTAATATCACACAATATTCTGTGGGCCTCGAGAAATCACTGAAAACGCTCTGAAACTCTGGCACTGGGAGCGTCCGTTCTCCAAAAGTGGCTGGCACTCAATGAGTTAAGGACAGAACATTTAAATCGGCGGAGTCCAAGGGCTCAAACGGATGACCCGTTAGCTCGTCCAGCACCGTAACCAGGTCCCATTTGGGAAAAACGGGGCTCCCTTCAATTCCCATGTGGCAAGCCGAGATCGCGGCTACGTACACCTTAAGCGACTGCGGGGACTGACCCGCGTGGAACACCTCCCCCTCCGCCTGGGATAGGAGATCGGCCCGTACCGGCAACGCCCAAGGCGGGCCCTGCGCCAGGGAGACCAGGTCCGCAAACCATGTCTGCCTGGGCCAGAACGGGGCCACTAGAACGAGCCGGAGGCGCTGTTCCTTCACCCTGTCCAACACCTGACGGATCAGGGGGATCGGTGGAAATGCATAGAGCCCCTCCCGTGGCCACGCGTTCGCTAACGCGTCGTGTCCCAACGGGGGACTGTCCTCCTGGATCGAGAACCACAATGGGCAGTGCGTCACGCGCCGCGATGCGAAGAGATCGACGCGGGCACGACCGAACCTGGCCCAAATCTGTTCCACCACCTGAGGGTGGAGGCACCACTCCGTATGACGGGGGTAGCCTCGAGACAGCAGGTCGGCGCCGTAATTCAGCCGTCCCGGCAGATAGACCGCCAACACTGACAGGAGACGGGAATACGCCCACAGGTGAATCTCCGCCGCTAACTGGTTCAGCACCTTCGACCGCACACCGCCCTGTTTGTTCAGGTGGGCGATCGCCGCCATATTGTCCGAGCGAATCAGCACATGGCGTCCATGTATGATCCGCTGGAAGTGAAGCAGAGCCAGGCGAATCGCCTCCAGCTCTAGCACGTTTATGTGGCGAAGCTCCTGAGCCTCCCACCGGCCGTTTGCCGACAAATGCCCGCACACCGCACCCCAACCCCAGAGGGAGGCGTCGGTGCAAATCACTAACCTGAGCGGGACAGGGCCCAATCGAGTGCCCCTCGAGAGGTAACGGGGGTCTGCCCATATGGCCAGCGCCTGGCGGGCCTGACCTGTCAGAGGAACCCTGCGATGATGGTCCCTGGCCGGATCCATGCGCAACCCGAGGAACCAGATTTGGAACGGACGCATGTGTAGCCTCCCCAGAGGGAGCACATGCAGTGCCGAGGCCATCAGGCCCAACATGAGTGTGCACTGATGCACTGACACCGAGGAGCACAGACTGAACGTCCTTGCTGTCTGCACTGTGCGAGCCTGTCGCTCCGGCGAAAGGCGGGCTCGCATGGCCCGGGAGTTTAGCTCGAGCCCCAGGAAGGTCGCCGTCTGCTCTGGGGCGAGGCAGCTCTTTTGCCAGTTCACCAAGAACCCTAAGGTTTGTAGGTGATCGGTCACCACCTTGGTATGATTTGTGGCACCGACCCTCGAGTCGGCCACAATAAGAGCGTCGTCGAGATATAGGAAGACGCGAATCCCCCTCGCGCGGAGGGGGGCCAAGGCTGTCTCCATGCATGCCGTGAAGGTTCGCGGGCTCAAAGACATGCCGAAAGGCAAGACACAGAACTCGTAAGCCTTCCCTAGGAAGGAGAACCTCAGGTATTTCCTGTGCCTCTTGACCACGTGGACATGGAAGAATGCATCTTTCAGATCCACGGAAGTAAAGAAATCCCCCTGTCTCAACGCGTTGAACAGGTGGGAAAAGGAGAGCATTCGGAACGGGAACTTCCTCAGCATCTTGTTGAGACGCCGAAGGTCCAGAATTGGACGCATGGAGCCGTCCTTTTTGGGCACGACAAAGTACCTGTGGTAGAAACCTGAGCGCACCTCTGCCTTGGGAACCGAGCGGATCGCCCCTTTGGCGAGGAGCGAAATAACCTCCTTGTGGAGTATGTCCATGGACTCCCCTTCCACGGCCGTATCGTGGGTCCCGTCGAACCTGGGCGGGGGCCCGGCAAATTGCAGGGCGTATCCCTTCTGGAGGGTGCGCCGCAACCATGGGGACGGGGAACACAGACGTTCCCAGGCATCGAGCCTGCTGGACAGAGATGGTCTCTTGTGGCCAAAGGGGGCGGAACCCGCCCCCTTGGTCATGAGTAAATTGTTGGGTACCGGGCTCTGACCCGGTATCTTGGTTGGGGAAGAAAATGGGGGGGGCAGGACAGAAGAGGCTATGCCCCCCTGCCGGTTTTTTACGCGGGCTCCGCCTACTGACGTGTGTTGAACCGGCGTAACCCCCCCGCCGTGCGGCTTTCGCAGGCTTGGGGGACCAAGGAGGCAAGGCTCTCTTTCGACCGCCGCACGCGGACTTGTCCGCTCGTGTGGTCCCCAGGAGAGCTCCCGACCAACAATGTGCCCATGGCCCCATTGATGGTGGGCTTGTCCCGGGGGCCTCTTGATGGCGGGTATGAGACCCTGGGAGAGCTCCCGACCGAACTCGGGCCGTGGGCACCGAGGACGGTGGGCTTGCCCTTAGAGCTACAAGCCGAAGGCTGGCCCTGAGGCCAAGCCTTGGCAAGCTGCCGTCCCCGCCGGGCGTAACGCACTGGCGAGTGACGGTCTGGGTAGGCCCCTGTTGAGTCCCGGCCCGAAGTTGAGCGCTGAGCTCCAACGACGGTGGGCTCATAGCCCCCCCCCCTTCCCCCGGGAGGAGACTAAGTATGGGACTGGTTACCCGCTCCCCGCGCACCCTGGCCTGCCGTGAGACCCAGGACGAGCCCACTGCGGCTGGGTGGGGCGCCTCCAGCAGAGGTGCCCTAGGTGGGGCCCGTACCCGCGGGCGTGGGGTGGCTCGCGGCGCTGGAGGCCCCGGAGGGCGACTCTGCGAGCGCGCTTGCACCTGGAACCGGCGGTCCTCCCCTCTTCGCCTAGGCATGAGGGTACTGACCGCCACGGAGTCCCGCTGCCGCTTCTCCAACCGCTGTGCCAAATCCTCCACGGAAGGACCGAACAGTCCCTCCGGAGAGATCTGGACCCCTAGCAGCCTCCTCTTATCCTGCTCCGGGAGCTGGGTGAGGTTCAGCCACAGGTGACGGTGAGTCAGAACGGAGAAGGCCATGACCTTCCCGCTGTTCTGCACTAAGCAGTCGACCATACGCAGGGCAGAATCCGTGGCCATCCTGAGCTCTGTAAATAGCTCGGGGGCGGGGTCACCCTGCATCTCCCGCATGAGTACTGCCTGGTAACCCTGCAGGATCACCAGGTTGTTGGTCATGGCGGCGAACTGGCCCACCGCCAAGTAAGCCTTCTCGGCCAGCTTGGCTGTAAGTTGGCATGCCCTCGAAGGCAAGGTGGGCCTCGCGGGGTTGGGGGCCAGGTGTCTGGCCACCATTTCCTCGAGGGGAGGCATCGCGGCAAACGCGAGCTTATCCCCCCCTTCTAACGCCGACCACGGAGCCATGCCCGCGCAGAGTGGCTTGGTCCCCTGAGGCTTCTCCCATCCCATCTGCACCGTGCAAACCACGTCTATACAGACGGGTAAGAGGGGCTTCGGGCGGGGCGCCTGTGGTGCCTGGCGTGGCTGGAAGTAACATCCCAGCAGCACTGACTCGGGGGGCGGGGGTGGTTCGGCCCGAGCGATGCCGAGCTTCGCTGCGGCCCTAGCCATCACCCCTTGAAACTGTTTCTGGTAGGGCTCGTTAACGCTCGTCTCCGAGCGGGCCCCTACCAGAGAGGTGACAGTGGTTACACCGTCCCAGTCCTCCCCGCCTGACATCTCCTCTTGGGGGGTGTCTAGGGGGGGACGACTATGGGGTCGTACGGGAAGAGCCCACCCCGTTCTAACACGGGATCGATGGGCTCATCCCCCCAACTAAGAACCGAGCTTCGCTGCGTCTGCTGCTCAGGTTGGGCCGGAGAGACCTGCTCGTCAGGTAGCTCCCCTTCGACTGAGTGGTCGGACCCAGTGGTAGCGCCTCCCTCGGGAGGTGCATGGCTGAGGGTTGGTCCCACCTGGACAAAGAGCAAAGCTCTCTCCCGCAGCTCGCCCAGGGTGAAGCGAGTTCAGTGAAGCTAACTCGCAACAAGCCCCGCCGACTGTTACCAGGAATTAGCGGGAGTACACCGCGTAAGCTTTAACTTTTAACAGTAGCTTGCAACGGTGAAGATAGCTGGAGTGTTACAAGCTAGTCCAAGCTAGCTGCACTGAGCAACTAGCTAACTATCTGTCTAACGTTACTCCAGCCGGAGTAACGTGCGCGCTCTGACAATATAGCCGGCGCCTAATAACAAGCACACGGACGCTAAGCACACGGGTGCACGCTAGCTTATCAGCAAGAACTGGGCTAACTAGCCTATTGTTCCAGTGCTACACTGTAAGCTAATCGCACGTATGCAACCTAGCCTAACAGTTTTGAGCGCGGACCTTAGTCAGCCCTCAATCCGATAACGCTGCCCCAGCCGGGGAACGTTAAACACAGCTACACGGTGGTAGCAATAAAACAGTTAACTAAAAGAAGATACTCTTAGCTTTTAGATGACTTGATCCGACGCCGCTGGTGGAGAGAACAGGATCGGGTCCCCGAAGCCTGCTTTACCTCATTCCACGCAAACCTCTTCAAGGTGGGCAAATAAGACGGAACGAGCCTAGCATCTAAAGCTATGTTAAGAGCGCTAACTCAGAGTTAACCGCGGAGCTTTTGAAAACACCTCTTCTCAGTGGCTGGAAGAAACGTAGAGTGGCGGACCCTGGGGCTGACAGGACGTGACGTAGTCACATGGGTGAGGTGGGTAGCCACGTCAGCCCCAGGGGGGCACCACGCCACCTACGGGTGGGTGGTCGGTTTTAATGAAAAGTAATTTTGGAGCAAAATGACTTCTTCTTCCATAGGGCTGCGTACGCAGCGTAATAGGCACTAGTGAGAGCTTGAGTTCGAAACGAAGTAAAACGCAGAAAATCGAACCTCATCCGAAAACTTTATTATTACTTACTTTATTATTACTTTATTAATTACTTACGTAATTGTCGGACTCGGTGCAAAGTCTTTAAGGCTTGTGTGTAGACGAACCGGACCCGCAACAAACCACAACAGAACGAACTAAGCACAAGATTGTCAGATAGAAAGTCATCAAACGGGAGTTGACTCACCTAGCATAGAGCTCGGGGCGCCGATAGCAGGCCGGTCGAGGCAGACGGCTCTTGCTTCGCTGAATAGCCCAAGCCGGGGTGTGGAGGCTAGCTAGGACTAGCTTCCCTTTAGTATTTTTGATGCTAGACAAAAATTATCTCACACACACTCGCAACCACACGTGAAAACAAAGGAAAGAGACTAGAGAACAGGAGCGATAGAGAATACATGGCTTCCTTCATCAGACTAGCAGAGACATTGCGCGCAGCTAAATGCCACGTCATATAGCCTACTCAAGCCTACTTCCACATGACAACCATGTGCTACGTCATAAATGACATGACAGTAGTAACAAGGGGTAACCAACAAACGTCACATCAACGAACTGTGACATACCTCCACCCATATAAAAAGAGAAAAGATACAAAAAACGTATATATATATATATATATATATATATATAGGGCTGTCAATCGATTAAAATATTTAATCGCGATTAATCGCATGATTTCCATAGTTAATCACGATTAATCGCAAATTAATCGCACAATTTTTTATCTGTTCTAAATCTACCTTAAACCGATATTTTTCAAGTTTTTAATACTCTTATCAACATGGGAGTAGACGAATATGCTTGCTTTATGCGGATATGTTTATTATTATTGGAACAATGACAAATAGGCTACTGTCCAGAATATTCTTCAGAATAACCTCAAGGGTGTGCATGCTGAACCATACTGTATAGTGAAGTAGAAGCATATAGGCTACTGTAGTAAGCTGCATAATTAGCCTACTGTCATCTGAAGAAAAGAGCACAGGAGCAGCTGTGTGCCAGCTCTCTCCCCCTCTCTCTTTCTCTCTCGGTCGCTCTCTGACTCTGGTCTAATCGCCCTCCCTGTCTGTCTGTCTCGCTCGCTCGCTTTCTCTGCCTCTCTCCCCCCCGCGCTCTGTCTGTCTGTCTCTCTCTCTCTCTGCAACGGTTTCCCAAACTACGGGTCGGACCAAGGCTCAAACTTCAAAGAACGTGCATGCGTTAATCGCGTGCTAAAAAAAATTTGTGGCGTTAATAGGAATTTGAGTTAACGCGTGATTAACCCGTTAACGCTGACAGCCCTAATATATATATATATATATATATATATATATATATATATATATATATTAGGGCTGTTATATAGGGCTAATATATATGTATATATACACTGTATATACATACACATACATATCTGTGTATTACTTTTTTTCAACTGATGGGCAGCATTTCTCCACCTATTTCCATCATAATATTTGAAGATTGCCGTTAAACATGTTTTTAATCATAGTTTCATGTGTTCTGGATGCCGTGCTGTTTGCCTCCTGGATGGTAGGTTCACGTCATGAACCCTGATGGCACTCCGACAAATGGCATTCCTGTGGAGGTGGAACCAGGCCTGGTGAAGGGCTTCACCGCAGCCAACGGCATTGCCAAGCTCACAATCAATACAATCGTAAATAATGCAAACCTGGTTATCAACGTAAGTCTTTTATACAAAATGTATTACTGAAACGTACCTGTTATATTGTTGTCTGGTTTGGCAGATGAAGCTTAAGCAGTAACAGCCAGGCGGAACTAATCTGTCATGTAGTGACTGTTCTGGTTGCTGCCTTTGAGTTGATGCTCTCTGGACATCAGTCTAGAGAGCCTTGACTCAAGAGTGAAAGAAACAAGGACTATTGCTTAACTAGAGGGCACTCAGTAGAGCGCATACCTCCACCACGGCGTGTAACATGAATACGTTTGGAACTTAGGCACCTTTTTATGATTGGTTACCCCCAATGCCACACCTCCTTTTGGCCAGTGTCGTGTGGGCGTGGAAAGTTAATCAATTTGTCCATGGCCTATATGACTACAAAATTGTATGGTGTTATGTGAATCCATTTGGAAGTTACACACATTTCTGTGATTGGAGACGGCAATTGCCACACCCCCTTTTGGCCAGTGGGTGTGGAAAGTTAATCAGTTCTAAGTTGGCCCATGACCAAACTTTCTACAAAGTTTTGTGGGTTACAGGAATCTGTGTAACCATGGCCATTGCCACGCCCCCTTTTGGCTAGGGGGCGTGCAAAGTTAATCAGTTCATCCTTGGACCATGACCAACCTGTCTGCAAAGTTTTGTGGTGGTGGTTTACTCAGTGGTGTATAAAGTATTCAAACGCTATACTTGAGTAAAAGTACAGGGGCTCTATCTTCCGACAGGCGCTATCCCCTAATAGCGTTTGCGCACCTGTTTGCGCGTGCCTTAAGGCACGGAAGATAGCATTCCACCTTGCACCATCCGCCAGGTGTTCTGCCAAGTTTTGCTCCCCCGCAGAGCAGTAACATAAAGAAAAGAAGTCGCACACTCAAAATCTCCTCTGCTGTGTTTTAATGGTTACACCAACATGTTTCGGCGAAAGTGCCTTCGTCAGGGTGCAGTACAACATAAGGAGGTGTGACCCTTTTTGTAGGGCACACCTTCTCCAATCAGTTGCAGGTGAGACAATTACAAAAAGGGTTAAAACATATATGAATACAATAAGGTGCAGTTTTTCATTTCCAACAATCCAATGATCTGTTTTAGGAAAAAGCATTTTACAATTACAATATACAATCATTAATATTTTTTTTAAATGTGATGCCAAACAAGGCATCTATTTAGGCAACAAAGTTGGCCTAATTGTCTCAATTTACACAGCAATTCAATAATAATTCAAAGAAACGGCCTCAGGTCATAATCAATATTTAAACCATTAGGAGAACGTGTATTTAGTTCATACATCCAGTATGCTTCTCTTCGTAACAGGTTACGTTCTAGATCTCCTCCTCTCCTAGACAGAAATACTTTTTCAATCCCCGTATAGCGAAGTGATGAGATAGAGTGATTAGCTTCCCCCGCAGAGCAGCAAAAAAAAGCATCCACCTCACAGGAGCATATTGTAATGATTTATACAGAAATGTAACTGTTTAAAAGTGATATAATTGTCTGGTAGACGTAACCTCCCTGATTTCTAAGTTAAAACAGCCGCGAAATATGTTGGGGATGCAATTCTCGGCGGGCATGCGGAATCGTTCACGGGACCTGTCGCAAGCGCAAATTAGAGCCGTGACAAAATCATCTGCGCCCCAAAATGCCTGCGCAAATGGGATTTGGGCGGTCTTAACTACCAGAATTATTCACAGGCGTGGCCAGGCAAGGCTGGGCATTACGTCAATCAAAACCAATCAGATTCCCGTCTTGCAATGGCTGTTTGCGCGAGGCAAGCAATATGCTGTAATTCTCTCCATGCGCAATAGAGTGTACTCACTCGTGCGAGGACAGAGGGAGCTTATTGACAGATCGTCTGTGGTGCCAACGACCCTTCGGGTTATGAAGGTAAATAGCCTATGTCCATTAACAAGTTTTCTCAATTAATTTCCCTCTTTGCGATGTGATAAAAGTTTCTCAGTGAGTTATAGTTGAATTCTGATTCAGTGAGGCCACTGAATCAGAATCAGAATCAGAATCAGAAAGACTTTAATGATCCCCGGGGGGAAATTGGGACAAGTTACATCAGCTCGCACTCAGAACACACATCGCATAACACAGTAGTAAAATGCAATAAAGTAAACAAAAATAAAGTCAAATGTACATTACGTGTCAAATTGCAGTTATTGCACACTGGAAATTATATTAGGTCAGCTTGCCCATTACGTGTGGCTCAGCTAAGGCACAGTTAACCTATCGGCTGACTCAGTCTCAGGGAGACTGAGTGTCTCCGAGGTGCTCTTTTAAGTGAGGCGTTAAAGAGTCCAATGGCCACAGGCAGGAATGGAATTATCTGCTAATACCCAATTTTAGCAGCATAATCTGATGTCTTGGCATGGCAAGGCTGTGCATAATGACATCCAAAAGGAATTCCACTTTCCAATGCGCAAATACCTCTCTCCGTGCAGCGCACCCACCGCAGAGAGGTATTTGCGTGTAAGAGGTCCTTTTCAAAGCTCTTAACGCAAAGTAATTGCACGCCGCACGCGTTTTGCGTCAGAGCGACATGGAAATAATGTGATAGATGCTTGATAGGCATGGCAGTGAATATCCAATTTCAAAAATTTCAACAGATTCGAAAACCTTAGGGGCGTGAGATTTAATATATATTCATATTCCCCACGGAAAACCCATCCTTTAAGTATTGAAAGTAAAAGTACAAGTAAATGCTGTTAAAAAAACAAACAATCAAAAGACATGCCTGGGCTTGAGTGGAAGTCTATTTCTTCTTCTTGAGTTTTATAGTGGTTGGCAAACAACGTTATGTTGCATTACAGCCACCAACTGGAATGGCGTGTGGATCATGATTAATGTAACTTTCAAACTAGGAGCAGCTGATTCACCAAACCTGATTGCTTGCAGGCTACCCAATTTCTTCTGATTTTACTCTGTAACTAAGATGCTTGGGGGAAATGTAGTGGAGTAAAATTATAAATTTTATTTGGGAAATATAGTGGAGAAAAAGTGAAAGTTGACAGAAATATAAATACTCAAAGTCAAATACAGATACAGATACACAAATACTTAAGTACTTTCATGACTGCTCATTTAGTTCACGTGTGTGTGTGTGCGCGTGTGTGTGTGTGTGCGCGTGTGTGTGTGTGCGCGCACATGTGTGTTCACGTGTGTGTGTGTGCAATCGCAGGCAAAGACGGATGATCCAGCCATTGCAGCTGGAAGGCAGGCATCAGCCAGTATGACGGCCCGTCCATATGCTACCAATACCAACAACTACCTCCACATAGGTAAAGAACATTGTCACGGCTCCACCAAAACCAACAACTACCTCCACATAGGTAAAGAACATTGTCACAGCTCCACCAAAACCAACAACTACCTCCACATAGGTAAAGAACATTGTCACGGCTCCACCAAAACCAACTACCTCCACATAGGTAAAGAACATTGTCACGGCTTCACCAAAACCAACACCTGCACATAGGTAAAGAACATTGTCACAGCTCCACCAAAACCAACAACTACCTCCACCCACATAGGTAAAGAACATTGTCACAGCTCCACCAAAACCAACAACTACCTCCACATTAGGGGTGTCAAAAATTCTCGATTATAAGATGCATCGCGATGCGGACGTGCACGATTCTGCATCGATTGACAAATGTCAAAAATCGATTATTAAAAAGAAAAAGAAAAAAAAGAATTAATAATCAAATAAAATATAATGGAAGTACATGCAGTTGTTTATTTTATTTATGGATCATAATACAATGCAATTCCAAATGCACTTTTATTTTAAAAGTAGCCACACAATGAGAAAAAAGAAAGTGAGAAAAAATAAATCAAAAAAGTGATGCATCGATTTAAGGTGCATCGAGATGCATCGAGATGCATCGATAATCGTAATCGAATCGAATCGTAGCCCTCTGAATCGTAATCGAATCGAATCGTGATTCACAGCCCTACTCCACATAGGTAAAGAACATTGTCACAGCTCCATCAAAACCAACAACTACCTCCACATAGGTAAAGAACATTGTCACAGCTCCATCAAAACCAACAACTACCTCCACATAGGTAAAGAGCATTGTCACGGCTCCACCAAAACCAACAACTACCTCCACATAGGTAAAGAACATTGTCACAGCTCCATCAAAACCAACAACTACCTCCACATACGGTAGGTAAAGAACATTGTCACAGTTCCACCAAAACCAACTACCTCCAACACAAAAAACGCCGTAACTCCACACCTGTTTGTCCAATGATCGCGAAACTTGTCAGATATATCAAGGAGGATGTCCTAGTCAAGATCAGAAGTTTTGTCATCTGCGCAAGGCTTGAACCCCTGCTATCGCCGCTTGCGGCTATATTTATTATTATTATTGTGGATTGTCTCAGAGGGGAGAGGGCAAACTCTGACCCGGAAGCCTCTATAAGGGCTCCAATGTCACATCAATCAACATAAGCTTTGCCCAATTTTGACAGACAGGCAGATTACCAATTCTTGAGCGATGTGACCGTGACGTGCTGAAATAAAATCAGTATAGATGGGGATGTTAGTTGGGGATGGTGCTGCTGTTGGTGGTGATACTAAAACCAACCTTTCTGCTTGTAGTCTGCATGCAAAACATTAGTCTTGCAGTCCTACCTGTAGATGATATCTACGTCTGGAACACAACTCTGAACGCCCGCACCCCAAGCCAAAGAAAAACAGATTCCTGACAGACATGAATTGACCATCCAGGGACCTCGTGGGTGGTGCATTCGGGATGTGTGCATCAGCTAAATTGACCGCAGGTGAACTGCAACAAATACAATTGTTGGACGTCCTTGAGAGCATCTACGCCATACATGGGCAACATACGGCCCGCGGGCGCCCCCTGGGTGGCCCGCGATGGAATTGCAAAAAAAAACAAAAGTACAGTGCACTTGAACGCAACATGCAATATACCCGCTGAATAAGTGTCCAAATGTTCATGTCATTCTGAACAATACTTTTCTGTTATAGCATTTCAGTCTGGAATATGGAATATCTTTCAATAATATTTATGACTAAAAGGCTAAAAGTAATCTCATGTGTAAGAAATGACTGTTCTACATTGAAGTAGAAATTTAAATAATTAACTTGTTGGTTTTGGATTTATTTAGCTTCAAGAGTGCATTTTTGTTCTTGTGTGACCCTCAACACAGGCTTTGAGAATCCCGGGCCACTTACTGATACTTAAGCTTAAATTAACCCACTCATATTCTGGTTTATTTCAAGAAAAACATTTCGGCTAGTGGAAATTCTAATTGGCTGGTAACTTTAAAATCTAGCAGCCATATTGGCAGGTGGTCAAAAAAGTTAATTTCAAGCCCTGAGAGCAGGTGGTGACATAGGAGTGAGTGAGAAAAGGATCAAATATTGGTGGTTAAGACTGAATAATGACATCACAACTGTTAATTTAAAATGAGTTATTCCTCCAAACCTGGCTTCAAATGCACCAAATTTTTCGCACTGGCGCCGTTCAGCCCTCAGCAAAACCTGGTAGCGAGGACATTTTTTCTGCCCCTCTATATCATCAAAGTTACCCATCCATGGGTTACGGCATGACAATATTTGTTCGGCCCCCGGCAACAATCTGGGTTACTCATGTGGCCCCCCATGAAAAATAATTGCCCACCCCTGGTATAGGCTAACGCTAACTTAGCTGGTGGTTGTGTACACTTGTGTAGGCCCCATGTTATACTCGGGAGTTAACATTATAAAAACACATTTCCTGGCATATGCAGGCAGTTGGAAAACCTGGTAAGTTCTGAAAATATGTCTCTTGTGTTATTCCAGCTATCGTTATCGGTTGTTAGGTAATATTAAGCCGACAAATAATGCAAAACAGCCGGTTAACACAAGCAGCTAATGCTAGCCTGCGTCCATTAAAACCATTGTGTATTAAAATAACCGATAACGTAGCTGGAGTAACTAATAAAACACATTTTCTGAACTTGTGTCACAGGTTTGTAAAATGATCCCCGGGCCACACCAACGCAGACACAGGAGGCAGAGGTAGTTTTCACAATAAAATGATTTATTACAAGACTAGTATGGTAAAAGTATAAAAACAAATAGTGTCAACACTGTGCATAAAAGAATAAAAAGCAACTAGAGTATTCCTAGGGCTCAGTCCCGTGTCCGTCCGATATGAAAAACCTGTGTTTTGCTCAGTCTCTCCAATGGAGTCCATGGGTCCCCCTGTGGCAGGGGCGCTATCCTCCCGGCCTTGCTGTAGCTCCGCCCGTGGTCCACACTGCTCCCAGCCATCCTCCCGAAGCGGAGTGTGCTGTCCGGACAATAATAATGCACCAATCAGTGGTGCATTCGGCCTTGCCGCCCGTAACCCATACACACACAAGGCAGTGGCGGATCAACGTTCCTTTCACTTATCTATCGAGAGCTCATCAAGTGGCTGGTCGTCTCTTGGTCCCGCTGGTCCGTCCCACTGCTGGCAGCTGGAGAGACGTGGCCCCACTGGAAACACAGCAAACAAACGTGCAATCACCTTCTGGTTCGGCGGTAGATTACAGACACATTCACACAAAGCAACGGGACAGCTAGGTCACGTTCCTTTTACTCATCTGTATTCAGGCACATCAGATTTGGCCAGGCTGGCCAGGACCAATCCCTGAGAGGCAATTAGGCAGGGGGGAGTGCAGCGGGGGAAAGTGCCAGGTGCAACTGTCCATGTTGATGTGCCTACTGGTTAAATAATCCATGCAAAGAAGCTATATAATAATATACCTCCACATCTAAAACCAAGTTTAGCACACCATAAAATAAGAGAAGATAAGCAAAACACGACTCCTTAAAATTACACACGATAAGAATAGCCTATCCCATAGGATTTGATCAAACCACGGCACACAACATGAGTAAATAAACACAGCACTCAGAGCACACAATATGGATAAATAAACACTGCACTCTAAAATAAACCATAGTCACTTATGAAACCTGCCCCATGGCCTCAAGTCACCCCGTGACACTTCAGTCCCCAACCAACGTTACTTCCTCACGCATCTTTCTCAAAAAATGTCCTTTTTATTGCGGTCCATCGATATGTTTGGTAGATAGCAGATCAAGCCATGTGTCTTGTCTATGACACGAGATCTATAATATGAAGAGCCTGTCCAGCCATGGTCCAGCCAATGACGGCTTGAGACTGGCTGCCACAGCTGTCAATCATCCTTTTTTATATGTCAAATAACTACTTAAAAACAAACTGATTAGAAAAATGACCACTTGTACAGGCATTAGCATGATAATAACGATCTAAAATGATACAAACCACATTTGGAAAAAAATTATCTGACGTATACTGTGATTATTTCGGTTGTGATTTCCCCATCCACTAACATGGGGAGGCGGGCCTTGTGACCTATAGGCCTACTGGCATCTGCCGCCAGAGGGGCGATCTAACATGCAGCGGCTTCACTAAGGGGGACCAGAGCTGCACCCTTGGGCTGAGCCAGCTAACCCAGTGTCTATTGTGGGTGTTCCTAGAGCCTGTACGTTCCCAGACTACGTTGCATTTGCGAGGGGTATTTACAGACCCCATCGCTGTATGTGGGTTTCTCTTATGGTTTACATTTTATTTTATTTTGTCCAATATTCAAATATTTCAGAATTGCATGTGTTAAAAATAAATATTTCTATCTAACACTTTTTAGCCTGATTTAATTGTAAAACAGAGTGTAAAAAGTTATGCAAAGCTTTCTGGGAAATTTTACCTGTGGAAGAGGAAAGTGGAGTTCCCAGCATGCCCTGGGGTAGTGTGTTTTGTTTGTAGATTTTTTCCTCAATGTTTGTCAATGTGTTTTGGAGGTTAAAATGATTTCTTATTCTATATGCATGATCTTAGTTATCTGCAAAGTTATGTGTCGACTAATAGTGCTGTTCTGCATGCTAATACAAAGTTGAAATGTTGGCACCATGGGTGATTCTGGTGTGCAGTTAAGTGACCTCTGATGAGGCACAGGATCTGCTATTGAAATGGAGATTTTTTCTCTCTATACTTATATGCAAGTAACGAGTTAAGTGTTTGATTAGTAACTGTAATGTGATTACTAAACTTCGGGACAGTAGTGCCTACACTACTCGTTACCGACAAAAGTAACGTGATTACAGTAACGCCCCAACACTGGACACAGACTATGCCTCTAACGTAATAGTACATAGAGGTAACGTGAAGGCTGAGTTTACCCAGGTTAGCCTATCGCTACTTTTTGGTCGCTCCTTTTATCGCTTCACAGTTAAAGGACGGCTTTACCGTGGGGAATATGAATATATATTAAATCTCACGCCCCTAAGGTTTTCGAATCCGTTGAAATTTTTGAAATTGGTTGTTCCCTGCCTGACCTATCATCCATCTCTCACATTATTTGCATGTCGCTCTGACGCAAACGCGTCAGAGCGACAAGTCCAGCCTTGCGGAAGTCGAGCACCTATGAACTACAACTGTTGTTGGCCATGGTCCCGCCTCTAGAGGTCCTCCACGCCCCTTCAGAGGTCTGAAGAAAAACAAAAAGGCAGCCATCTTTTTCGACCACCTAGCCTGCTGTAGCTAGGTTAGCTTTCCATAGCTCCTTGCAAAGAGACGATTTTCTCGGGAACGGAAGCACGGACAGACACGTGACTGGCGGCATTGGAAAGCTCGTCAAATTTTACATCTAGTAGTAGGTGGGTTGAAGTAACTAAATCAACGCTGAGCAATGTACCCGTTTTTACACATTTTTACAGAAAATAGTTACAACATCAGATGCGCGTAACTCCTACGAAAATGCCTTAAAATGCATGAATTTTTTTTTATGAAGACATCTCCCGACATATAATAATATAATAATAATAATAATAATACATTTTATTTGAAGGCGCCTTTCCTGACACTCAAGGTCACCGTACAACAAAAACACAATAAGTACACAGTTAAAATATAGTACAATAAACATAATAATAACAGTTTGGCGGACAGAGGTTATGACAGAGTTAAATAAATGGAATTAGAGGGAGTAAGAAAGTTTAAATAGATGGGTCTTTATAGCAGTCTTAAATTCTGTGATGGAGTCTAGTGTGCGAATATGGGGGGGAAGGGAATTCCAGAGTGTAGGTGCGGCATGTGAGAAGGACCTGGCACCCATTGTGCTGAGCTTGACGGGGGGTATTTCTAATAGAGCTGCTGATGAAGACCGGAGGGAACGGGCGGGAGTGTAGGGCTGAAGGAGGTCTGTGAGGTAAGTGGGGGATAGATTATGGAGAGCTTTAAATGTTAGCAGTAGGACTTTAAATTTGATTCGTTGGGGGATAGGGAGCCAGTGTAATTGAATGAGCAGGGGTGTTATATGATCAGTGGATTTTGAGCGGGTAATGATCCGTGCTGCAGAGTTTTGGATGAGTTGAAAACGGTGGGTGAGTTTGGCAGGGATGCCTGTTAGAATGGCGTTACAATAGTCAATACGGGATGTGACCAGGGCATTGACAAGTAGGCTACTTCAGTTGACTGTTGTGATAAGGTGGGGCGTAATCTGGAGATGTTTCGTAGATGGAAGTAGGCGGACCGGGAAATGTTATTTATGTGTTTGGAGAAAGAAAGTGTACTGTCCAGGATAACACCAAGGCTCTTGACCTGTGTGGAGGCAGCTATGGTGGTCCCAGCAATGGGGAATGAGCAGATGTTTGTTTTGGTGAGTGTCGATTTTGAGCCAATGAGAAGTAGTTCTGTTTTGTTATTGTTCAATTGTAGATAGTTGTTGGTCATCCATTTCTGTACGTCTTGAAGGCAGGCAGTAAGAGTGTTGGGGGGAAGGGTGTTAGTGGGCTTGGTAGACACATAAAGCTGCGTATCATCAGCATAGCAGTGGAAATGCCATGTTGCCGGAAAATATTACCAAGGGGGAGGAGATATGTGATAAAAAGAATTGGACCCATTACTGATCCCTGGGGAACACCATGTTGAACTGTGGAGCTTTTTGACCGGGATTTTTGAATCTGGACGAAATGTGTTCTGTTGGCAAGGTAGGAGGCAAACCATTGGTGGACGATGCCTCCAACTCCAACACTAGCCAGGCGGTCCATGAGTAATTGATGGGATATGGTGTCGAAAGCTGCGGTAAGATCCAGGAGAATGAGAATGGAGAGCAGTCCGGAATCAGCTGCGCGGAGGAGGTCGTTGGAAATCTTAACTAAGGCATATATACTTCAGTTTAAATTTGGTGCAATTTGGAGGCAATTTATTTTCGATTTATTTTCGATTTATTTCTTCTTCTCTCCATGTAATATTGTCGAAGCCTTCTTCTTCTTCTTCTTCTTTGAGTTTTATGGCGGTTGGCAAACATATATGTGCATTACCGCCACCTACTGGAGTTTGATATCAGCCAAACGCCTGAGGGGTGGGCATGGAAACGAAGGCCACGCGAGCCCAGTGCATTGTGGGAAATGTAGTATTTCGAGTCCCCGCACCCGCACCTCCCCCCCACCCCCACACAGAGTGGATTTCTGGTGATATCTCAGGCTGTAAACAACCAATTTCAAAAATTTCAACGGATTTGAAAACCTTAGGGGCGTGAGATTTAATATATATTCATATCCCCCACGGAAAAGCCGGCCTTTAAGTCTCTTCACAGTGTTCCACTGAATGTGTTTTCTTACCGGAGTGTAATATGGGAGGCACGCTGTATGATGCGCTGTATGACGTAACTTCCGTCACAGTCCAGCCAACCAGATTTATCCTCCAGCATCTGGACTGATCGCCGGAAATCTCTTGTGATTCAGACCCTCCGTTACTGGAAGCTTGCTGACGTCGACGGTGGGTCTGACCACGTGAGACTAGCACATGTTCTCCACTTCTAGCAGTAACTGGGGGTTACCCACATAGCTTCCTCTAGCTGCTAGAGGAAGCTGCGGAAGTGATCCTGAAAGCTGTAGTTCCTCGAATGGCCACTTGAGGCAGGACCCGGAAGTCCTGTTGTTCCCGTTCACTCCAATGTTAAAACGCCCCACTTTGTAACAGTGACACTGATTAAGCATGTTTACAGAATGAACCGAAACACAGTTTTGGCCTATATAGCTAATTTCATAACAACTGTAGGGGGCGAATTTATATATAACTCATCTGTTTAGAGTAAAATAGACGATAGAAAAGACTGGGTTTATGGGGTGATCGACAGGTCGCCTGTCCAGTGATCGCGCAGCTTGCCGATCACGGACACACAGGATCTCACACGGATCACAGGCCTTAGCTGCAGCTCTGGGAAACCCCCCATCTCACGCCGTCTCACCTGAGCTGCAGCACAAGGACCCCGAGATGGTGACAGACAACACTTAAACCTGAGTCCAAAAAACATCCATTTTATTGACAGTTAATGCTTGTGATATGTTGTGCAGGGGTCGACTCGTCTGAGCAGAACGTAGGACACAACCTGAAATTCAACCTCAACCTCAACAGGCAGACAGAGGCCCATGACATCACATACCTGGTGAGGTAGATTTGACATGTTGTGCGTTATATAGTGTTGCTTCCTGCATACCTGTGTAGCATGCACATGCGTGCACAGCATGTGTGGTAATACACGGGCTTTGATGTATGAATCTATTTGTGTCTTCAGGTCCTGAGCAGAGGTCGGCTGGTGAAACATGGCCATTACAGGTCACTCGGCCAAGTTCTGATAGCCCTGATACTGCCCATTACCAAGGAGATGCTGCCATCGTTCCGCATCATCGCCTACTACCATGTGAATGACAACGAGGTGGTGTCAGACTCAGTTTGGGTGGATGTCAAGGACTCCTGCATGGGCTCGGTGAGACCCTGATGGTGAAGAGACATCCACAGATGAACTGAGCATACCGATGTTCTCATCTAAATACTTTTCTCCTTCTTTAGTTGAAGTTGGAATCAACCAGACCCGCCCCGTCCTTTGAGCCTGGTAGGTTGTTTGGTCTGAAGATCACAGGAGACCCAGGTGCCATAGTGGGACTGGTGGCGGTTGACAAAGGCGTCTACGTCCTCAACAACAAGCACCGCCTCACACAGACCAAGGCATTTTTTTTGTCTTTGAATATATTTGAAAGTGCTACAGTAGTAAGATCACAGATGTCTCAAACATAGCTGTACATGCAAAAGTGGAACTCCTCATGGCATGTCAGTTTACCCATTTGTGTATTTGTGTGTGTGTGTGTGTGTGTGTGTGTGTGTGTGTGTGTGTGTGTGTGTGTGTGTGTGTGCGTGACTTCCCTCCCACTCAGGTGTGGGACACAGTGGAGAAGTCTGACATTGGCTGCACACCAGGTGGAGGGAAGAACAGCATGGGTGTGTTCTACGATGCTGGTCTGTTGTTTGAGACCAACACCGCATCCGGGACTCCCTACAGACTAGGTGAACACTCCACTCCAATCTTATTCCTTTCACCATTTCCCTCTTGCTACTAGCCTTATTCCTCCAACAACTGTCCTGGTATAAGTATAATGCCAATTTCAATTTCTGTATCACCAAGCCTCTTATTTAATATTGTGTTTGGCACTAGATGATCCCAGCTCCAACAAACAGGTTGTACTATTGCATGTAGATCCATTCTTCCTCCACCCACACCCAACCAGCCATGCCTTCCCTACCCTGCTATTGACAACATCAGAATCACATGACAAATACAAATACACACTGCGTTTCAAAATTTTAATTATTAATTTAACATCTCAGATATCTCTATTTTCCACATCATAATAATCTGTTTATAGACTGCAGTGGCCATTCAGCTGAGAAT
Source organism: Poromitra crassiceps (assembly GCF_964638095.1). Lineage (NCBI taxonomy): Eukaryota > Metazoa > Chordata > Actinopteri > Beryciformes > Melamphaidae > Poromitra > Poromitra crassiceps. Next base: position 3,484,719 of record NC_139646.1, read on the forward strand.
GTCACAGTAGTTATGAGAATGTGCACATTGATCAATTCTGGTTAGAATTAATAAGTCAGGTCAGGTGACCTGGTCACTCGCTGTGTTCTGTCTAAGAGCCAGTCTGTGTTCTGTCTAAGAGCCAGTCTGTGTTCTGTCTAAGAGCCAGTCTGTGTTCTGTCTAAGAGAAAGTCTGTGTTCTGTCTAAGAGCCAGTCTGTGTTCTGTCTAAGAGCCAGTCTGTGTTCTGTCTAAGAGCCAGTCTGTGTTCTGTCTAAGAGCCAGTCTGTGTTCTGTCTAAGAGCCAGTCTGTGTTCTGTCTAAGAGCCAGTCTGTGTTCTGTCTAAGAGCCAGTCTGTGTTCTGTCTAAGAGCCAGTCTGTGTTGCATTTCCAGATTTACAGTGTCCAGTCGCCAGCAGGAGGAAACGAGCCACCACTATCCTGGAGGTCAGAACCACCCTAAGTAAGAGTCACAGTCCAAACCACCGGATAACCACATCTTCACATGTATTCCATTGGTACACTATTCTTCACAAATGTCAGAACTGGCCTCTAGAGGCACAATTCCGTTTCAATTTAGCACTGTTTTAAATGGTGGTGTTTTTACATTTGCAAGAGTCTTAAGTAAATCCCCTTTTCTACTGTATATCACCCTTCTCCATCTGTCCCAAACCATCTCTCTTCTCCCCTCCTTATTTCTCCTTCCACATCCCTCTTCTCTATCCTTTCCAGGAAGTCAATACACAGACAAGCTGCAACAGACGTGTTGTGTGGACGGCATGAGAGACACCCCGCTATCATACAACTGTGAGCGTCGCAGCGAGTACATCGTAGACGGTGCGGCCTGCGTCGAGGCCTTCCTACACTGCTGCAAGGAGCTGGCCAGTCAGCAAGCTGAAGTCAAGCGGGACAACCTCTATCTGGCCCGCAGTAAGAGACACGGACAAGGGATGGGGGGCAAGGCCTGCATGGTTGGTTTCCATGGTAACACTAGAAGTGGGTGGAGACAGAGCGGAGGAGGCTCACCATGGCCGTATCTAGCTATGAGGACGGGGAGGTCCGGACCTCCCCTAATATTTCAGAGAAAAAAATAAAAGAAGCTGTGTTCTTGCCAGCCAACAGGTCCCTCTGTATGGTTTTTTTTTATTATCGATGATGACTTTGTGTGTTGTGTATGGCTTGGGTTGTGTACCTGTGTTTGTAGGTGTCATTTTGATATGAATTTGGCTAAAACAGTTTGTGTTTGTTAGTTACAATTATGTTGACAGGAGAGCTGAGCAGGTGGTGACATGAAAGAGAATATACTGAATAATGACATCACAACAGTATAATCCTAATGTTGATTTAGAATGATATATTCCTCTAAATATGGCTAAAAAAGGTAAAAAAAATATATATATATTTAAAATGATATAGTACTCTAAATATGGCTAAAAAAGGGGAAAAATATATCTAAAAAAAATTCCGAATCCGCCTTCCCTTGCTGGACCTCCCCTATTTCGAAACCCGGGATACGGCCCTGAGGCTCACTGCCTCCCAGTATGGTACTAGAGGAGGTGGAGGTACACAAGCAGGGAAGATGGGGGGGGGGGGGGGGTGGAGACGTAGTAGGTACTAGTGAAACACAGTTGAACACGCCAGAGGGCATACAAGGGGAGGACAGAAGAGAGCGATTTAGTGGACAGGAGAGAGAGTGACAGGAATTGACCACATCTAACATTTTTCCATTTGACACTTTAGGTGAGGAGGATGATAACAGTTACATGGACAGCGATGAGATTCGTTCTCGTACCAACTTCCCCGAGAGCTGGCTGTGGTCGGACATCATATTACCTAACTGCAGTGGGAACAGCTGGTGAGGCAACTGAAACCTACACACACACACACACACACATTCACGATTAAGAAGCTGCATTCTACCTACACATCTGACACGGCCTCTGTTCTGTTCCAGTGATCGCACTTATTTTAGAAAATATATCCCTTTGAAAGACTCAATCACAACCTGGCAGATCACTGGCATCAGCCTGTCGAGAACTCACGGTAAGGAGTCCTTATCTGCATGGTTAATGTTTTCATTACACATTACCTGCGGCTAGTTGGAAGTGTAAGATCTTCTGCATGTACTCCTCCAATCTGAAAGTCATCCACCCCCTTCTGTTGGCTTTTCCTCTACCCCCCTTTCGTCTCCTCTGTGTCTCCCCTTGCTTGTTCCTCCTGAAGGTATCTGTGTGGCCGATCCATTAGAGGTAATCGTTTCCAAGGAATTCTTCATCGACCTCAAACTGCCCTACTCAGCTGTCCGTGGAGAACAGCTGGAAGTTAAGGCGATCCTACACAACTACAGCCCAGAAGATATCACTGTAAGTCTGGGCTCTTCTGCCCCCATGTTTCAGGACTGTCAACACAGTATCTTCACCATGGCAAAGTTTGTGTAGTTGGTAGTTCAGTGATTTAAGATATTCTAAATGTCCTTTATATACATCCTTGATTGCATCACAATGTGGGTCGAGATCTAGTTGCTTGAAAACAGAAATTTTGCCAGAATTTAAAGGACATTATAGCCTATTCTCTACTAAATCTCAAAATCACCATATCCTATCAGAGATTTAGGAATCATGCTAAGTAGTAGGGCACCTCGGAGGGGTCCACGCGCACCCCCTTATTTTTTTCTAGTCTGGATTTTTGGCATCCATACTGTAGGAGCTCTAAAATAAAGATTTTGATTATCCCAACAAAAAAACCTGTCCAAAATGTGTTTTTTTCCCCAATGTTTTATTACCCCTATGACACACGGGGGGTTGCCGGCAGGAACGCCGGTGAGACTGTATTTCAGAGACTGTGGCACGTTCAACTTTTGAGCTAGGGCAAAGATAAGGATACCATTTGAAAGTACATAACCTAAGGTTTCCAATGGGCCCAAGCATGTCATGCTAGCTTGTCGGGAAGGGGGCTAAATAACTAATGATTTAAAGTTAGACAAAATCTTGGCGAGGGAAAAATGGCCATCAACATTTTCCAAATGGTCCCTTGACATGTCACCTCAATATATCTGAATGTAAATGGGTTATACAGCCTCCCCTGTACAGACATGCCACATTTATCCTAATCTCATGCAGTTTGGGTCAAGAACCACACCGTTTTTTGCATGCAGTAGGCCTGGAAAAGTGTAATTTCCGCCTATTGCAAAAATGCTGTATTGGACCATTTCTGCATACTAGGGTCCCTAAAGAGTCTTGGAATTTAATAAATTTGGGTATATCTGGACAGCTGAGACTCTTATTGATTCAATAAGCCCAATTGGTGGCTGTTCATGTCTGATCTATAGTCCCCAGAGTAGCCATGTCATTGTAGTGAGACACTTTTTATGCCTCCGCCGGCGGTAGCCAGGCCATGAGGCATTGTCCGAGGTTCGTTAACGCGATATCCGAGGAATGCCTTGACGGAATTTCATCAAATTTGCCTTAAACATCCACTTACACTCAAGGATGATCTGATTAGATTTTGGTGGTCAAAGGTCAAAGGTCAAGGTCACTGTGACCTCTCGAACACCATTTTCAAGCTTGTTAACACGATATCTCAGGAATGCCTTGGCGGAATTTAATCGAATTTGCCTCAAACATCGACTTGGACTCAAGGATGAACTGATTGGATTTTGGTGCTCAAAGGTCAAAGGTCAAGGTAACTGTGACCTCTCGAACGCCATTTTCAAGCTTGTTAACGCGATATCTCAGGAATGCCTTGACGGAATTTCATCAAATTTGCCTCAAACATCGACTTGGACTCAAGGATGAACTGATTAGATGTTGGTGGTCAAAGGTCAAAGGTCAAGGTCACTGTGACCTCTCGAACGCCATTTTCAAGCTTGTTAATGCGATATCTCAGGAATGCCTTGACGGAATTTCATAAAATTTGCCTCAAACATCGACTTGGACTCAAGGATGAACTGATTACATTTTGGTGGTCAAACTTCAAGGTCACTATGCCATTCCCAACTTTGTTAACGCAATATCTCAAGAACGGCTTGATAGAATTTCTTCTGATTTGGCTCAAACATCGACTTGTACGCAAGCATGAACTGATTCCATTTTGGTTATCAAAGGTCAAAGGTCAAGGTCACTGTAACCTCTCGAATGCCATTTTCAAGCTTGTTAACACGGGGGTTCCTCTGCCTTTCCGACATGCTGCCACTCCGAACGTTAACTTCCATTATTCGGACTGGCGGTCGTTCACCTTAGAAGCCGCAATGCCGACCTTAGGTTTAGGCGTGGGGGTGGGAGAGGTTAGGTTTTGGGTTAGGGTCTGGGGGAGCTTAGGTTTAGGCATGGGGGGAGGTTAGGTTTGGCGTGGGGGCTGGGAGAGGTTAGTGAAAAACGGGGAATATAGACCCCCTTTCTGAGTGCCGATATTTCGGAGTGGCAGAACGTCAGAGTGGCAGCACGTCGGAGTGGCAGCATGTAACCGTTAACACGATATCTCAGGAATGTCTTGATGGAATTTCTTCGAATTTGCCTCAAACGTCCACTTGGACTCAAGGACATTTTGGTGGTCAAAGTTCAAGGTCACTGTGACCTCACACACCAAATTTTCAATCTCACGAGCGCCTTGACGGAATTTCTTCCAATTTGCCTCAAATGGCGATTTGGACTGTAGAATGAACTAATCGTGGAGGCAGAAGTCCGCGTTGCGGTCGTTCTAGTTTGAAACTAGACCTCACTGTATGAAAAGCAATGACCTATGGCTACCTCTAGGACAGGGGTTTTCAAAGTCTGAGACTGTGGGCCTCCCCCCAGACAAAACCTGGAAAAAGGAGCCTCCCCCCCCACTCAACTCCTGGATGCCTATGGTATCAAGATTTTGTTATTTGATCCCCATAGACACTCAACAATCGATCCACGATAGCCTGATATTGCTGTTTGACATACTTCAGACTACACCAAATACATAAAAAGATCTCTTTAACCAAATCACACGCATTTAGGCTATTCTATGAGATCTCCTTTTAATAACTAATATAATATTTTTTCACTTTATAATTTGACTGAGCCTCCCCTGAAACTGCTTAGAGCCCCCCTGGGGAGGCCCTTTGAAAACTCCTGCTCTAGGATATTCATAGCATAATGAACCTTTGCAACCCCGAACTAGAGACCTTGGTCATTCAGACAATGCATGACTTTATTGTTTCTGAGCAATTTCCAAAACAGAAGTGCTCTAGTAGAGGAAGCTTTAGTTCTAATAGTCCTCTTCGTCATCATTCAAGTCAGCCTCATTGGTCTCATCTTTCTCTTCTTCCTCCTCTTTTTCTTCCTCCTCTTTGCTCTCGGCCTCCTTATCAAGTATGTCAACCAGAGATGGGGGTATGATGGGTCCAGCGGTCCATATGGGCTCGAGTACTCCCTCTTTATTCATATGGCTTGCCCCGCTCAAAGATAGGTGTAGCTGCATGCTTATAGCCTGCCACTCTATTGCTGCAGAAATCAAGATGGGTGAGAGACAGCACTGCGGTGGTGGGAGACGTCCAAGGTCCACGCTTGACTTAGCCGAATGGGACTGATCCTCTCCGACAATCTTGCAGAATCATCTTCACACGCAGTACTGCATAAGCTTTCTTCTCACGACCATGGCCATAGATGAGGCATGTGAAACATTCCAATTCCTCCTTAGAGCTGCTTGAGAGACACCATTCCACACCAAGTTCCCTGAAATGGGCAAATGCAGTTTAATTTCAAGTGTCATTTGGGTCAGTCATCCATGAGGGACTTTGAGTAGGGCTGCTGCTCCTTCACGTAGAAAGTAGGGTAACACTTTACAATACTGGTGCACACATGTGCATGAATGCATGGTTAACTCATGATGAATTAAGCCATTAATGTATGCTTACCGCATCATCAACTAATGAAAGGTATGTTTGATGAACACACTGAGTCATATATGAATTACTATTAATTAAGTAGGCTATGCCTATATCATCATGGATGAATTGCTCATCAACACCTAGCATTAATTAATACTGTAATTCATGTGTTAATTACCACTATCAACTTCCAGTCGCCTGCAACCGGGAAATCGAGTGAGTTTCCCCCGTTGCATAATGAAGACGGGATGCGCTAGCCACGCTCCTCCTTGTCCGAGCGACATCTCAGGGGAAACATACTCGACTTCGGGGAAAGAGAGTTCTCTTTGTTTGACCGGTGCCTAGCTGGCTGTAAAGAGAGGCGTTCAGGGTGCAGCGGAGTCACCTCTGCTGTTTACGGTAGTTTGTCAGTAGTGGTGGCCTGGCGGGGACACTGGCGCTATGTATGACTGGGAAGCGTGTGTGTATGGGCGCCCGGCTATGGCTATTTCAGCAGCTGTGCTAGTCTATCAGTATCATTCTGATTACTTGTTACTAGTGTACGCTACATGTATTTTATGGAGGTTCCTCTCGTGGCTCAGGCTGATCAAGTGATTGATGCTTGGTGCGCACCAAATGCATCCCCACCTCACGGGAGCGTATTGTAATGAATTATACAGAAACTTAACTGTTTACAAATTATATAATTGTCTGGGTAGACGTGATCTCCAGGCCAGGTGGTCTGTCCTGGCTCATGGAGACCGACTTTGATGCATAAAATCCGCATCGAGGTGACTTCCATGCTTGGGGCTCTCTTCTGGCTCATGGAGGCCGACTTTGGTGCTTAAAATCCGGCTACAGGTGACCTCGAGGCCTGGGGTCTCTCATAGCTTTATGGAGGGGGAGGCAAGTCTCTGTGGTTTGTACCTGCCGAGATTTGCATCCCTGTTTTTAAGTTAAAACAGCCCCAAAATGTGGTGGGGATGCAATTATCGGCGGGGGTGCAAAACTCGGCATGCCACCGTGTAAACTCAAACTGACAGTAGCCTAAAAGAGGCTTGCCCATCGGCTTGCCCAGTCTGGCGCCCTGTGTGTCTGGTGGCCAGGAGAGAGGTACCTGGACTGGGTAGTGGATGGTTAGGTGGTGATGGTACTAGGGGCTGGCCTGGGCTGCACGCCTGTCAAGGCAGCCACGAGAAAACATATGGTTTCCGGGCAAGACTTTCAGAATAAAAGTCAAAATTAATGTTGTAACCAGCTACGCAGTACTGAGCTCTGCGTGCTTTTATTTCTGATGGCAGGCAACGGAAGTAGTTGTTTGTGTGCCATGTCTTTCTTGACACTTATTCTCGTGGTCTAGCAGATAGCTGGTTTGCAGAACGTGGTGGTCTTGTCTTGCCCCAACCGGCCCCAACATCAACAGCAGCCTCCGTGTTCTTATTCTACGAAGAGTACAAACGGCAAAGCCTAAAGAGTCGGTCACAGTGGTGGCAGTGTCGAATGGATACCAATCGCAAGAGGAACGAGCGGGTTTGTTAGAGTTTCAGGTAGCTAGCTTTAGCAATTTAGCATTAGCAACTTAGCTATCTTGTGGTGTTTGTTGTGTGTGCGTGGAGACCATGGTGTTTAGGGACCATTGAGCATGATTTATTTAAGAAATAGATTGTATACTTTTTTTTTCTTTCACCATGCAACAAACATTTAGTTTGTGACAGTGTGACACATTCTATTTCAAGAGAAGCATTATCTTCCATGTTGTTTTATAGTTATTATAATAACAATTTTCAAAAACAGCATTTGTTTTGTATTTTGTGTATTTCAAATGAAAGACTATTTTTCCAGTATTTTCCCAGGGCTCCCTTGAAAAGAGGTTTCGATTTCAACGGGACTCACATGGTTAAATAAATGATAAATAAATACATAAAAATTATTTACTTTTGTTAAAAAGAATATTGTTAAAATATCGTATCGTTATCGTGAACCCAATATCGTGAAATTAGTGTATCGTGACACCCCTATAATACCGTGTTACCACTGTTAGCGATTAGCATCGCGGCTAACGTTGTTAGCATCTATTTATCGCGGCTAACCTTGTTAGCATCTATTTAGCGATCTTTTATAATCATTCTAGAGCATTCACAATGATACAATCTGCACCACTGTAGTGTTTAAACAGTAGACATCGTTTCCATAGCTCCGATTGGTTTTATGAAAAGTATCTGAGGGTATTGGCAACAGGCTAACGGCATTAGGCTAACATGGTGGTTTGTCATACTAGCAACCATTTGCTCTGCTTACCGAAGCTCACAGTGAGAGGGACCTTTCAACAGAATGGCTACTCGCGTTCATTTTCATGCACAGGATTCGGTCCTGATAAACAAACAACTTATTAGTAGTTGATATGAGGGGAATTAATCAAGAATTATGACATTTGTGTAACGTTTCATACCGGCAGTTCTTAAAGGTGGGTCGTAGCGTGCTTTCAGATCAGCGTCTTAGTTAGAAAGGAAGCGGAAACCCGGAAACAGGGTTGGGGAGTAACGGATTACATGTAACGCCGTTACGTAATCTGATTACAAAAAAACGGTAACTGTAATCTGTCACAGTACATTTTAAGATGTGTAATCTAGATTACAGTAACGGGGGTATAGTAACGGCGTTACAGGCGGGATTACATTTGCCCTTGCCTCTTCATTAATTTTACAAAATAACAACAAAAAACGGTGTAGCCAACTGGCGAAATTATCTTGTGATAATAAGAGCGGTATGTCAGCTTCATGTGTGGGCGTGCCGATTTCCCCCTCTCCCCTCTCTGCTGCCTGCTCGCTCTCTGGCCAGTCCTTCAGTCCTCCTCCTTCAGTCAGCCCGACAGGGACACAGACAGCTCTGAGAGTCTTGCAAGCCGCCCAACGCTTGTTGAGAAAGCAAATGCACGAAGTGAAATGTGGAAGTATTTTGCTTACGTTGCCGACAGCGAAGGCAAGCCCGGACACATCAAACGAAGCCAGTCTGTAAAAAGTGCTTCAACGCGACGCAGGTGAACGGATAAACATGGAACCAGCCAGGCGATTTCTCTCAGACAGGGATCCCAACTTCTTCAAATATTTCAGTTCAAAGACTGGTTAGCGAATGTGAATGATACAACATACATGCCCTCTGAAATGAACTTATTTCAGCATCGGAGTTTTGCCCCCCCCCCCCCCCCCCCCCCCCCCAAGAAAAAGAAGGAGGATTCCCCATCCAAGTGCACACGTCACTCCCCACCCGCTCTGCAGTGCCGCCCCGCCCCCCAACATACAGGCTATTTGACACTATATTCACACATGGAGCGCTCAGGTGTGAAGGGAAATTCCGGGAAATGGCCGATATTGATTTACAGGTAATTTTCCTGTAGGCATGTGTGAAAACGGCTTTAGTGTTTCACGTCGTGTTTCAAGACTAAAGTAACAAGCTGCGGGGAGGTACGGTGGTGTAGTGGTAAGCACTATCGCCTCACAGCTCGAAGGTCGAGGGTTCGATTCCCACCTGGGGACGAGGTGAATGCTGAAGGAATGCGTGCCCGTCCGCATGTCCTCGAGTGCCCACCGCCCGGGTGGGGTCGGCAAAAAGGGCCTTTCTGTGTGGAGTTTGCATGTTCTCCCCGTGCCTCCCGGGGGTTTCCTTCATATAGGAACCCCCTTCACAAAAACATGCAATATCCTGGTTGCTAATGTGGTTCCCCCTCTGATCGTTAAGGGCGCCTGTTCAGAGGGAGGGGAACTGGTTGGAATAGCGTGAACCTCCCATGTGCTATGTCCTACCGGTGAAGCTTCCTCTGTCAGGTGAAAAGAAGCGGCTGGCTGACTGCCCATGTCTCGGAGGAAGCATGGAGCCAGTCTCGGCTCTCCCCAGATCGGCAGAGGATGGAGTAACAACCAGGATTGAGAAATCAAGTGAGCACTAATGGGGGATAAAATGGGATAAAAAATCGGGGGGGAAGAAAAAAAAAAAAAAAAGCAACAAGCTGCGTCTTCCACTCCACATCATGAAAAATACCCATAACGTGAATTAAAGTGGTCTTAAAAATAACTCTTGTTGTATTCTCCTTAACTTCATGTTGGTATAAACATTCTTATCTGGTTATCAATGGTAAAACATGCTTCATCTAGTTAAATAAGGGTTTTAGCCAGGACTCTTGACCAGGACTCCCTGGAAGAAGAGATCTTGTATCCCAATGGGACATTCCTGGATAAAAAAAAAAGTAATCCAAAAGTAACTGAAAGTAATCCCTACTTTACTTTTAAATAGTGGTAATCGGATTACGTTACTAAGTACAATTTTTAACAAGTAACAAGTAACTTTAAGGGATTCCTATTTAAAAGTAACCTACCCAACCCTGCCCGGAAAGGACGTTTCGATACAGGGCCCTATCGTTGCAATCGGCGCAGTTTCTGCGTTTAAGGCCTGGCCTAGCCCAGTTAGTGGGTGTGGACCAGCGCACTCGCTATCTTGGTATCGGCGCTACATGCAGCCTCAACCATTATAACCACGCCTTTTAAGCGTAAAATTATGCATAGTCCGCTCATTGGAGAATTGCAGTAAAGAGTCACACGCTTGCCTTTTAAGCTCCAATTCCTGGACAAATCCGGTAAAACCAGACAAAGCCAAGCGCTCTGCCCCCCACATCATCCAGTCTGTCTGTCTCCATATATAGGCTATTATTCCATATTATTATGCTTCTCAAACCAATCTAACTGCAGTTTAAATACTGCAAGCATGTAAATACCCTACACTATAACAAGATCAAAGTGAAAAGAATGTTCTAAATGCATCAGCTAGAAAAATATAGCCTATTAGACTGGTGAAAGTTTGTCCAGAAAGATATCATTTTCTCTCGCCTGCTGCAGGAAGGATGATGCACATAAACATACCCTACATTATGTAAAGTCATTGCATAAATGTGTTTTTATTGTAAAACTAAATGTGAAGTAGGGCCAAGTTATTGGAGCGGACATCACAGTATAGCACATGACAGTAGCGCGTTCCGCTGTCACTTATCTAAATCACGTTAAATCGACAAGGGATATATATAGGCTCAAGAGGACATATATGTTTCACATAGGGTGGTGTTTTCATTTCGATGTTTTATTTGGTCCAATATTGAAATGTTCTACAATTGCAGGTTGTGTTACCATTACACATTAATTTAGATCTACCTTTTATATCTATTTCAGCTCATTTGGTTGCTATTTAGTAGCGAAATGGAGAAGCACAATGCATGCTGGGACATGCCAGGCAGTGAACTTAGAACTTATTTTTCCTATGGGAAGTGTGTTGTGTCTGTCTAAGCGAGGGAGTCAGAGAGAGAGAGAGAAGGGTGACAGAGAAGAGGCAGAAGAGCGCTCCTCGCAACTGGTGCACTGAATAGGCCTGGTTTCAGAGAGAGACAGAGAAGGGTGACAGGGGAGAGGCAGAAGAGCGCTCCTCGCAACTGGCGCACTGAATAGGCCTGGTTTTCAAAAGCGCAAAGCGCTAAATTTACACCAGTTGGGAAGATATCATTACGCCGGCATTTAAGGCCGACACGCCCATTCTGGCCCATTCTGGGACTGCGCCACGCCCATTCGGCCTAAAGCGCATTTGCCAGCGTAAAGCCATATTGATATCTTCCCGAGGCAGGCGCAAGGCACGTTTTTTTTGCGTTTAAGGCCCGTTTTAGCGCCGAAGGCCTGTGGGAGAATAGGGGCCACAGTCTTTAACCTGAGACCTAGAGCGTGTGCGCCACCGTCTGGTGGAACATAACATTACACCCCTAAACTACAGGTTTAGTAACCATATTTCATGTGGGGTACAATATACTGTCTAAAAGTGATTTCATAATCAGCATTAGCTAATGATTTGTGAGGATATCATTATGTCGTGACTTTACTATCTGTGGCACATAACTATTAATTAATACATAAGTATGTCGTGACTTTACTATCTGTGGCACATAACTATTAATTAATACATAATGATATAGTCACTTTGTGAGGCACAACACTATTAACTCATATGTGGTTCTTGGCATACAAGCCATACATCCAGTGTTTGAGGTCTGTTGAGATGCACAGTGAATACAACGTCAAAGCATGGGTTCGAGTTGGTCTGGTTCGGGGCTAGTAGGAGCTGCCAAGGTGGGCTACTACACGCATAGCCTATATCAGAGCAGCAACATCGGAATGATAGCTACAGCTGCTGAACTAGCCGTACTCGGCTAAGAGGTTCTGGAGGGGTCTCGGCCGGAAGTGTGGGACCCAGGCAAGGTGAGGGGCAGGGCGGGTAGGGGTTGGGTGGTGGTAGGGGGGCTGTCCTGGGTGTCTGGTGGCCGGGAGAGAGGCACCTGGGCAGGGTAGTGGTAGGGGGGCTGTCCTGGGTGTCTGGGGCCGGCAGAGAGGCTCTTAGCCTGGGTAGTGGATGGGTGGTGGTAGGGGGTGGCTGGCCTGCTGGGTCGTGCATTTAGACACCCGGTAAGATAGGCACAAAACACCGGCCACATGTTCTGTGTCCCTGCAGTGGACCAAGCCTCGAAGAGGAAGGAATGCCCATGATGAACGAGGTAATGGCGACTATAAGCAGATGCGTGGGGGCTGGGAGAGGTTAGCTCCAGCCGGTCCCCGACACGGTGCACGCCTCGCTCAGCTGGTTCTGATTGTGGGCTATCGGCATTGCGGACTGTCGGCACTGCGGTCTGGTAACGCTAAAGTTCCGGGTGCAGGGAGCTGGATGTCAATAGTGGTAATTAACACATGAATTACGGTATTAATTAATACTAGGTGTTGATGAGGAATTAATCCATGATAATATAGGCATAGCCTACTTAATTATTAGTAATTCATATATGACTCAGTGTGTTCATCAAACATACCTTTCATTAGTTGATGATGCAGTAAGCATCAACTAATGGCTTAATTCATCATGAGTTAACCATGCATTCATGCACATGTGGGCACCAGTATTGTAAAGTGTTACCGAAAGTAGCCAGGTGGTTCAGGCATCCGGTAAGGATGCCACCTGGTTGCCTCCCTAGGGAGGTGTTCCAGGCACGTCCAGCTGGGAGGAGACCACAGGGCAAACCGAGGGCTTGGTGGAGAGATTATATCTCTACGCTGGCCTGGGAACACCTTGGGATCCCCCAGTCAGAGCTTGCTAATGTGGCCAGGGAAAGGAAAGTTTGGGGTTCCCTGCTGGAATTGCTACCTCCACGACCCGATCCCAGATAAGCGGTTGAAGATGATAATGATGATGATGATGATGATTTGGGTCAAGGAAGTCAAATGATGAAAAGAGAGCCATGTCACCTGAAGGCAACCTGGTACGTTGGGTTCTTCTTCTTCAGTGGGCTGACTTTGCCCTTGCCCTGGAAGACACTGGTGCAATCTTCACCACTGAACACATAATATCCAAGCAAGGTATCACAGTATTCAGAGCCAAGCATGTGGCAGACTATCCTCCCGGTGCCATGTTCATCCAAGATGGAAATGCCCTCTTCCATACCCTGACAAACCTGCCAGACATATGGACAGAACTGCATGCAAGTGCTGGACAAAACGGTGGCAACTCTGACAACAACTGACTGAGACATGGCTTTGGACAGACAGTGCGTGCACCAAAATTCAAGCTGTTTCTGGTGAATGAAGAGAACAAGCAGCAGTTGTGTCAGCTGCTTTACAGAGTCTGGTCAGCTCAGGGTCAGCAGAGCTGCTGGCACATTGTAGGACAGCAATCATATGTGTAGAAGGCATGGCCTACTCCCTCTCAGCAGCAGGTGGCGAGGTAAATCAACGATGTAAATACATAAAATACTCACATAGTTTATACCTCTAACACATTAGCAAAAAATGCTATAGATTCATGTGCAGTTTTAGTCATAGGTCACATCTGAGGAGGTCCACAACCTGAGATCTAACGAGAATCGTACTCTACTGTAACCATGCTCTCTTTTCATCATTTGACTTCCTTGACCCAAATGATGAATGGTGTCTCTCAAGCAAGCTGTAAGGAGGAACTGGAAGGTTTCACATGCCTCATGTATGGGCATGGTCATGAGAAGAAAGTTGATGCAGAGGGTGTGAAGATTATCTGCAAGCTGGGCGGAGAGGATCAGTCCCTCTCGGCTAAGTCGAACGTGGACCTTGGATGTCTCCCACACCGCAGTGCTGTCTCTCACCCTATCTTGATCGCTGCCTGCAACCATATAGTGGCAGGCTATAAGCAAGCAGATACACCTATCTTTGAACAGCCCAAGCCATATGACCCAGATCAGGTAAGTATGGTTCAATTGTTAATTGTGTTAGCTTTTTTATTTATAACCAGAAGATGTATAAATTACACCATCTCTGATTGACATACTTGATAAGGAGGCCGATAGCAAAGAGGAGGAAGAAAAAGAGGAGGAAGAAGAGAAAGATGAGACCATTGAGGCTGACTTGAATGATGATGAAGAGGACTATTAGAACTAAAGCTTCCTCTACTAGAGCACTTCTGTTTTGGAAATTGCTCAGAAACAATAAAGTCATGTATTGTCTGAATGACCCAGGTCTCTAGTTCATGGTTGCAAAGGTTCATGATGCTGTGAATATCCTAGAGCAGGAGTTTTCAAAGGGCCTCCCCAGGGGGGCTCCAAGTAGTTTCAGGGGAGGCTCAGTCACATTATAAAGTGAAAAAATATTATATTAGTTATTAAAAGGAGATCTCATAGAATAGCCTAAATGTGTGTGATTTGGTTAAAGAGATAGTTCAGAGATACAGTAGTTTGGGGAATCTGACTCCCCCAGAGTCAGAAGCAAATAAATGCCTTCAGACAGACCTTTTTATGTATTTGGTGTAGTCTGAAGTATGTCAAACAGCAATATCAGGCTATCGGGGATCGATTGTTGAGTGTCGTGGGGATCAAATAACACAATCTTGATACCATAGGCATCCAGGAGTTGAGTCAGGGGGGCTCCTTTTTCCAAGTTTTGTCTTTTCATACAGTGAGGTCTAGTTTCAAAAAAGTGTCTCACTACAATGACATGGCTACTGTAACGGGGTCGGTTCTCAAAATAGAATCAGGCTCGTGTCTAAATGAACCAGACCCGCTACAACAACAACAGAAGGACTTTGCACAAGAGTTATCATACGAGAAGTCAACAAACGGGAGTTAGCTTACCTGGGACTGGCCGGGGCGGTGCAGATATGGTCAATGAACAGCTCAAGCCTGGGTGTGGAGACTAGCCACAACCAGCCTCCGCTCATAAGACGCTATTAGAAAATAAGTATCACACACACACTCACACCCACACGTGAAAACAAATGAAAGACTCTAGAGACAGCAGTGACAGAGAATCCGTGGATTGCTTCATCTAGGTCTGGGGAGAGGGAATGGCAGCGGAAATGCCACGTCATATAAACTACCATACAGTGGCGCCCGGCCACTAAAGGGCGCCAGGGCGCCGCCCCACCTACGCACATAAAGGAGGGGGAAATAGAGTGAGGTGAATATTAGATAGTGAGTAGCCTATATAATCTGCAATAAATATGTAGATTCATAATGATCTACATGTGTACTGTTTTGGGTCAACTACTTTCTGCCACGGACGGCGTCCGGGCACTTCCGGCTTCCACCAGTGCTAAGCCAGGATCTGTGTAAATTGCACATGCGCTGCTCGCTCTCAAAACAAAGGGATTCGGGGCGCTGGTATCTAGCGACCAGGTGGAGGTGGCCAGGTAGAGCGACGGCAATGCATTCTTGACGGACTCTATTTGCATGCACGAACGTGCTTTCCTCATAGGTAATGTAATGTAACTCATTCACATGCTGTGGCAAGTCCTTCTTCCAAAGTGTTTATGCCATGTGCTTTTCAAGTAAATATGGATGCTAAAGGGAAGTTTGATGTAGAGATCAGAGAGCTGCTGACCTTACCCAGGCTACGGCTGACCAGGTTACTGTCTATTTCTGTAATCTGCTCCGTGATTGATATGCCTACTAATCTGTTGCCCATATGATTCAGAAGGTAGGCTACTAGTAGGCTAACGTCCGTTACTACTTGCTTGATTTAGGGCTGGAGTAGATGATAATTCAATAGCCTATTATTGTTTGTTGTCTTTCAGTGGAATCATCGTGATGATATGAAGTTATTTTAATAGTGAGATTTCTGCTGTCTAAATAGATGATGACAAGCAAATGTTACTTAAAAACTGATCAAATGAGGTATGGCAGGAATATTATTTGAAAATGTAAGGTTTGTTTGACATCACCATTCAGTTCAATGAGATGAACACTGATTTTGCATACGTGAAACATATGATATTGATATTGAGAATAATCCTTATGATTATCATATTAATTTCAACCCCATTGTCCAGGCCTATATTTGGTATAGCCCTCCCTGGACAAAAATACACCAGCCGCTTCTGCTACCATAAGCCAACTCCCACTTCCTGTGTGATAATCTTGCGCAATATAAATCACTTGACAAAATAAACAGGGGGTATCTGATTCACATATCGACCTGTGACATACCCCCACCCCTATAAAAAGAAAAGTTACAAAAAAAAACTTAGCGTCACAAAAATTATTATCCATCACCTTTAATAATTACATTTAATTTCCGAGTTTACACCAAAAGATTTTTTTTTCTTTTTCTCTTTATTGCTTCTAAACTCATACCTATTTTCCATTTTACACATATATACAGGTTATTTTCAGTGATTTGAAGTTCAAAAACGATATTTCGTAACTTTTAAAACCAGGACTCCTTCTCCCATCCTAAATAAAGAAGAAGAGTCATACAATTCTCACTAGAGCAAGATCAAAGTCATTCTTCTGTGAATCAGATATTTCCTAGCCTCTAGACAGGTCATCTGCAATTTTATTTTCCTTGCCAGAGATGTGTTTGACGTGGAGATTATACGGCTGCAACACTAAACTCCACCGAAACACTCTCGCGTTAGCTGTGCGGAATCTCATGAGAAAACTCCACATTCCATCAGCCGACTCTAATCCTCTAGCTTTCCTCCCTGGATCAAAATATCTCCTTACAGCCTTCTCATCATACCGAGCTTTCATCTTAACTTTAGCTCCAGCCATGTTACGTCCTGCTACATCACACGCTAACTTCAGTCTCGTGCGGAAACAAACCTGAGGTAAAGTTTGTCCCCCGATCCGACTGAATCGTACGTGGAACTAGCCTGGTAAACCGCCCGTCACGTGAACTCACATTTCATTTGGTTCTCCGTGACGGTCTGGACCCGCACAGACAGTTAAGATGATTGGTTGAGCCATGCCGGCTCGACGAATCAGCGGCGGCCGTAGGCGGGCTCTGGCTCATCTGGGCAAGTAGTGGGTACATGTTCTTTGTAGTTCTTTTCACTCTCAACATGGCTGCCGCCGCGGAAGTGACAGGCAGTCTGAATGAAATTGAATGTAACGTTCCCAATTCTATGTATTAAATTCTAAAAAACGACCCTCAACATTTGGGAAGGCTAAGCCACACAACTAGTTCGTTATAATCTAACTAAATGCTTCGAAGGTGACTTTACGACCGCGAGGACTCAATGAATGAATACCACGGAGATCATCCACACAGGCACCTTCGGCGATCTGATTGGTTGAAGTTAACACCCACCAGCGGTGATAGACAGATGGGTCATCCAATCACCTGCCAAGTAGCTTGGACAAAGTGCCCGCCTCCGTCAGCGAGGTGACTTCATTCCCAGATCGACTGGTTTAGTGAAACCTATGTGGAGCTATACCGTCCATCTGGCAGCGTCAGGTTAACGTGGAACGCCAGCCCAGGCAAAGAACTTTTGGAGGTGCTCCACTATCACCTTTGCCCGTATACTCCGCAAAGGAATTGCCTCGGGGTACCGGGTGGCTGCATCTAATGGCTCATTTCCACCGCAGGTAGTAGCGCGATCCCGCTCCGCTCGACTCGATAAATTGTCTCATTCCACCGGTTTAAACTGTCCCAGCCCGGGTTGTATTGGAGTCGAGTCGTGCTACTTTTCGTACCTGCTTCGTCGAGGTTCTATTCTGTGAACCCGGGTTCATTCAGCACGAAATACTTATAAATAAACTGGCAAATTACAACTTCTCCTCATCTACACTAAATTGGATTACATCCTACCTAAATGGCCACCAACAGTGTGTACGGGTGAATAATAAATCGTCCCCCCTAAAAGCCTGCACAATGGGAGTGCCACAAGGCTCGATACTAGGACCACTGTGGTTCAGTTTATATATAAATGATCTCCCATCTGTTTGCAATGTTGCTGAAATTGTTATGTATGCTGATGACACGGTAATATTTGCACATGGGAAAAACGCAACAGAAGTCGCAAAATTACTAACCAAGGAAATGGAAAATGTTGCAAAATGGTTAAATGACTCTTGTCTCACCCTTAATGTTGGTAAAACTGTAAGTATGTATTTTATAAAACCGTAACAAACTTATTGATTGTCCTGTTATCTGTGTAAATGGGCAAAAAATTAAGAATGTGTCTGAATTTAAATACTTGGGTGTCACACTTGATCCGACCTTGAACTTTAAAAAGCATATAAAAAAATTTGCCAACTCACTGAAGTTCAACCTTGCAAGCTACAGACACATAAGGAACTCCCTTACACTTGAGGCATCTTTTACTTATTTCAATGCGATACTCTCACACTTTTCATACTGTATAACAAGTTGGTCTCAGGGAGGAAAATCAGCATTAAGACCACTTGAGTCTTTGTATAAAAACGCCCTCAAAATCCACGATAAGAAAACACGTCGCTATCATCATTGTAATATACTCAATAAATATAATATGCTGAATTTTGGACATCTGATCATGCACTCAAACATCTGCTTAATATTCAAGATCATCCATAACGCTGCTCCTCCCCCCTTGAGGAACCTTATTTCACTCAGCTCTGAAATAATGTCTCGAGCTACCAGGTCAACAACTCGGGGGGAGTGCAGAATCCCACAACGTAAGACTTCTTTTGGACAATCATCCTTCACCTTCACGGCAATAAAACAATGGAACAGCCTTCCAACAGAACTCACAACAACAACAAACTTTCAAAGTTTCTCCCGCCAAACAAAACAGTGGTTATTTGCACAGCAAAGTTGCACACACCTGTAAAATAGAGCTATTGTCTGTGTGTGTGTGTGTGTGTGTGGGGGGGGGGGGGGTGTATTCTAAAGGTTTGTGGGTATGGGGATGCAGGGATGATTGGATTTTCTGTTTACTAGTGTTTTGTATCTCTTAACGTGTAATTTCCTTATTTTTTTACTTTTTTCCTACTATGTTTCAGATTCTATTTTTCCTACTGTTTTAAGCTTGTATTTTACCTGCCCAGGGACTACGGGTGGAAAATAGCATTTCTGCTATA
Organism: Poromitra crassiceps; assembly: GCF_964638095.1. Classification (NCBI taxonomy): domain Eukaryota; kingdom Metazoa; phylum Chordata; class Actinopteri; order Beryciformes; family Melamphaidae; genus Poromitra; species Poromitra crassiceps. The sequence continues at coordinate 3,503,912 of NC_139646.1, forward strand.
ACCTGGTATGATGCATCTCTCCCTATTTTATAGGGTTAATGTTCTTGTACACTGTCCCTGTATTAAAAATAAAGAAAATTCAAATTCATACCGGTGACGTGAAAACATTGTAGACGACTGATTGGCCAGGCAGAATCGTGTTTACTCTATCTACTGACTGTCAATGCGCTGCATACCAGTTTACTGGGCTTAACTTCTCTTCTGTTATGTTATTTCCATCAGTCTTTTGTGTTGCTGCCTTCGCCTCTGGTGAAATAAAGTCGTGGCGGTGGTTTCAATTGTTTTCAGAGTGAAAAAAGTCAGCTGCTCAGCAAGCTCCTGTAGTTAGTTGAGCTGCAGCGCTCCGCTAGGCCGCAGCGGGTGTTTGGTGAAGCCGCGGTCTTGCCTGGTGAGAGGCCGCGGGGTACAGGGCAGGTTTCACTCTGTTGCGCCTCTTCCGTCCGCGCGCAGCGCAGCGCATGCCTATGAGTTGACTAACTACAAAGTGATATCCATTCTCCTGGCCGATTGTCACATTCGCCCATGTACACTGTAGGTCATTTAGAGGCACCAGTATTTCATAAACAGTTTAAAAGTTCTGTGGATAGATTTAATTGTAACGTTATGTTATAGCCTACTTCGGCTATAAGCGAAGGACAGATATGCGGGGGCGGGGGTGGGTGGGGGCAGATGATCCGCGGTGGAAGCAAAACGTCCATCGAGCCAAAACGATTAGAGCCGAGTGGTGACGAGCTGTGCAGGGCAGTAAAATGTGGTGGAAATGAGCCATTAGATCGTGAGCAAATAATCATTCCCCCGCTTGGACTTCGGCAGCGGTACCACACAATCAATTATCAAATGGGCAAACGGCTCTGTCTCCACCGCTAAAGGCTGCAACGGCGCAACAGGTGGGAGCCTCCCAGGCTTCCCCACCACCTGACAGGTCGGACATGCTCGACAATACCTCTTTACATCTTTCCATATACGAGGCCAGTAAAAGTGACGCACAATCTTCTCTCGGGTTTTCTGTGCAGCCAGATGCCCACCGAGCGGCGAATCGTGAGCCAGGCGCATTACCTCCTGTCGGTAATGTTCGGGCAACACCACCTGCTCTACAAAACTGCCCTCGACATCTGCCGGCCATCCCGGTGGCCTCCACTTCCGGAAAAGCATACCATCCCTCATAAAATACCCGACTGCGACCTGCTCTGCCTCTCGAGCGCTAGTCGCCTCCGCAATTGCCTGACCCAGGGACGGAGCCCTCTGCTGCTCCTCCACCAAGGTCTGACGATTTAGGAGTACAGACTCCGGCCCAACCGAAACAGAGGGCTCTCCACTCACTTCAGCCTCAACCCCCTCTTCACTCACAAGCCCCGGTGCCTCCATGAACAGCTCCTCCAAACCTAGAACTGACCCCTCGGCAAAAACATCCCCCTCGGACTCTGTCTGCGCTACGGAAACCTCCTCGCTTTCCACTATCGCAGGCGTCAGCTCCTCGCCACGCTCACTGGCCACTGCCTTCGCCTGAGCGCGAGTAACCACACCCACTGACACTAGCTCAGGGTATTCTACCTCCAGGAGCTCCCTCTCAGGAGACCCCACTGGCGGCAGTTCACAGGCCTCTGGGAAAACCCTCATGCCAGCTGCGTCATTCCCCAGGACTAGATCTACTGTCCTCCAGGGAAGAGTCTGCATCACTGCCACGGTGATGTAACCGTGCATGAGGTCCGAGACCAGGTAGATACAATGGAGAGGCACTCGTTCAGTGCCTCCACATACACCTCGGACCACTGCAAACTGGCCTGTGAACGTGTCCCCTGACAGTTCCACCACTCCTTTACGCAGGAGTGTCTGCATTGCTCCAGTGTCTCTGAGTATGATTACCGGTGCCTCTGGGCCACCCCTCACATGGCACTCCTCTGTGTCTGCCACTGTACCATGGGAGATTAACCCCTGTGCACAACTCGGTAGATTACTCACCCCATCCTGCCTCAGTGCAACTAACCCCACAGGCTTCCCACTTGGACATTGGTCCTTTTTGTGGCCAAGCTTGTTACAGCGGAAACAGCGGATCTCACTGACAGGACGCCTGAACGGCGGGGGTCCCCTGGGAGGCCCACCACCCCCTCGCGAGGGTTGGGGACGTCACGCTCCAGTATCAGGCGGCCATCCTACCTGCAGCCTGACATCCTGCGGCTCATCAAAGGGACGCTTCCTCCCTATGAACCCACCTGACCATCCACCATGAGCCACCTCATAGCCATCCGCCAGCTCTGCTGCACGCCGCAAACTCACCAGCTCTCGCTCATTGAGATAGATCTCCAGCTCCCGAGGGACACTAAGCTTAAACTGCTCCAAGAGCAACAAATCCCTGAGCGTCGCGAAATGATTAGCCTTACACGCATTAATCCAGCGGTCAAACTGGATTTCCTGTTTACGCCATAAATCCAGATAGGACTCATCTCTGTGACATTTTAACTCACAGAACTGGCAACGATATGCCTCCGGCACGCTACCGTATGCCTCCAGCACAGCTTTCTTCAACTTCTCATAATTCAGGCCTGTGCGCATGTCAAAAGCAGCTACCGCTCTTTGAGCTTTACCCTCAAGGACACTCTGTACTAACAGAGGCCACTTCTCTGATGGCCATTTTGATTCTACTGCCACCACCTCAAACATCTCAAAGAATACATCTTCCACATTCTCATCAAATTTTGGCATCCGGCTCCTGGCTCGACCAATCTCGAACCTCCGTGAAACTTGTTGTTCCACATCCAATGCCTTTTTCCATTCCAGTTCGGCTAGCTCCTTTTGTAGCTCACGGTCCTTCTCTGCTTCTTTCTCTGCTTCAATGCGGTCCCTATCCTCTCTTTCTCTAGCTTCCCTGTAGTCTTTCTACTCTTTCCACCTAGCTTCAATGCGGTCTTTCTCTAGCCTTTCCAACTGCAGCTGTCTATCCTTCTCTTCCCTTTCTTGCTGCAAAAGCCTATCTTTTTCTCGCTCTGCCCATTCTCTCTCTTCCTTTTTCTCTCGCTCTGCCCGTTCTCTCTCTTCCTTTTTCAATTCCTTCTGCTCCTCCCAAATCTCCTTTAGGTCCAACTCTGCCGTTATTGCGATCTGTATTTCCTTCTTTGTCATCTCTAGTGTAAACCTTACCTCCTCCACGCCAGCATGTCTTTCAGCTGCTCCACTGTCAACCTGCTGAACGCGTCTGACATACGTCCGCCATGTTACGATACTATGAGAAATAGCGCTACGCTACCTATGCCAGCCTGTTATTCCAAGACGTCCCTAAGCGTCCAGCTCTCAATGACGTCACACCCTGTGCACCTGCCATTATTCCAAAACAGACAACTTACCACTACCACCCTCACCAGTGCACAACACACAGCGCAGCACTCACTAACACTCAAATCTCATACCTACCGCACAACACACATCTACACAACCACAGAGACAACAGCAACACAAATTTATTTTTCTAGTCTAACATTTCCCTAACATTTTATCATGTTACAAGAGTTATCTGATTAACTAGGGTTCTGGCAGAGGACAGCTAGTCTGCCCCCAAGCTCTGTGCTCCTCTAACTAAATGCCTAACAGCCTGGCAGTGCAAAACTTTATAACAGGCTAAATATAACCCTTAAGCCTCCCTCTAATTAACCAGAGACCTCCAAACTAAACTCACTATTTATTTATTTATTTTATATATTTTTTTTCCCATTTTATCCCCCATTAGTGCTCATTTGATTTCTCAATCCTGGTTGCTACTCAATCCTCTGCCGATCTGGGGAGAGCCGAGACTGGCTCCATGCTTCCTCCGAGACATGGGCAGTCAGCCAGCCGCTTCTTTTCACCTGACAGAGGAAGCTTCACCGGTAGGACATAGCACGTGGGAGGTTCACGCTATTCCAACCAGTTCCCCTCCCTCTGAACAGGCGCCCTTAACGATCAGAGGAGGAACCACATTAGCAACCAGGATATTGCATGTTTTTGTGAAGGGGGTTCCTATATGAAGGATACCCCCGGGAGGCACGGGGAGAACATGCAAACTCCACACAGAAAGGCCATTTTGCCGACCCCACCCGGGCGGTGGGCACTCGAGGACATGCGGACGGGCACGCATTCCTTCAGCGTTCACCTCGTCCCCAGGTGGGAATCGAACCCACGACCTTCGAGCTGTGAGGCGATAGTGCTTACCACTGCACCACCGTACCTCCCTCTAAACTCACTATTGTCACACCAATCAACTAACGCTTGGCCCAACAATAGCCCTATGCTAATCTATCAGAAACATACAAATTACAAAACAGCAGATCAGATTTTTTTTTTTTTTATCAAATAATTCCAAATCTCAAAATGTTTTTAATCCAAATGATTATTAATCGCTCATGCGTTCATTTTGTGGAAACCCCGAGCCACATACATGTAACTCTGGCCCAGGCCCGCAGCACTGCAAGCCTGCACTCGCTCGGCACAATTTCCACAAAACACACACACAGCGCCAAACACGCTACATTCTTGTTCGGAGATACTGAGAGACGGGAAAAGTAAATAAACGCACGTGGTATAACGTTCCTTCTTGTGAATGAACCGATCGATACTACTCAATAGGGAGAGGCGCGACCACCTCGTCAGCTCAGCTGCGCTTAGCAAACGTTAGGGTTGTGCTACAACCCGGGTTTTATGAGTGAGAACGAGAGCTCTCACATATTGCCATATCGCTAACTGGGCAGCGCCACTGGATGAACACTCATTTTACTCCAAAAATGACCTTTTTTATAAAACCAACCATCCACCAGCAAGTGGCATGGTATGCATGAGAACGGCGTGGCACCCAGCAATCGCTGTGATTGTGTCATGTCCGCCCGCCATCATGCAAATCACTTCCACTCATCCAGCTCACTGCACAATCGACGCATCGACGTAGCAAGGCTGGGTAGTGAGAGCTCTCGTTCTCACTCGTAAAACCCGGGTTGTAGCACAACCCTAACGTTTTACTTCGTTTCGAACTCAAGCTCTCACATATTGCCAACTTCAACCACCCTTGCTGCAGGGAGCACTCCCCAGAGCGACCCTGAGAGGCATAGGTTAACAACTAACGCATGGCAACTGCCCATGCCCCATCGTGTGGCATCGGAGTGACAACGGCACCACCGTCTAGCAATTGACAGGACCGCACTCGCGAAAAGCGAGCCGGACACATCAAGACTGTAGTACCTAACAATGTGTGATGGGAGGACCCATGAGGCCACAGCGCACATGTCCTCCACTGATACCCCGCTCAATAATGCGCAAGACGTCGCGACGCCTCGCGTTGAATGCACCTGGCCACGTAGGCCGAGAGCGCCCTTACGGGACACAGCATGTGCAGACGTCGCTCCTCGTCTGAACTGAACGGCGGAGGACAGAGTGCTGACAAGTCTTTGACCATAGACTTCAAGCTGTCTAGTCCAAGGGCTCGAACGGATGACCCGCGAGCCCGTCCAGCACCGTAACCAAGTCCCATTTGGGAAAGACGCACCGTGATGGCGGGCGCAACCTACCCGCTCCCTTCATGAAGCGCGAGACCAGAGGGAGCGCCCCCATGGAGCTACCCTCAATTCCCATGTGGCAAGCAGAAACCGCGGTTACGTACACCTTAAGCGACTGCGGGGACTGGCCCGCGTCAAGAAGGCTCTGAAGGAAACAGAACTGGCCGCACACCACAGTTCACTGGATCCACGCCTTTGTCTGTGCACCAACGCGAAAAGACCCGCCACTTGTACGTGTACTGAGAGCGGGTCGAAGCAGCCCTAGCACTCTGAATAGTGCACACCACATTATCGGGCAAGCCCTGGACTAGCAAATGGTCCCGTTCAGGAGCCAGGCTGCTAGCTTCCACCTGCTAGGGGAGGGGTGGAGTATCTCCCCTTCCGCAAGGGATAGAATATCCGCCCGCACTGGCAACGCCCAGGGCGGACCTTGCGCCAAGGAGATCAGGTCCGCAACCCATATCTGCTTGGGCCAAAAGGGGGCCACAAAAAAGAGCCGCTGGCGCTGTTCCCCCGCACCTGTCGAATCAGGGGGATCAGGGGGAACGCATAGCGCCCGTCCTGGGGCCAAGCGTGCGCCTGAGGGTGGATGCCCCACCCTGTCTGACGCGAGTTGCCCCGTGACAGCAGGCCGGCCCTTTGAAATCTGCCGGCCTAGCACATGAATCGCTGACAGCGAAAGAAATGGGGATACGCCCACCGAGGATGGCGGGCTTGTCCTTAGAGCTACAAGCCAAAGGCTGGCACTGAGCCCAGACCTTGGCGAGCTGACGCCCCTGCTGGACGTGTAGCTCCAGCAAGGGGCGGTACGTCCATTGTAGACCAAGGAGCCATGTTAGCGCAAGCGGCTTGGCCTCCTGTGGCCTTCCCCACACCGCCTGCACAGCATGAGTCACGCCCTTGCAGACAGGCATGTGACAGAGAAAGGAGACGTGGATACGCCCACAGGTGAATCCCCGCCGCTAACTGGTTCAGCACCGCAGACCCGTTTGTTCAGGTGGGCGATCGCTGCCGTATTGTCAGAACGGATCAGAACATGGTGCCCATGTATCAGCCATTGGAAGTGAAGCAGGGCCAGGCGAATCGCCTCCAGCTCCAGCATGTTTATGTGGTGAAGCTCCTGAGCTCCCCACCAGCCGTACGCCAAGCGGCCTCTGAACACCGCACCCCACCCCCAGAGGGAGGCGTCGTGCGAATTACCAACCTGAGCAGGACACGACAGAGTGCCTCTCTTGAGAGGTAACGGGGGTCCGCCGACCTGCTGACGTGTCCGGGCCGGACACGTCAGAGGAATCCTGCGATAACGGTCCCTGGCCTGGTCCAGGCGATGTCTGAGAAACCCGATCCGGAAGGGGTGGATGTATAGCCGTCCCAGCGAGAACACGTCCACCGCTGAGGCCATAAGTCCCAACGTGACCGTGCACTGATGCACTGACATGGAGAGACCCAGACTTAATGCCCTTGCCGCCCGCATGGTGCACGTCCGTCACTCTGGCGAGAGGCATGCTAGCATGGCCCGAGAGTCCAGCTCGAGCCCCAGGAAGGTTGCAACCTCCGCTGGGACGAGGCAACTCTTCTGCCAGTTCACCAAAAACGCCAAGGTCTGCAGGTGATCTGTCACCGCCCTGGCATGCTTCATAGCGCGGACCCTCGAGTCCGCCACTATGAGAGCATCGTCGAGATAGAGGAACACGCGAATCCCACTCAAGCGGAGGGGAGCCAGGGCTGTCTCCACGCACACATCGAAGATCCGTGGGCTCAAGAACATGCCAACGGCAGGATGCAAACTCGTAAGCTTTTCCCAGGAAGGAGGTCCTCAGGTATTTTCTGTGCCTCCGAACCACAGGGACATGGAACGCATCTTCCAGAACCACGGAAGTAAGAAATCCCGCGGCTTCAACAAATTGAATCAGGGGAGGGGAACCTCCCTCAGCGTCCCGTTGCGGAGCCAAGGTCCAGAATCGGACGCAAGTAACCGTCCTTCTTGGGTACGGCAGGGTACCTGTGATAGAAACCCCAAGCACTCCTCCGCCTTGGGGACCGAGCATATCGCCCCCTTAGCGAGCAGCGTGGTTGGGGGGAAAGCAGGGTGTGTGAGGCTGCGCCCACCTGTCCCACGGCTAGCTCCGCAAATGCTAGGCATGCCGGGGGAAAGTCCTTCACGCACTCCGACTATGGACGCGTCCAGGGAACGCGCCAGGTCGGGCTGGTCCTCTTTTGAGCCAGAGACCGAAGACGGGCATCATACGCCATTGACGGCGGGCTCGCAACTACACTCGGCGGCCTGAACCGCCATGGAACACCCTGGAGGCCGCACACGGATCCCATGAAGGCTCCAAGCCGAAGTCGGGCCCTGGGCCCTGACGATGGTGAGCTGGTGTCCGGGGGCGTGGTCCACAGGAGAGCTCCCGACCGATGACAGGCGCAAGGGCCAGGGGCGCATCAACGAAGAGGGCAATTTTACCATTTACTGACGAAGGGAATGGGACCCAAGGAGAGCTCCTAACCCAACTCAGGCCCTGGGCACCGAGGACGGTGGGCGTGTCCCTAGAGCTACAAGCTGAAGGCTGGCACTGAGCCCAGACCTTGGCGAGCTGACCGGTGGGCTTGACCTGAGCCCTGCCAACCGAGGCCAGGCCGTGGCCATGGACCAAGGTGTGCTGGGCCCCCTGTCAGGCTCCTTGCGCTTGCAGGGGGCGCCCCCAACAAAGGGAATGGGACCCAAGGAGAGCTCCCAACCAAACCCGGGCCCTGGGCACCAAGGGCGGTGGGCTTGTCCTTAGAGCTACAAGCCGAAGGCTGGCACTGAGCCCAGACCTTGGCGAGCTGACGCCCCTGCTGGACATATAGCGCCAGCAAGGGGCAGTATGTCCATTGTAGACGAAGGAGCCATGTTAGCGGCATGCGACGCGGCGGGCGAGATGCCTGCCACGCCTGAAGAGCACCCCTGTAGCACTGATGCAGGGGCTGGGGTGGCTCAGCCCAGGAAATGCCCAGCTTAGCTGCGGCCCTGGGCATCACCCCACAAAACTGCTCCCTTGAAGGGCTCGTTCGTTTTCGCACGAGCCTCCGCCTCTGCAGTGACGGTGCTAGCACCGTCCCAAGCCTCCTCCCTATCGGGAACCTCCTCCTGGGCGGTCTCGACTAGGGGGTCGTACCCGGGGAATTTGCCCCGCTCTAACTTCAGACTGCTCATCTAATTCGGACTGGGGCCCCTGGCCCTGTTCGCCCTGAGAAGCAGGGGCTTCACCCACGACAGGCCGGAGAGATTCAACGGACACGTTTCTCTCGAGAGGCGTACCGCTGGGAGGAATGTCCTCCTCAAGAAGAGTGAAGCTCTATGACGCAGCACGGCCATCTTGAAGATAGCACAGCAGCTGCAAGACCGAGGGTTCAAAAGTGCCTGTGCAGCGTGCTCATGCCCAAGGCAGAACACGCACCTATCGTGCCGGTTCATACTCGGCCAATGTAGCCTTACACAAGGCCCATCCCCTCGCTGACTTTCCCTGCTCAGTAGCACAAGAGAAAGCAGGAAGCTAATCACTAAAATAGCAAGCTCCCACAGGCCGCACCCTGTTAGCAGGAGTACCATTTAAGCAAGCTAGCAAACTAGCGTGAAGCACAGGCTAGACAGTAAGCAACCCGGAGGCTAGCGAACATGCGCGTGCAACGGTAACGTAAGCGGCAATAGCCGAGCCGGAAGGGAAGGCAACAACACCCACAACCTGTTAACCCAAGAGAACAAGCATGAACAAGCCACTAGCTAAGCTAGCATAAGCACTGAGAGACAAGCGTGAGCTAACACAATCCTAACACAATCCTAACACAAGCGAGCGTGACCGCAAGCTGAAAGCCAGCGGCTCGCGAAGCTAGTCAATCTCAGAACAAACTCCTCAGAGGAAGTTACAATCTAGTGGATGCTATTTGCACGGCGGCAAAGCAACACTTAGTAGACAAGCAAAGCTGGCTAAGATAGCATAAGTACTGAGAGAAGCGGCTAACACACTTGTGTGAAGCGAGCTTACCTAGCTAGCGTATTCGCTCAGCTAAATATCTCAGAGCGCTCCCCCAGTCCGGGGACGAAGCCAGTAAGAGCTACACGGTGGTAGCCTACAAGCAGTATGTGCTAACACATAATAAGGCGAACACTCTTAGCCTAGAGGAACGGGTCCCTAGCTAGGCAAGAGGGTAGAAGGTAAATAAGGAAGCTTAGCACCTCTGAAGTGAGCTAAAGCAACCTCCAAGCCGTGCCCTGAGAACAGGGCGAAGAACCGAGCCTATTGCCTAGCTAAGGCTAGCGTGAGAGGAGCTTACTAGCTAACATGTTAATAGCTACAAGCGAACCCCGTATGCTAGCGCACGTGCACGTGCGCTGGAGCGTAATCGGCTATAATGCCTACCCGAGCGGGAAGGCAAGCTAACACAGCCTGTCTTAACCCAAAGGAAAGCAAGTATGACTAGCCACTTTCCAGCTGAGGCTAGTATAATGAACTGAGAGACCAGCGCAAGCTAACACACCTGTGAAGCGAGCCTCTACCCTGAGTACACACGGGGAAGCGAGCATAACCGCCAGCTGAAGGTAGCGGCTAGCGAAGCTGTCAGTCTCAAAGAAAACTCCTCATGCCGAGGAGAAAGGTCAATAATACGCTAGTCGAGGCTATTTGCATTGCGGCAAAAGCCATACTTAGCAGACAGAATGAGCTAACAATAGAAGGCGAAAACAGTCTTAGCTTTCGATGACTTCCGCCGCCCGAGGTGAAGAGGACAGGTTCGGAGCCCCGATGCCTGTCTGGGTCTCGTCCGCCGAACGCCTGTAGTTTGGTGGGCTGTCAAGACGGAAGTAGCTTCGGCTAAGAAAGCAACTTTAGTTAGCATATCCTGGAGCAAATCACAGAGCGTCCAAGCAGTGAGCTGGATGAAAGTGATTTGCATGATGGTGGGCGGACGTGACGCAATCACAGCGATTGCTGGGTGCCACGCCGTTCTCATGCATACCATGCCACCTGCTGGTGGATGCCCTGGCAGCGATATGGCAACATGTGTGAGCTTGAGTTTGAAACGAAGTAAAACGCACTAGCTGCGTTAGCTGCTATCATTAGCAAACAATTACAAAACGATTCATATCCCGGACGAGCCCCCACTTGTAATGGGGTCAGTTCTCAAAATAGAATCAGGCTCGTGTCTAAATGAACCAGACCCGCTACAACAACAACAGAACGACTTTGCACAAAAGTTATCATACAGAAGAAGTCAACAAACAGGGGTTAGCTTACCTGGGCCTGGCTGGGGCGGTGCAGATAGCGTCAATGGACAGCTCAAGCCTGGGTGTGGAGACTAGCTACAACCAGCCTCCGCTCATAAGACGCTATTAGAAAATAAGTATCACACACACACTCACACCCATACGTGAAAACAAATGAAAGACTCTAGAGACAGCAGTGACAGAGAATCCGTGGCTTGCTTCATCTAGGTCTGGGGAGAGGGAATGGCAGCGGAAATGCCACATCATATAAACTACCATAAGCCAACTCCCACTTCCTGTGTGATAATCTTGTGCAATATAAATCACTTGACAAAATAAACAGGGGGTATCTGATTCACATATCGACCTGTGACACTACTCTGGGGACTATAGACATGAATAGCCACCAATTGGGCTTATTGAATCTATAAGAGTCTCAGCTGGTCAGTCATACCCAAATTTATGAAATTCCAAGACTCTTTAGGGACCCCGGTATGCAGAAATGGTCAAATACACCATTTTTGCAATAGAGGGAATGCACCGACGCCACGCCCCCTCCCGAACACGCCCCCTCAGCCGGACTGAGCAGCACTGAGTGTCAAATTTCCAAAACAAACGTGGCTTCTGCCAGGGGTAGTAGCGAAACCACGGCTAATATAAACGATTATCTGCTTAAAATAAAGGCAGTTGGACTCGAATGTGACCCTTACAGCTTGCCAAAGAACCAGTGGTCCATGGACGTAGACATGTGGCCAGGAATAGGGTTTCCTGACATTTATATGTACTTAATATCGACGCCGGGGAAATACACAAACCAAAGCATGAAAGCATACAAGAGCCTGGACGTAGCGTGGTCGTACTTCAAGGCTGGATTTGTTGGCGACATTAAAGTAACGAGGACAGCAATGGATATTCTGGTTGTATGTGGAGAGGTACATATTTATTTTATTACAACTTTTATTAAGAAAAATATAGCATACGCTGTCCCTAGCTTTGTTCAGAGTGAACACTATCACTCATGTAACGTTATATCTGTGCAGTTAGAACACAGCCAGAGAATGAATGAGCCCTCATTGAAACCCTGGATAGCTGCAGAGAAGACCGGGACCGTTTCATTAGCTTTCGGCAGCCTGTAAAAAGATACCTCCGACGCCTTGTTGAATCTATTTTTACAGTCAATGGCACAACAGCACTTTACCATTTTCGTTGTTTTCTCGCGGAAGCTGAACGCTAAACACCGTGACCCGGCGGCGCCACCTGGCTTGTTTAGGTTTTGACACTCACTGCAGCTGAGTGGGCGTACCCGCACTGACTGTCGCGTCCGTGACGTCACGTGCATTCCCTCTATAGGCGGAAATTACACTTTTCCAGGCCTACTGCATGCAAAAAACGGTGTGGTTCTTGCCCCAAACTGCATGAGATTAGGATAAATGTGGCATGTCTGTACAGGGGAGGCTTGTGGGTACCCATATAACCCATTTACATTCAGATATATTGAGGTGACATGTCAAGGGACCATTTGGAAAATGTTGATGGCCATTTTTCCCCTCGCCAAAAGTTTGTCTAACTTTAAAATCATTAGTTATTTAGCCCCCTTCCTGACAAGCTAGCATGACATGCTTGGACCCATTGGAAACCTTAGGTTGTCTACTTTCAAATGGTATCCTTATCTTTGCCCTAGTCTAGATCTAAATTTGAGCGTGCCACAGTCTCTGAAAGACAGTCTCACCGGCGTTCCTGCCGGCAATCCCGCGGGTGTCATAGGGTAGTGCTGCACGATTTGGGGGAAAGGTGCGATTAGCGATTATGGTGGACAATATTGCGATTTGCGATTGTGATTGCGATATAATAAACAAGAGGTATCTAGGGATGTGCCGGCATGAGTTTTTGACGGTATGATAACCTTGGACAAAAATACCACGGTTTCACGTATCACAGACTAAAATACATGAAATATGTTACAATTTAAAATATATTAAAACTAAATAAATAAAACAATTTGAAATAAAATTATCTTTACAAAAAAATAAAACATTTTGAGACATTTGCCTGTCCCAAACATGTAAAAAGGAAACAGCAGAAAAATAGAAACTGCACTCTGTTACAGCACATAGAAAATGGCTCAGACTGGCAAAGTTAGTTACATGTCTGTCGAGTAATACAATGATACACCCCGTTTATTTTGTAGCGACAGATGGCCTTAAACGCCACACTCACGCGACGCTTCTTGAGAGAGTGGTGAGGTAGGTAACGTGCATCTGCAGACTTTATCGAGGGACCATGAAGGCGTCATGTGACAGGCGAACGCTAGTTGAAGCCTGGAGGTTCTGCTGATGGCAGCTGCGACAGTGTTTTGCTATCAACCTTGTTAATCTCGCTATGTTCTTCATCACAGCGGGTCATTACCCACTGTGCACTTAATCGCGCACTAGTTCTGCATAAGCGCCTGCAGCTCTCTCCTTATTTTACTGACGTTCTCACTAATCACACGGCTGTTTACATGCGTTTCTGAACGGCTAGCTAGTTATTAGCCTAGCTCGCTGTTAGCGATCATGGATGTTCTCTCTCTCCCTCTCGGTAAGATGTAACTTTGCTGCGCATAACATTACTTATTTGCGGGAGTGCATGGGAGAAGCCTCCCGCTAGTGTTGATGCCCAGTGTGATGGCAGAGAAACGTGTTTGCTGCGTTGCGTGTAACGTTAGTTTAGAGGAGGCTCACATACACACACACACTCAAAAAGACGTGAAAAAATAATAATAATCGCACACTTTTGCGGTTATGTAATCGCACGTGCTGACATCGCGATTGCGATTGCGATTAGATTAATCGTACAGCACTATCATAAGGGTAATAAAACATTGAAAAAAAAACCATTTTGGACAGGTTTTTGTCTTGGGATCATCAAAATCTTTATTTTAGAAGTCCTATGGATGCCAAAAATCCAAACTAGAAAAAAAAATAAGGGGGTGCGCGTGGACCCCTCTGAGGGGCCCTACTAAAGTTGAAATACTGAATTTGCCGACAACAATGCTACAGCCAGTATGTTCTCCTTTGACGTTTCCATTCTGGTGGGTTACGTCTGTTTTTGTTTTTGTTTTTGTTAGACAACGTTCGCCAATGTTTTGAATTTGAATCGTTACATATAGGGCCTGTAACCTGGATTATAATTATTTTCAAAAAAGTAAACAAAATGGGAAACAAGGCTAGGTTGAAACCTACTGTAGCATATGGCCGGTGTGGTAAAGCGTTGATGGCTGTGTGCGGTGGGACTTCCCGCGAGGCATCTATTAACCAGACTTGATTATGATCAGGGTTCCAACACATTTTCATCTGAATGTGTATTTTTTGTTGTCATTGTAAATCTCATCACCTTGTTTCCTCTGATTAATATTTAAATTCAAATACATGTCACTCCTAATGAGCAGAATTAAAGTTGATTGTAAAAGGCCATTGACGCTGTTTTTATATCACATTCTTTCATTTTTTGGTAAAGATTTGTGTATAGGCTCCATACGTGCACTGAAGAGTATACGGCAGTGTTATAAAACAGACATTAGATATTCAAAACAAAACACACATTGGTGTCTTTCATGCAAGCTATCAAGCAAAACTGCCATCTGTCTGACCCACTGAGTGTGACCACAGACTGTAGAAAGAGTTGCAGGATAGCCAAGTTGAAGTGAATGTGTTTGGATGAATGTTGCTACTGTAGTGACCGCACTGTAAATGCACTGTAAGGGCCTGTGTCCATCTAGCGTCTTTTTCCGACTGTTAAACGCTGGAAGTACGCTGGGAAGTGCTGATCTCAGCGCACAATATACAAGGAAGCACTACGTTAGTTCAGTGCGGTAGTAGCTTGATAGCTGACAGCTAACATTAGCTAACAACACACATACAATGTTTTAGCTCAACGCTCAACAGAAATATTAAGTGTCTAGCCCAGTGATACTCAACTGGCGGCCCAATAGCCTATATGTTTTTTTTTACAGTGCACCTGAACACAACATGCAAGATACCCGCTGAATAAGTGTCCAAATGTTCATGTCATTCTGGCCAATACTCCACTTCTGTTATAGCATTTCAGTCTGGAATATGGAATATCTTTCAATAATCTATGATTTAGCTTCTAAATTGTCAAATACCGCCGTCTGCTCACTACCCAGGCACTTATGTACTTAACCTAACTAACTATCCGGTGTGCACAACATTGTCAGACTAAACTCCAGCTGACCCCCCAAAAACCTACAATCCGATACAGAAAAATGTATATTGATTGTTTATTAACTGGCCCCTGGCCTTCTATCATTTCACGAAAGTGGCCCCCGGGCAAAGCAAGTTGAGTATCCCTGGTCTAGCCAATCTGCTCCCACAATTGAGCCTTTCTGTCTCTGTTGCGATAGTTTCTCCATATGATTAGTTGCCAGAAAAGGAGCACTCGACACCAGCGTCTTTCTGAAAAGTTAAACTATTTTCAGCTGGAAGCGCTGGGAGTCGGGCAGACAAAAACGCCGGAGCACTGTGAAAATAGACGCTGGGCGCAGCGCACTTCTCTAGACGTCCGTGTGCGCCCACATACGCTCTCTCCTCATTGGAAACAACTGAAAATAGACGCCGGAGCTGATGAAAAGACGCTAGGTGGACACAGCCCTTAAGGACTTCCAGTGTGACAACGCCACCTGTTGAGCCACCACACTTTCAAATACACTCGAAATATTCTACTGTGACAACGCCACCTTCTGTTTAATGAGCGGAAGGAGCTCAACCCAATGGCAACAATGATTTAAATACCTTGGTTCCAATAATCACCAGATGAGGCATGAATCCAAAAATAATCTGTGTTTATTACAAAAATAATGTTGAGTATAGCCTATTTAAAAGCAGCCCATCGCCATTCTGTTTAGCCGACCACCTCGTACCGTCTCCACCCGAAAATTCTTGGAATGCCTGAGTGTGCTCCCACGCCCTGCCGCAGCCCACCAACAGGAGCACCTGGTGAGAGAGAGAGGAAAGAGGAAACAGCACCGCAAGCCAGCATGCAAGATCACAACATCAACAAAATGGGAAGCATATGCGATCCCCTTTGTACCACTACAAACCATGGGGTCCACCCGCTATGCCGACCACCCGCAGTGCCGACAGCCCACAATGGCGACGTTAGGTTTAGGCATGGGGGGTGGGAGAGGTTAGGTGTTTTAGGGTTAGGGTCTGGGGGAGGTTAGGTTTAGGCGAGGGAGTGGGAGAGGTTAGGTGTTTTAGGGTTAGGGTCTGGGGGAGGTTAGGTTTAGGCGTGGGGGGTGGGGTGGAAGAGGTTAGCTCCAGCCGGTCCACCGACACACTGCCTCGCTCAGCTGGTTCTGCTTGTGGGCTATCGGCATTGCGGCTGTCGGCACTGCGTGCTGTCGGCATATAGACGGGGCACCCAAACCATATATAAGCGAAACCATGTGCACACTTAGTTTTAGCACTATACCACCTGACGTGGAAGAAAGCTCCCATCCACCAATACCCCACACGGCAGCTGCGACGAAGGTGGAGGCGGACACCCGACAACCCACCCAGAGTCAGGACGCGCTGGCCTGGGCCAGCTGTGAGTCGGTGGCCGACCAAAGAGTAAAAACGTTATACAGTAGCTTACTGGCTGACAACAATGATCTGAGATGGCACAATAATGCTGGCAAAATTAGGTACAGCCAGAATACAATAATGGGTAACACTTCATAATACTGTAACACAAAAGATGGGTAGTTACTGAGGAACGAGTAAGGAACAAACCATTAGTTCATGAATAGTTAATGATTAGTTAATGAGCAGTTGATAGGTAGTTCCTTAATGGTAGTTACTTAAGAACTGACCATTAGCATGTTAACGAACCAGTAAGTAATGATTACTTCCCTAAAAAAAAATGTTTTCATTCGTTTTCATTCACTAGTTCATTAATAGTTAATCGGTAGTTCCTTAAAGATCCTTAATGGTAGTTACTTAAGAACTGACCATTAGTTCCCAAGGTAGTTCCTTAAGAACTGACTATTAGTTACCATGTTCGTGAGCATGACTCCACCAAATACTTACCAGTTGTTCATGAGTACTCATCGTTACTTCATGATTACCTTACCATTACTTACCATGTTAGTGCATCATTACCTCCTGCTTACTTTACCATTAGTTCCCATGTTTGTGCCCCCTCAATTAAAGCAGTACATCTTACCGAGTTGTTACTAAGGGATACACCATTACTTCCTGCTTACTTTACCATTACTTAACATGTGTGTGACCCTTCAAGTAAAGCAGTACATCTTCCTGAATTGTTACTAAGGGATACACCATTACTTCCTGCTTACTTTACCATTACTTAACATGTTTGTGCCCCCTCAAGTAAAGCAGTACATCTTACTGAGTTGTTACTAAGGAATACACCATTACTTCCTGCTTACTTTACCATTACTTAACATGTGTGTGACCGCTCAAGTAAAGCAGTACATCTTCCTGAGTTGTTACTAAGGGATACACCATTACTTCCTGCTTACTTTACCATTACTTAACATGTTTGTGCCCCCTCAAGTAAAGCAGTACATCTTACTGAGTTGTTACTAAGGAATACACCATTACTTCCTGCTTACTTTACCATTACTTAACATGTGTGTGACCCCTCAAGTACCCCTAAGTAATCACACTTTGTAAAAGGTCACACACATGTTAAGTAATGGTAAAGTAAGCAGGAAGTAATGGTGTATTCCTTATTATAAAACGGCTCTCTCAAATCAAGCAATCTGATTGGTTCACAGCCATGGTATAAATACCGTATACCACTCTCATAACCCATGGCCATTGATTATTATTTGAAGAGCCATAGGATGCAGAGTTGCGAGAAAGTCCTTAAGCCAAACAGCTTTCTCCTGATCTGCTGTATGGAGGGTCACTAGTCCTTCAAGTCTTTGTACAATGAGTCATTATGGACGCATGATGGCGCAACTCTCTTACTAAAAGGCTTTGGTTACCTCAAATGACAATGTAGAAAAAACAAAATGGCGGAGACAGCTGTCAGATCCTTGTGAATCGATCTTCGCTTATAACTTTACTAATACTTCGCAGAAAATTATGTTTTGTACAAGAATAGACGCGGGCTAATGTCTTCTTTGCAAAAAAAAGGCTGTTAACCCCGCATTTCTATATAAGACGTAACGTTAGTTGGTGTCGGGCTTTGCAGAAAGCTCTCAGCTTCTCAGCAAGCGCCAGGATTGGCCAATGTCAACTTCAGTCTCCAGAACGATCCAATCAAATCACCCACACGTCTATCTTCTTGGCTTCTTGGCTTCGGGCCTCGCAACGGGCTGGATCGGGCACGGGTCTGCATCTCACGGGCTGGGGAGGGCTCGGGCCGAAATTTCAGCCCCGCGCAGCTCTCTACTCCGGACTGGCCATTTCTGCTGCTTCCTCGAATCTGTTTGGTGTGTCTGTGTGTGTGTGTGTGTGTCGCCCGTGTCCTGACTCCTGGCTCGTGTGTAACACTGGCTCCGATTGGCTACCATGAAACACATGACTCTGCCTTAGCCAATCATAATCGTTTATCTCGTTATAACCCACCCGGTCTCCTCACTTGACAACACTAGTGTAGGCTACGGGTAGTTTACTCAATCATTTCATAGTAACGCACCGCATTTAGCGTTCAGTAATGATAACGGTGTTGTAACTACGGGAACAGTAATTAGTTAGATTACCCTGTTACTGAAAAAATAACGGCGTTACCTAACACCGTTCTTTTAAACGGCGTTATTCCAAACACTGGTGTTGTGGCATATATCCCGCTGATCAGCTGTTATCCCACGAGGCCGCAGGCCACAACACACTGGCTCTCATGCTATATTGCTTAAGTAACAACTCAGTAAGATGTACTGCTTTACTTGAGGGGGCACAAACATGGGAACTAATGGTAAAGTAAGCAGGAAGTAATGATGCACTAACATGGTAAGTAATGGTAAGGTAATCATGAAGTAACGATGAGTACTCATGAACAACTGGTAAGTATTTGGTGGAGTCATGCTCACGAACATGGTAACTAATAGACAGTTCTTAAGGAACTACCTGTTCATGAACTAGTGAAATATTTTAAAAAAATTAAGGAAGTAATCATTACTTACTGGTTCGTTAACATGGTAACTAACGGTCAGTTCTTAAGTAACTACCATGGGAACTAATGGTCAGTTCTTAAGTAACTACCATGGGAACTAATGGTCAGTTCTTAAGTAACTACCATTAAGGATCTTTAAGGAACTACCGATTAGTGCTGCACGATTAATCAAATCGCAATCGCAATCGCGATGTCAGCACGTGCGATTACATAACCGCAAAAGTGTGCGATTATTTAATTTTTTTCACGTCTTTTTGAGTGTGTGTGTGTGTGTGTGTGTGTGAGCCTCCTCTAAACTAACGTTACACGCGATGCAGCAAACACACGTTTCTCTGCCATCACACTGGGCATCAACACTAGCGGGAGACTTCTCCCATGCACTCCCGCAAATAAGTAATGTTATGTGCAGCAAGTGTAGCCTACATTATCTTACCGAGAGGCAGAGAGAGAACATCCATGATCGCTAACAGCAAGCTATGCTAATAACTAGCTAGCCTGTTCAGAAACGCATGTAAACAGCCGTGTGATTAGTGAGAACGTCAGTAAAATAAGGAGAGCTGCAGGTGCTTATGCGGAACTAGTGCATGATTAAGTGCACAGTGGGTAATGACCCGCTGTGATGAAGAATATAACGAGATTAACAAGGTTGATAGCAGCAAAACATTGTCGCAGCTGCCAGCACTGTCACCTGTCACATGATGCCTTCATGGTCCCTCGTTAAAGTCTGCAGATGCACGTTACCTCACCTCTCTCTCAAGAAGCGTCACGTGAGTGTGGTGTTTAAGGCCATCTGTCGCTACAAAATAAATAAACGGGGTGTATCATTAGTATTACTGGACAGACATGTAACTAACTTTGCAACTTTGCTGAGCCATCTTCTATGTGCTGTAACACAGTGCAGTTTCTATTTGTCTGGTGTTTCTTTTTTACATGTTTGGGACAGGCAAATATCTCAAAATGTTTTATTTTTTTGTAAAGATAATTTTATTTCAAATTTTTTTTTTTTATATATATTTTAAATTGTAACATATTTCATGTATTTTAGTCTGTGATATGTGAAACCGTGGTATTTTTGTCCAAGGTTATCATACCGTCAAAAACTCATGTCCGCACATCCCTAGATACCATTTGTTTATTATATCGCAATCACAATCGCAAATCGCAATATTGTCCACCCTAATCGCTAATCGCACCTTTCCCCCAAATCGTGCAGCACTACTACCGATTAACTATTAATGAACTAGTGAATGAAAACAAATGAAAAAATGTTTTAGGGAAGTAATCATTACTTACTGGTCCGTTAACATGGTAACTAATGGTCAGTTCTTAAGTAACTACCATTAAGGAACTACCTATCAACTACTCATTAACTAATCATTAACTATTCATGAACTAATGGTTCGTTCCTTACTCGTTCCTCAGTAACTACCCATTTTTTGTGTTACAGTATTATAAAGTGTTACCCAATAATGTATAAAACACTCAAAAGAAATTAAGCCCTGATATAGGAAACAGTGGCTGATTGCCCCTCACTCTGCTCTTTTGTCTGCCCGTCTGGATTCAAAGGAAAAACAAATTCCATTGCAATTCAAGAATATTTAACAGTATAAATCAAATAAAACACCCAAAAAACATACTTGGTAAATGCCACGATTGGGCCAAAAGATAAGTCTCTCCCAGTTCTCATCCTAATTCTGCGGGCACAGAGATAATTTCGAACAACCATAAACACACATGACAGAGCGTTAATGTTAATTCCATCGGGGCATACCAGTTACAAACTGTGGAGTGAATCAACTGGATCAGCTCTCCACTTTCCTTTCTACTCTGCGGGCACAGAGAGGGAATTTAAAACAAACACTGCCACACATGATGACATCAATACACAAAACTATCGAGGCATAGCCTACCGGTTACATGAATGGAGCAATGTCCAGCCTGGGACCTATGGCCCGGCTGTGAAAGAATCCCTGCCGTGCCCTGTGTGATAGAGACAGCATAAAATGACAGACCTGTCAGGTGAGCTTCTCTGTCTGTCTGTGAAGACATTAGGAATGAGATCCCTTTCTTGCTACCTCCACACCTGGAGCAGTGATTGCGCGACCTCGTGAGAACCAGAGCAAGCAGGGCAGGCGGCAGGGACTGATTAAGACTGATTGACAATTGGGCTTCTTGTGATTTCCCCAGGACGGGGTCATCTCGCCATTCTGAAGTGTCGGCATTCCGATCATTGACTTCTATGCTGTCGGAGAGGCGGCCCTTTTTATCTCCAAAAAATGTTTCGCCATTGCGAAAGATATTAGGTCTGCCATTCCGACATAGTATATTGAGTTATTTAGCAGGGGTGGGAGAGGTTAGGTTTAGGTTTAGGTTCTGGGGGAGGTTAGGCTTAGGGCGTGGGTGGTGGGAGAGGTTAGGTTTAGGGTTAGGGTCTGGGGGAGGTTAGGTTTAGACGTGGGGGCTGGGAGAGGTTAGCTCCAGCCGGTCCCCCGGGTTAGGGTTCTTTCGCAATGGCGAGACAGATCTCCATTCCGACAATTTTGTCGGAATGCTGGTATTTCGGAGTGCCGACATTTCGGAATGCCGAGGTGTCCAGGACACCACACTATGGTTCAAACACAAGGAGACAGAAAGTAAAGGCTGGAAGAACGCTGGTCCGCACGCAATATGCAATTAAGCAGATTGAAAACAATCTTAGCTTATTAAGCAAATTGAAAACAATGTTAGCTCAGCAGCTGGCGCTAGCTTGATAGCTAACAAGTTAACAAGACACATAGGCCTACTGTGATAAAAGCACTCATCAGAAATATTAAGTGTGTAGCCAATCTGCTCGCCTCTGTTGTGATAGTTTTTCCATTGATTAGTTGCCTAAAAAGGAGCAGCCCACACCAGCACCTTGGCGCACAACTTTCTGTCCTCACGGCCATTAATGCAGTCAGTGGTATTGCAAACATACACTTACTGTGGCAACAACTTGAAAGCGGAGTACAGCGGTGACCAGTAGTCTGGGCACCTTCCACCCCGCTTTTTGTCATGGGGGCATAAACCAAGGAAACAGGAAACAACACCGGAAATAAGTGCGCCAAAGAACCTCTTTGTTGCCGTTAGCTTGACGCGGCGAGGTTACCTTAGCTAGAGCCTGAAAAGAACAACAACACAAGTTGTATAGTAGCGTTGTTCTAGTCACTGCCGAGGAAGGTTTCTGGAGAGCCAAAGACAATGGAGTACTCGGCTACTCGCCATGTGAAATCTTATGATCAATGTCCATGTCTTTCCCAGCACACACAGGCAGCAGAGATGCTTCAACTGTTGTACTTGACCCTCCATTATCAATAACAGCGGACAGACAACTACCCAGCGAGCATTTTTAGGTTGAAAAGACGTTTAAAAAACGTTTAGGGTCAACGTTGAAAAAACGTGCAAGAAAGGTTCAAGAGTGAAAGTTTTTTCACCGACTATTTGCAGACGTTGATTAAACGTTCACATTTAGACCATATTTCACCAGGATCTTAAATTAAAAATTCAGCACGGCACACGGGATTCGAACCACGTTCTCCCACGTTCAAGTCTACCGGACTGAGCTATACATTTACTTACAATATCTATGGAGCCGGGCACATATACTCTATCTCGCATGCGTGTGTGAGAGCATCTATAGGCTGTATGGCTTCAGAGGTTAACTACCAGCAACTCAGGGGGTACACAGAGCCTATACAGTCTGTTACAATAACATAGCGTGCCCAGAGCACCTCGTTCCGCACTTGGTGCAGACCGGTGCAGACTTGCTTTGGTCTAGTCAGTCACAGCTAGTAGCTAGCGAGTACTTGCGCATGTGCGTTGCTGCAGGAACTCAATTCATTATTTTGCGCTAAACTATTAACCATAGTTGTGTCCTGGAAGCTTTTTGCTGGCACCACATAGCCTATATAGTTCCATATTTATTATATTTCATGTGACATAAAATGCGTTGAAATGGAGTTTTCGTGTAGACCAGATTTCAACTCTCAGTTACACAATAAAATGGACAAATGCCAATTCACACACTATCAATATTGTCTCTATTCCAAGCTACAACAAATGTTTTAACAATATGATTAACCAAATTGTGTTTTTTTACACATTGACATTGTAACCGCATTTTAGCCGGTTGAAAAGAGGGTGAAATTAGGTCTTAGACGTTCAAACCCAATATCACCCAGATTTAAACTAAAAATCAACGTTGAAAAAACGTTTTGTGCTCGCTGGGTAGCGTTATAACTATTCCATCAACTGGCCATTTGTTTGAAAAGTAAAGCTTCTGTATTGGCTTAAAATATGTGAGATTGTGATGTGAATCCGGAATGTTTCTACAAGAACTTCTTCAAAAACTTTGTTCGGTACGTCCATCTTTTGTTTTGTTGTTTGCCGTTTTTTTTTCTGATTCGTTGTCTAATTGTCAAGTTAACAAGCTATTTCCGCTGTTGTTTCCTGTCTAGGGCGGGCTCTAGGCTGGAAACAGGCAGGGTGACAAAATCACTTGTGAACGGAGGCCAGGCTCTTTCTCGCCGAGAAGAGCCTGGTGACGCGAGGTTAGCTGACCAGTGAGCAGACCAGAAAACAGAGGGGGAGCACGAAGGGGGAGCAGACCAGGAATACCGTGGCAACAGCAGGACAGACCCATGGATGGGGACGAGCCACGCCCACCCATGCATTCAGACGGAGGCTGCTCACTGGCGCATGAAGCCATCATGGGGGGGTTTCTTCCTGGTTTTACTTCCTGACCATGCGGCCCAAGGCGAAGTGCGCATGTGTGCCATGACGTATTCCATGACGTCTCCCACCCCTCCCACCCATGGATGTATTAGAAGAAGAAAATACACCCGTATACGGCTCTTAGTGGCTTCTAAAGAAAAAATGCCCCATACATTTTTTTGGATAATTAAAAGAGTCGTTTTATACTGAGTGACACCCGGAAAAAAATCCCCTGGGTTTAACAGCTGCCGGGGTCCCCATGCAAGTGGATGGGGATTTTCCTTTCTGGGCTGCATGGCGTCACGTGACTTGCAATACAGAGCTTCGCCACCATGTTCAAATGGCTTCACAGCCCAGCGCTATTCCTGGGGGCTTGGACCAGGATCGGCATGCAGATCGGCGCCTAGATCATATGGACGAGTGGAGATGACGGGCCGTTGGCGCATACGCACACCGGCCAAAAAAACAGTTTGGGGATTAGGACAGGATTAACATATTTGTGATTCTAGTGCTAATGGAAAACAAGTGTTGGAAATGGTCAAAAGTGCCAAAGTTTAATTTAACCATGAAGAGATTACCAGTAGACCCCCAGAATAAGCAACATTCTGTAGCCTACTGTATCCCATCAACCAGGGGCGTCATGCAAGCCAAAAATCTGAGGGGGCGAACTCTTTTTGGCGGTGCACAAAGTGCGGCGCCAAAAAAAAATTGGGGAGGAATATCTCATTTTAAATTAACAGAGTGAGCAGGTGTAACCATAAGGCTATTTTCCAAACTGCTCTCAGCCTCCTGGAATGATCCATAATCACCAGACTAAGTACATTGCCACTGCCCAGGCTCAATGGACTTGACAAAAAAGGGAGACCACATGTTTCAAAGCAATGTAACACAATGTTTATTTTGGCTGGTATTGCCTTTTCAGAAGGTAGACATCTTTTCTCTTCCATTAGTCTCATAGTGTCCTCTAGAGCAGGGCTTCCCAACCATTTTTGTGCCAAGGACTGGTAGATACATGGGAAAAAAAGTTGCGGACCGGTTGTCAATTTTAATGGTTTCACCAGGTGGTGACAAAGGGTAAATAACAGCCTTTTGTGTTGTACTGTATGTAGCCTATACAGTATTTATGTTTTTGTTTTAACTACAAACATAAATAAACGTCAACTTGAAACTATGTTTCAACTACCACACACAGCCTATAATATTATAGCCTATGTTTATTTAAAAAAAAAAAAAAAAAATACCTCTCAAAAATCTTACAATGTTACAATGGGCATGACGCCACTGCCATCAACATCTGAGCGGCTCTGTAAAGGATCGTTCATCTGAGAGCAACACATCAATGTCTCTCTCTCTCTCCCTCTCTCTTTCTCTGCCTCTCCATCTCTGTCCCACCTCTATTTCAAGGTGCGTGTGGATCTGATTGAGGCGGCGGATGTGTGCAGTTTGGCCTCTACGCGTGGGAAGCATCGCGAGGTGGTCAAGGTTGGACCCCAAACCACGCGGTCCGTGCCCTTCATCATTATTCCCAAGAAGGAGGGGAAATTCCCCATTGAGGTCAAAGCAGCTGTTCACAACTCGCGCTACGATGGAGTCATCAGAATGCTGTTTGTGGTGGTAAGAGAAACAGACATAGTGTATTTATATCATGGAATTTCATATGAAAACATCATCTTACTGTAATTCTATTGCCGCAGTGCATGAACTGCTGACGTTTCAGTCAGTCACAACCAGTCACAACAAATTCATAGCGATGCTCAGCTGGGAAGGGCTAGTTAGCCATAAGCTTTAGGGAGACTTATTGGCATTTAAAGAATTGTTGTGCACATCAAGCCTTTCACATAGAGTTTGAAAGAAGAATCAAATTAAGAAACAGAAAATGAAAACGGCAGATTTAATAACAAGTGCTTTTCTTCTTCTTCTTTTTTCTTTTTTTTTTTACCAGCCGGAAGGAGTGTTGGTGAAATGTCAAACGACCGTAATCCTAAACGCTAGTAATCACAGTGAGTTTAGAAGCTGCAATGAGAAAAGCTATAATTTACTTAGTAATATCAAAGATTTTAATTTCCTAATCCTTTAATTTGCCTACTCTCGCCTTTCAGATGGTAACCAAGTGGAAATTATCAACGTTCCAATTCCTAAGCAAGATATGGTTCCAAACACCCCGACCATCACACAGATCTCTGTGACCGGGCGGTTGAGTGCGCTGGTGGATGCCATCAATGGGAGCTCTATGGGTAGTTTGATCTACCAGCCAGGGGGATGTGGGGAGCAGAACCTGTTCGCAACGACCATGCCTGTCATTTGCGTCACATATTTGGACGCAACCAACCAGTGGGAAAATGTGGGCTTTGAGAAACGTGCTGAAGCCCTCCAACACATCGAGACCGGTAGGCACACACAGATGCATTTAGGGACAGTTTCACAGGCATGGCTAAAGCCGAGTGAGGTCCCAGGCCAAATTCAGTTTAATTGAGGAGCCCCATGTACAAGGCTCCATCCTTGTCCAGAAACTGGCTCTCACTGAAGAAGATGCAGTGCAGAGATGGCTGGCTCACTAAACAGCTTGTGTGTTGTTGTGTGTGTCCAGGCTACCAGAACCAGCTTGCCTTCCGTAAGACTGATGGGTCATTTGCTGTGTATCCAGACCACCGCAGCAGCAGCTGGTGAGGCATCCAAACACATGCATGGCATGAACTTATGCACTAATCGACAAATGCATGCACATAGATCTTTAACTTTTTAGATTATAGTTATATGCAAGGATATTAGATGAATTTCATGTGCAAATGAATGAAACTAAATGTTAAACTGTTATACTGTACCATCTCTTCTCCTCTCCTCCCCTCGCCAAGGTTGACAGCCTACGTAGCCAAGGTGTTCGCCATGGCCAATAAGCTGGTGGCAGTGGAAAATAAAGTGATCTGTGACGCCATCAAGTTTCTGACTCTCAGACGACAGCAACGTACTGACGGTGTTTTTATAGAAGTTGGAAGGGTTTACCATGGAGCGATGAGTGTATGTATACGGATTTTCCATCTTGGTGCTTGTTAAACAACAACAAACAAACAAAAAACAAAGAGAGATGAAAACATTTCCAAGTCGTTGACTGTCTTCTTACATGAATAAGCAGATTAATGTTGTTGTTGTTGATGATATCGATGGTACTGACGTGTGTGTGTGTGTGTGTGTGTGTGTGTGTGTGTGTGTGTGTGTGTGTGTGTGTGTGTGCGTGTGCGTGCGTGCGTGCGTGTGCGTGTGCGTGTGTGTGCATATGTAGTTGGAGTCAGGTGCCTCTTTGACTGCCTTTATACTCATTGCTATGCAGGAGTCACGCACACTCTGTGCTGCCACTGTTAATGTGAGTAAGACACACACACACACACACACACACACACACACACACTTACACACACACACACACACACACACACACACACACACACACACACACACACACACACACACACACATTGGTTTTGTCTTTTCCCCTCTCCTCCTTTCTTCCTTCATTTCCATATCTCTCCCTTTCTTTTGTCAGCTGTTCCCCTTCCTCTAATAGTAACAATGAGTAATGAATCTCAGCTTTCATCATCTCAGACTCATAATCTGTGTTTTCCATGTCTCCAGAGTCTGCCAGCCAGCATAGACAAAGCAGTGGCCTACCTGGAGAAGCATCTTCCCAGCCTCACCAACCCATATGCTGTGGCTATTACATCCTATGCCCTGGCCAATGAAAACAAATTTGATAAGGAGAAGCTCTACCAGTTTGCATCTAAAGGTTTCTCCACACAACCTATACATATTTAGCAACATATAATGTAGATACATTTCTGCAAAAGTATTGTTCATCTATGGGTGTAGCCCATACCGGTACCCGATCCGACTGTTCCAACCATTCACTCAGTAGGTGCGTTATCAGCCCCATTCCTATCGCTGATAAACCTGCTAGTAGGTCGGAATGGCTGTTATCAAACAACTTTATATTTAGGCAAATAAAACAACTTAGGGTTAGGTTTAGGGTTAGGGTTAGGTCAGGGTTAGATGTGAAATGTAAACCTATGGCTGATAACGAATCACTGATAACGTCCTTCTGTGCCTACTAGTCAGGTTCACTATGTCTTTTTGTTCAAGTTTCGTGGGGATTTGCAAAACTATACATTTTCGGAATCGTCAGAACCTGTAGAATCTGAAAACCAATGTTGGCATTTGCACAGACACCTGCATGGCCGCCATTTTGGCGTTTCAAAATGGTCGCCATAAAATACATAATTTGCTCTATCTTGGCTTCTATTCAACCTAGAAACTTAATTTAAAAAGCTAATCCTATGTTTTCTGGGTCGAGAAAACCACTGGTGGCATCATTAGACTTCGAATCCTAACCCTTGATTCACTTTTAGGACCTTTTATCACTTTCGGGTGCACGGCACACCATATTCAACCACCTTGCAGTGAACCGCTGGTAAGTAAAATTATGTAGTGGTCTATATTGGACAGCATTCACCATATGGGGCACATGGGGGGGGGGGGGGGGGGGGGTGGATAAAAAAACAAAAACATAATGGGGCACATAGTTGTCATTTTGGCATTTCAAAATGGTCGCCATAAAATACATAATTTGCTCTATCTTGGCTTCTATTCAACCTAGAAACTTAATTTAAAAGGCTAATCCTATGTTTTCTGGGTCAGGAAAACCACTGGTGGCATCATTAGACTTCTTATCCAAACACTTGATTCACTTTTTGAATAAAAAAACATTCACTGGAGCAGACAATGTTGGAAGATTCTCTGGATTAGGCAAAACCAAGTGGTTTCAACAGTACATGAAGGCTGACAGGGACATCATCTCAGCACTGATGAAACTGACAGAGGAAGGTGACCTAACTCAGGAGGTGAAGGATGCATTGGGCAACTTTGTATGCTCACTGTACTGTCCAAAGGGCATCCATATAACAACAATTCCTGATCTAAGGTGGCATCTGTTTTGTAAACATCTGGCAGAAAGCAGCAAGTTGCCTCCAACAGTTGGTGCCCTTGAGGAGCACATTGAGCGTGTGCACGTGCAGAGTAGGGTGTGGTGCCAAGCCACTGTGATGTGGCAACGTCTGTTGGACCCACTCAAACATGGCTATTACCAGAATGACCATGGTGAGATACTAGCTACCACCACAAAGGTTCCACCTGCACCAGAGGCCATTGTAGAGTTGGTCAGATGTCAGTGTAAAGCTCATTGCACAACCCAGAGATGTTCATGCAGGACAAACAACTTGGCTTGCACAGACCTTTGTTTGTGTGGAAGTGACTGCGAAAATGATGCGGACTGTAATGCAGAAGATTACACTCAGAACAGTGACGAAGATGTCTAAAAGCAAGATATATAGCTAGTAAATGCTTATGATGACCTGACATGACTGGCTACTGACTTCCATGTTCTTTCCATTATTTATTGTTATATTTATTGTTATATTTATTGTTATATGTATTGTTATTTATTGTTGTTTGGAAATAAATGCGTATGTGCATTATGTAATACATTATATCACAAATATAAAGACAATGGTGTTCAATTACCTGTTTGTTGATTTTCTATAATCCCAAGCACTATTTTGATGGCTTTATTGGATTCCTTGATTAGCCCTTTAAATTAAGTTTCTAGGTTGAATAGAAGCCAAGATATAGCAAATTATGTATTTTATGGCGACCATTTTGAAATGCCAAAATGACAACTATGTGCCCCATTATGTTTTTGTTTTTTTATCCACCCCCCCCCCCCCCATGTGCCCCATATGGTGAATGCTGTCCAATATAGACCACTACATAATTTTACTTACCAGCGGTTCACTGCAAGGTGGTTGAATATGGTGTGCCATGCACCCGAAAGTGATAAAAGGTCCTAAAAGTGAATCAAGGGTTAGGATTAGAAGTCTAATGATGCCACCAGTGGTTTCCTCAACCCGGAAAACATAGGATTAGCCTTTTAAATTAAGTTTCTAGGTTGAATAGAAGCCAAGATAGCGCAAATTATGTATTTTATGGCGACCATTTTGAAACGCCAAAATGGCCGCCATGCAGGGGTCTGTGCAAATGCCAACATTGGTTTTTGGATTCTACAGGTTCTGACGATTCCGAAAATGTATAGTTTTGCAAATCCCCACGAAACTTGAACAAAGGTATATTTTGTGACATAGTGAACCTGACTATACTAGCAGGTAAGTAGGGCCCTACTGGCCGATATGAATGGAGTGATAAGACGCTGATAACGCCGATTGAATGGAGTGAGGGTGTACCACGAAGCAAGATTAGTGGCTTAGCAAGGTAACTTCAGGTTTAACCCTAGGTTTGCCGTACCACAACGCTAGTTAACTTCTTACCGAGATAGATCACTATAGCAACTTATGCTCTACGGCTAACCTGCTTTGTAGCAGGTTAAGTTCAGAGGATAAGATCAAAACCCATGAAAGACCCACCTGCTTACCAATCAGCTCTCTGGAAACAGTGAGTCGCCATTCATATGGTCCCCATATGAAAAATACATTGCATTCAAAAGAAGAAGGAAAAAAATGGCTCCTGTTGAATTAATCAAGGACTGAGCCTTGCACTTATTGCAGGCTACATTTAAATTAAGCCCCACTTACCACTTTGGAATATGTTTTTATATAGCTATTCATTTTTGTGTCTCAAGTAGATAGTTGTTTGACCCCGCCGATCGATTGCAGCTGAATGGTGAGTGGAGAAATATCACTAAACCGGCATAAAAAGGTTACATAAATGTCTCCAAAGCGCACGGTGCCGTGTGCGCAATGCAGCACCCCCCCTCATTGAGCCTAAATGGTCTAAAAACGCCTACGGATTTTGGAAATAGACATGCAGGTTATATTGAGTTTATTGAGAGGGTGAATTGAGCTGCTGTAGATAGCCTACGTGGAGGCAGAAACCGCTCTTCAAATAAATTACTGATGTGAATAAAAGTGGTAACTTAAGACAGTCATTCGGGAACAGACTAATAATATCCAATGCAGATTTTGATTCTGACATGCAGTAGTAAAGCTTCATGATTTGGTTTTGAATGAATGAGGAAATAGGCGTGTCTGGCGCTGTAGCAGTTGGAGCAGTCCATATTGCATTGTGATTGGCAGTTGTTAAAGACCACGCCTCTTTTGCGGGCACGAGCTCCTGTGCACGGGCATTTTCATGTGCACGAGCTCTCAGCTTGATTAGAAAAACCTGGTTCCACTTAACGAGTGGCGATCTACCTTCGTAGTACGCGTTAACTAAAATCCAGCTAGATGGCAATCAAGGGACAGATCCTGGATCTTCTTATACAACATTCGTGGTACAGCCTACTGTTTTCAGTGATTATTGATTACTGATAAGCCGGTACAGTATAGCAATACAGGTGTGTGGTGTGTGTGTGTGTGTGTGTGTGTGTGTGTGTGTGTGTGTGTGTGTGTGTGTGTGTGCGTGCGCGTGCGTGCGTGTGTGTGCGTGTGTGTGGGTTCCGCAGAGTTATCCCACTGGCCCGTGCCCGGAGGAGATGTTTACACAATGGAGGCCACAGCTTATGCTCTTCTGGCCCTGGTCAAGGTCAAGGTGAGCACCTCCCATTTCTACTGTATGTGTTATCATGCCATGTAACACCTTCCTATGTGTTATCATGCCATGTAACACCTTCATATGTGTTATCATGCCATGTAACACCTTCCTATGTGTTATCATGCCATGTAACACCTTCATATGTGTTATCATGCCATGTAACATCTTCATATGTGTTATCATGTCATGTAACACCTTCATATGTGTTATCATGTCATGTAACACCTTCATATGTGTTATCATGTCATGTAACACCTTCATATGTGTTATCATGCCATGTAACATCTTCCTATGTGTTATCATGTCATGTAACACCTTCATATGTGTTATCATGTCATGTAACATCTTCATATGTGTTATCATGTCATGTAACACCTTCATATGTGTTATCATGTCATGTAACACCTTCATATGTGTTATCATGTCATGTAACACCTTCCTATGTGTTATCATGTCATGTAACATCTTCATATGTGTTATCATGCCATGTAACACCTTCCTATGTGTTATCATGTCATGTAACACCTTCCTATGTGTTATCATGCCATGTAACATCTTCCTATGTGTTATCATGTCATGTAACACCTTCATATGTGTTATCATGTCATGTAACACCTTCATATGTGTTATCATGCCATGTAACACCTTCCTATGTGTTATCATGTCATGTAACACCTTCCTATGTGTTATCATGCCATGTAACACCTTCCTATGTGTTATCATGTCATGTAACACCTTCCTATGTGTTATCATGTCATGTAACACCTTCATATGTGTTATCATGCCATGTAACACCTGCATATGTGTTATCATGCCATTCAAAACCTTCCTATGTGTTATCATGTCATGTAACACCTTCATATGTGTTATCATGCCATGTAACACCTTCATATGTGTTATCATGCCATGTAACACCTTCATATGTGTTATCATGTCATGTAACACCTTCATATGTGTTATCATGTCATGTAACACCTTCCTATGTGTTATCATGTCATGTAACACCTTCCTATGTGTTATCATGCCATGTAACACCTTCATATGTGTTATCATGTCATGTAACACCTTCCTATGTGTTATCATGTCATGTAACACCTTCATATGTGTTATCATGTCATGTAACACCTTCCTATGTGTTATCATGCCATGTAACACCTTCATATGTGTTATCATGTCATGTAACACCTTCATATGTGTTATCATGTCATGTAACACCTTCATATGTGTTATCATGCCATGTAACACCTTCATATGTGTTATCATGCCATGTAACACCTTCCTATGTGTTATCATGCCATGTAACACCTTCATATGTGTTATCATGTCATGTAACACCTTCATATGTGTTATCATGTCATGTAACACCTTCATATGTGTTATCATGTCATGTAACACCTTCATATGTGTTATCATGTCATGTAACACCTTCCTATGTGTTATCATGTCATGTAACACCTTCCTATGTGTTATCATGCCATGTAACACCTTCATATGTGTTATCATGCCATGTAACACCTTCCTATGTGTTATCATGCCATGTAACACCTTCCTATGTGTTATCATGTCATGTAACACCTTCCTATGTGTTATCATGTCATGTAACACCTTCATATGTGTTATCATGCCATGTAACACCTTCATATGTGTTATCATGCCATGTAACACCTTCATATGTGTTATCATGCCATGTAACACCTTCATATGTGTTATCATGTCATGTAACACCTTCCTATGTGTTATCATGCCATGTAACATCTTCATATGTGTTATCATGCCATTCAAAACCTTCCTATGTGTTATCATGTCATGTAACACCTTCATATGTGTTATCATGTCATGTAACACCTTCCTATGTGTTATCATGCCATGTAACATCTTCATATGTGTTATCATGCCATTCAAAACCTTCCTATGTGTTATCATGTCATGTAACACCTTCATATGTGTTATCATGCCATGTAACACCTGCATATGTGTTATCATGCCATTCAAAACCTTCCTATGTGTTATCATGTCATGTAACACCTTCATATGTGTTATCATGCCATGTAACACCTTCATATGTGTTATCATGCCATGTAACACCTTCCTATGTGTTATCATGTCATGTAACACCTTCCTATGTGTTATCATGCCATGTAACACCTTCCTATGTGTTATCATGTCATGTAACACCTTCCTATGTGTTATCATGTCATGTAACACCTTCATATGTGTTATCATGTCATGTAACACCTTCATATGTGTTATCATGCCATGTAACACCTTCCTATGTGTTATCATGTCATGTAACACCTTCATATGTGTTATCATGCCATGTAACACCTGCATATGTGTTATCATGTCATGTAACACCTTCATATGTGTTATCATGCCATGTAACACCTTCATATGTGTTATCATGCCATGTAACACCTTCCTATGTGTTATCATGTCATGTAACACCTTCCTATGTGTTATCATGCCATGTAACACCTTCCTATGTGTTATCATGTCATGTAACACCTTCATATGTGTTATCATGTCATGTAACACCTTCATATGTGTTATCATGCCATGTAACACCTTCCTATGTGTTATCATGTCATGTAACACCTTCATATGTGTTATCATGTCATGTAACACCTTCCTATGTGTTATCATGCCATGTAACACCTTCCTATGTGTTATCATGTCATGTAACACCTTCATATGTGTTATCATGCCATGTAACACCTTCCTATGTGTTATCATGTCATGTAACACCTTCATATGTGTTATCATGCCATGTAACACCTTCCTATGTGTTATCATGCCATGTAACACCTTCATATGTGTTATCATGTCATGTAACACCTTCCTATGTGTTATCATGTCATGTAACACCTTCATATGTGTTATCATGCCATGTAACACCTTCATATGTGTTATCATGTCATGTAACACCTTCATATGTGTTATCATGCCATGTAACACCTGCATATGTGTTATCATGCCATTCAAAACCTTCCTATGTGTTATCATGTCATGTAACACCTTCATATGTGTTATCATGCCATGTAACACCTTCATATGTGTTATCATGCCATGTAACACCTTCATATGTGTTATCATGTCATGTAACACCTTCATATGTGTTATCATGCCATGTAACACCTTCCTATGTGTTATCATGTCATGTAACACCTTCCTATGTGTTATCATGCCATGTAACACCTTCATATGTGTTATCATGTCATGTAACACCTTCCTATGTGTTATCATGCCATGTAACACCTTCCTATGTGTTATCATGTCATGTAACACCTTCATATGTGTTATCATGCCATGTAACACCTTCCTATGTGTTATCATGTCATGTAACACCTTCATATGTGTTATCATGCCATGTAACACCTTCCTATGTGTTATCATGCCATGTAACACCTTCATATGTGTTATCATGTCATGTAACACCTTCCTATGTGTTATCATGTCATGTAACACCTTCATATGTGTTATCATGCCATGTAACACCTTCATATGTGTTATCATGTCATGTAACACCTTCATATGTGTTATCATGCCATGTAACACCTGCATATGTGTTATCATGCCATTCAAAACCTTCCTATGTGTTATCATGTCATGTAACACCTTCATATGTGTTATCATGCCATGTAACACCTTCATATGTGTTATCATGCCATGTAACACCTTCATATGTGTTATCATGTCATGTAACACCTTCATATGTGTTATCATGTCATGTAACACCTTCATATGTGTTATCATGTCATGTAACACCTTCATATGTGTTATCATGTCATGTAACACCTTCATATGTGTTATCATGCCATGTAACACCTTCATATGTGTTATCATGTCATGTAACACCTTCATATGTGTTATCATGCCATGTAACACCTTCCTATGTGTTATCATGTCATGTAACACCTTCATATGTGTTATCATGTCATGTAACACCTTCATATGTGTTATCATGCCATGTAACACCTTCATATGTGTTATATAACACCTTCCTATGTGTTATCATGTCATGTAACACCTTCATATGTGTTATCATGTCATGTAACACCTTCATATGTGTTATCATGTCATGTAACACCTTCCTATGTGTTATCATGCCATGTAACACCTTCATATGTGTTATCATGCCATGTAACACCTTCATATGTGTTATCATGCCATGTAACACCTTCATATGTGTTATCATGCCATGTAACACCTGCATATGTGTTATCATGCCATTCAAAACCTTCCTATGTGTTATCATGTCATGTAACACCTTCATATGTGTTATCATGCCATGTAACACCTTCATATGTGTTATCATGCCATGTAACACCTTCATATGTGTTATCATGTCATGTAACACCTTCATATGTGTTATCATGCCATGTAACACCTGCATATGTGTTATCATGCCATTCAAAACCTTCCTATGTGTTATCATGTCATGTAACACCTTCATATGTGTTATCATGTCATGTAACACCTTCATATGTGTTATCATGTCATGTAACACCTTCCTATGTGTTATCATGTCATGTAACACCTTCATATGTGTTATCATGCCATGTAACACCTGCATATGTGTTATCATGCCATTCAAAACCTTCCTATGTGTTATCATGTCATGTAACACCTTCATATGTGTTATCATGCCATGTAACACCTTCCTATGTGTTATCATGTCATGTAACACCTTCCTATGTGTTATCATGTCATGTAACACCTTCATATGTGTTATCATGCCATGTAACACCTGCATATGTGTTATCATGCCATTCAAAACCTTCCTATGTGTTATCATGCCATGTAACACCTTCATATGTGTTATCATGCCATGTAACACCTTCATATGTGTTATCATGTCATGTAACACCTTCATATGTGTTATCATGTCATGTAACACCTTCATATGTGTTATCATGCCATGTAACACCTTCATATGTGTTATCATGCCATTCAAAACCTTCATATGTGTTATCATGTCATGTAAAACCTTCCTATGTGTTATCATGCCATGTAAAACATAGAAGACTAAAGTTATCATTGAAGGTTCTGGCAAGAGGCCATTTATCTAATGCAAAAGCCTCCTGAACACAAAATGTCAATGTAAATGTTCCTTTTCATACAAACAGGCATTTGATGAGGCCAGCTCTATTGTCAAATGGTTGAACAAACAGAAGAAGATTGGCGGAGGCTACGGATCTACTCAGGTAACACGGAGCTCTCTCTTTCCCTCACTCTCTGTCCCTCTCCTCTCTCCCCCTCACTCTCTCTCCCCCTCACTCTATCTCCCTCTCTATGTCTCCCTCACTCTCTCTCCCTCTCCTCTCTCCCCCTCCCTCTCTCTCCCTCACCTTTCTCCCCCTCCCTCTCCCTCTCCTCTCTCACCATCCCTCTCTCTCCCTCTCTCTGTCTCTCTCACTCCCTCTCGGTCAATACATTTAAGTGTCTTTGTTTTGAGACTATGGGCTTAGACGACTGGTCTATTTTCCAAGTCTCTGATTCTTTTTTCTCCATAATTTTCTCTCTCCAGGCTACCATCATAGTGTATCAGGCTGTAGTTTGGTCTCTCTCTCCAGGCTACCATCATAGTTATCAGGCTGTGGTTTGGTCTCTCTCTCCAGGCTACCATCATAGTGTATCAGGCTGTGGTTTGGTCTCTCTCTCCAGGCTACCATCATAGTGTATCAGGCTGTGGTTTGGTCTCTCTCTCCAGGCTACCATCATAGTGTATCAGGCTGTGGTTTGGTCTCTCTCTCCAGGCTACCATCATAGTGTATCAGGCTGGGGTTTGGTCTCTCTCTCCAGGCTACCATCATAGTGTATCAGGCTGTGGTTTGATCTCTCTCTCCAGGCTACCATCATAGTTATCAGGCTGTGGTTTGCTCTCTCTCTCTCCAGGCTACCATCATAGTGTATCAGGCTGTAGTTTGCTCTCTCTCCAGGCTACCATCATAGTGTATCAGGCTGTGGTTTGCTCTCTCTCCAGGCTACCATCATAGGGTATCAGGCTGTAGTTTGGTCTCTCTCTCCATGCTACCATCATAGTTATCAGGCTGTATAGTTTGCTCTCTCTCCAGGCTACCATCATAGTGTATCAGGCTGTGGTTTGCTCTCTCTCCAGGCTACCATCATAGTTATCAGGCTGTGGTTTGGTCTCTCTCTCCAGGCTACCATCCTAGTGTATCAGGCTGTAGTTTGGTCTCTCTCTCCAGGCTACCATCATATTGTATCAGGCTGTGGTTTGCTCTCTCTCCAGGCTACCATCATAGTTATCAGGCTGTGGTTTGGTCTCTCTCTCCAGGCTACCATCATAGTGTATCAGGCTGTATAGTTTGCTCTCTCTCCAGGCTAGCATCATAGTGTATCAGGCTGTGGTTTGCTCTCTCTCCAGGCTACCATCATAGTTATCAGGCTGTGGTTTGGTCTCTCTCTCCAGGCTACCATCATAGTGTATCAGGCTGTGGTTTGCTCTCTCTCCAGGCTACCATCATAGTTATCAGGCTGTGGTTTGGTCTCTCTCTCCAGGCTACCATCATAGTTATCAGGCTGTGGTTTGGTCTCTCTCTCCAGGCTACCATCATAGTTATCAGGCTGTGGTTTGGTCTCTCTCTCCAGGCTACCATCATAGTGTATCAGGCTGTGGTTTGGTCTCTCTCTCCAGGCTACCATCATAGTGTATCAGGCTGTAGTTTGGTCTCTCTCTCCAGGCTACCATCATAGTTATCAGGCTGTGGTTTGGTCTCTCTCTCCAGGCTACCATCATAGTTATCAGGCTGTGGTTTGGTCTCTCTCTCCAGGCTACCATCATAGTTATCAGGCTGTGGTTTGGTCTCTCTCTCCAGGCTACCATCATAGTTATCAGGCTGTGGTTTGGTCTCTCTCTCCAGGCTACCATCATAGTGTATCAGGCTGTGGTTTGGTCTCTCTCTCCAGGCTACCATCATAGTGTATCAGGCTGTAGTTTGGTCTCTCTCTCCAGGCTACCATCATAGTTATCAGGCTGTGGTTTGGTCTCTCTCTCCAGGCTACCATCATAGTTATCAGGCTGTGGTTTGGTCTCTCTCTCCAGGCTACCATCATAGTTATCAGGCTGTGGTTTGGTCTCTCTCTCCAGGCTACCATCATAGTTATCAGGCTGTGGTTTGGTCTCTCTCTCCAGGCTACCATCATAGTGTATCAGGCTGTGGCTGAGTATTGGACTAACGCTAAGGAAGCAGAATATGATCTGGATGTGAATGTCACACTGCCAGGCAGGTCAAAACCTGACCGCTTCAACTTCAACAGGCAGAACTACTATGGCACTAAAACGTCTAAGGTGAGATCACACACACACACACACACACACACACACACACACACACACACACACACACACACACACACACACACACACACACACACACACACACACACTGAGATGGATAGGAATTATCTCTTTAATAATGTTGTGTGTATGTGTGCGTGCGTGCGTACGCGTGTGTGTGTGCGTTTATGCATGCGTGTGTGTGTGTGTGTGTGTGTGTGTGTGTGTGTGTGACTACCACAGATGAATGATATAAACCAGAACGTGACGGTGACTGCCAAGGGATCAGGAACAGCCACGCTGACAGTGAGTATTCAACATTATCTGTTGGTGTCCTGAGGTCTATACCACGAAGCAAGATTAGTGGCTTAGCGAGGTAACTTTAGGTTTAACCCTAGGTTTGCCATACCACGACGCTAGTTAACTTCTTACCGAGATAGATCACTATAGCAACTTATGCTCTATACGACTAATCTGGGCCCTATACCACGAATGTTGTATAAGAAGATCCAGGATCTGTCCCTTGATCTGGTTTGTCTAAACCAGATAAGCTCGATTGTTGTTAACTTGTACTACGAACGTCGATTGCCACTCGTTAACTCGAACCAGGTTTTTCTAATCAAGCTGAGAGCTCATGCACATGAAAATGCCCGTGCACTGGAGCTCGTGCCCGCAAAAGAGGCGTGGTTTTTAACAACTGCCAATCACAATGCAATATGGACTGCTCCAACTCCTACAGCGCCAGACATGCCTATTTCCTCATTGAATGAAACCGCAAATAAAAATCTGCGTTGGATATTATTACTGTTCCCGAATGACTGTCTAAAGTGACCACTTTTATCCACACCCGTAATTTCTTTGAAGAGCGGTTTCTACCTCCACGTAGGCTATCTACAGCAGCTCAATTCACCCACTCAATAAACTCAAAACCGGCATGTCTTTTGTGGAAGCAATGTGTAATCTATATCAGTACAAAATCTGTATGTATAGACCATTTTAGGCTCAATGAATAATAATGATCTCATGATGTGTTTAGTCGCACTGATTGAATAATTCCTATAGGCTAATCAATAAAAAAAAGAATGATAATAAAATTAAAAAATGCTTCTGAACTGAATCGACACTGTACGTGCGGGCATAGATTTCATTTATAAAAAAAGGTCTATTTTGTGGTCACATATATAGGCTATTTTTTTGGCTGTTCTTTAGACCTACCCCAATCCCCGAAAAAGAGCCAAATTAGGCCAGTCCGAATAGGGGAAAAGTGACAAAAAAGCCAATAACTTGAGAATGCTCACTCTTTTCCTCACCAGATTTGCTGAGGTATGAACCAGGTGGCTGCCCTACATCACCAAATAGTCAGAAAATGATTTACCTAAAAAGATAATGAATTATAGTCCTGTAAATATAGCTTTAGTTTAGGCGGAAATTGTACTTTGTGGTGATAGGAACATAGGACTCCATCACTTTTCTCTCATTTATCAGAAAAACTGAAATTCCTGATAAATATACCATTACTGAGTTGTCTAGGGTGCTATTGAACACTGACCAGTAGTTGTATGGAAATATCTGGTACAGTTCTATTGAAAATTTGATTTCTTTAGACATAGGCCTACTACCTCTTCAATGAAACAGTCAAATTATTGTATCTCATTCCAATGGGGGATAAGTGGCATAAAAGCCCATAACTTGAGAATGCTCACTCTGATGGTCATCATATTTGGAGAGGGAAATACCAGGTGGCTGAACTACATCACCAAATAGTCAGAATGTGAGTAACCCAATAAAATAAAGTTGATCTAAATTACAAACTGCCTCGAGCGGCTGTAGCTCAGGAGGTAGAGCGGGTCGTCCACTAATCGCTTTGGATAAAAGAGGTCGGTGGTTCGATTCCCACCTCCTCCAGTCTGCATGTCGAAGTGTCCTTGGTCAAGATACTGAATGCCAAATTGCTCCTGAAGGTGTGCCAGCACCCTGCGTGGTAACCTGCCGCCATCGGTGTATGAATAGGTGAATGTACCTACTGACTGTAAAGCGCTTTAAATAAAAGCGCTATATAAATGCAGGCCATTCCCCATTTACCATAAAACAGAAATAACAAGGTGTAAATATTGGAAGTTTTATTGAAACTGGAACATTAATCCAAGTATAATTGTAATCATAATACATAATATACAATCACAAAAACAGACTAGAAAAACGGACTAGAAAAAAAAATAACCAAGGCAAAAATAAAACAGAACAGAGAAATAAAAAGTGACTGCTTATTTGTCCAGGTATATGGACACTTTTTTCACAGCCAAAGTCCAAATATCCAAATATGAAATACAGTATCAGGCCTTTGTTGAACGTATTATGACCCTACCAGATTATTGTGCCAGTGTTTGGGAGTCTGGGGCACATTCACAACCTTATACTCCATGAACTGCAATTGTAATGATTGCAAAAGACTGATGCAAACAAAACTGTCTAAATATTGTTCAGTCTGGAGGCAGCCTGTCTATCTGGAGACGATCATGTTTAATATACTGTATCCTTAGTATCATTGTCCATTTGTCAGATTAAGCTATCACAATGTTACATTCTTCCCTCTTCTGTGTATCATATTGTAACCTTTTTCCAAAGTATTTGGATCTTTCATTGTTGCTGCGTGTATATAAGATGTTGGAAGGCCAACAGAGAAGCACTGGCACTTTCCACTCTCTCCACAGTTTGGATCTTTGCAATACAAGTGTGTAATGTCTCTCACTTCTGTAGGTGCTGGGGTTTTCCTAAATAGGACTGGTCAAATGGCTCCGTCTCTGGCAATCCAACCCTTGACGATAGGACTCCATAACAGGGGTTTGGGCATGTGACTGTGAAACCATATCAGTGTCTGATACATTGCTCTTGCTGTCTACCAGCATGTCATGCACTCACTGGCTGTGACACAACAAGTAGTTTGTACAGAATAAGAAAGACAACAGCATTCACCAAACTCAAGACCCATCTCAGTGAGCTCAAAGATCTGGCACATTTTGGACTCTGCCAGCTTGGAAGAGTCTTTGCCAGTCGCAAGAGAATTTGCGCTTCTGCTTCACGGAAAAAAGAAAAAGGAAAATGGACTGATGTGCACAAACTTGGATGAACTGAGGTTCATAATTGCATCAACAACATATGCAGCCTATGCAAATCTGCCACCAACAGAGGATGCATTTGCACAACATGTGCAAAGAGCAATGTATCAGACAGCGATATGGTGTCACAGTCACATGCCCAAACCCCTGTTATGGAGTCCTATCGGCAAGGGATGGATTGTCAGAGATGGAGCCATTAAACCAGTCCTATTTAGGAAACCCCCAGCACCTACAGAAGTGAGAGACATGACTTACTTGTATTGCAAAGATCCAAACTGTTGAGAGAGTGCAAAGTGCCAGTGCCTCTCTGTTGGCCTCCCCTGTACGGAGTTCTGCACCTGCTGCGCAAGGATGTCAAAATGTGTCCCCAAACATCTCTGAGGAATCTGACATTTGACATTCTAGTATCTATATACTTGACCTCTCACTGAAACACATCTTATGTACACGCAGCAACAATGAAAGATCCAAATACTTCGGAAAAAGGTTACAATATGATACACAGAAGATGATTTTTTTTACATTGTGATAGCTTAATCTGACAAATGGACAATGATACTAAGGATATATTAAACATGATTGTCTCCAGATAGACAGGCTGCCTCCAGACTGAACAATATTTAGACAGTTTGTTTGCATCAGTCTTTTGCAAGCCTTACAATTGCAGTCCATGGAGTATAAGCTTGTGAATGTGCCCCAGACTCCCAAACACTGGCACAATAATCGGTAACCCTTTATTTTACAGGTACCCTAGTATGAACTATTTGTAATTACACATGAACACCAAATGTAATTACACAGTAATTACCAATAGTTATAAATGATGTTCATGTAGTTACATTGTAACATACCTGTAAAATGGAGTGAGTCTGTTCAACTGTAGTTCATATGTAGTTACATTGTAACGGACCTGTAAAGTGGAGTGAGTGTATTCAACTTTAGTTCATATGTAGTTACATGGTAACAGACCTGTAAAGTGGAGTGAGTCTATTTAACTGTAGTTCATATGTAGTTACATGGTAACAGACCTGTAAAGTGGAGTGAGTATATTCAACTGTAGTTCATATGTAGTTACATTGTAATGGACCTGTAAAGTGGAGTGAGTCTATTCAACTGTAGTTCATATGTAGTTACATGGTAACAGACCTGTAAAGTGGAGTGAGTCTATTTAACTGTAGTTACATGGCACCGGACCTGTAAAGAAGCTCTGGCCTGGGACAGAGATAGCTAAAAGCCAGTGGGGGATTCGAACCACTGAACTTCAGATTGCAAAGCAGGCGTCTTTAACCACTCAGCCACAAGGGCTTTCCAACTTGTGGAGTTTGGGATAACTGTATGTCAGATGTAGTTGTCACTTCCTAGCTTTGGTATTATAAGCATATACTTTGTTAGATACTTTGTTAGTTGTAGCTTGAAAGACAGGCAATATTGATTAATGTGAATGCATTTCTGCAGTGTGACTGTGCCAGACCCCCCCCCCCCTTCCCCCCCCCCATGAGCTGTAAATGGCTATTGGGACTATTTACACCACAATTCAGAAAATTATTAGAATGTATTTTTTTTATTTAAAATCTTTAAATATAACTAAATGTTTCTAGAGCACAGTGCATACAATTTATTTAGCAAATAGGGGGGAGTTCCCCCCTTATGCGGATTAGGGGATTTATAGACTTGGGGGGGGGGGGGGGTTTGGGGGGTATATACTTTGGGGAGAGAT
Organism: Poromitra crassiceps; assembly: GCF_964638095.1. NCBI lineage: Eukaryota > Metazoa > Chordata > Actinopteri > Beryciformes > Melamphaidae > Poromitra > Poromitra crassiceps. The sequence goes on from NC_139646.1 coordinate 3,547,248, forward strand.
GATCCGGGGGTCTGCTGACCAAAGGGGTCTTTGAGGGGCTTCGACTGGGTCCCCAACAAATTGAGAAATTGGGAAATTGATGGGGAAATGACTCATTTACAATAAGCTAACAATTAGAATGTAGAAGAATGGCTATTTTGATTATAGTTTCACTGTTACCTCTATATCTACAATACTTTTATTATAATTTTTGTATTGGAATTCTGGACAAAATCATACCTACAACTAAATAAAGTATCAATATTTTCCCCCAAGTCTCTGTGTATAATAACAAAGCTATGAAGTGACAGCAACTACATCTGACTGACATACAGTTATCCTCTTAAACTCCACCATGAAATTTGGAAAGCCCTCGTGGCTGAGTGGTTAAAGCCGCTTGCTTTGCAATCAGAAGTTCAGTGGTTCGAATCCACCACTGGGTTTTAGCAATCTCTGTCCCAGCCGGGAGCTTCTTTACAGGTCCGCTACCATGTAACTACATATGACCTACAGTTGAAAAGACTCACTCCACTTTACAGGTCCGGTACCATGTAACTACATATGAACTACAGTTGAACAGACTCACTCCACTTTACAGGTCTGGTACCATGTAACTACATATGAACTACAGTTGAACAGTCTCACTCCACTTTACAGGTCCGGTACCATGTAACTACATATGAACTACAGTTGAACAGTCTCACCCCACTTTACAGGTCTGTTACAATGTAACTACATATGAACTACAGTTGAACAGACTCACTCCATTTTACAGGTCTGTTACAATGTAACTACATATGAACGTAATTTAGAACTATTGGTAATTACTGTGTAATTACATTTGGTGTTCATGTGTAATTACAAATAGTTCATATGTAACTAGGGTACCTGTAAAATAAAGGGTTACCCAATAATCTGGTAGGGTCATAATACGTTCAACAAAGGGCTGATACTGTATTTCATATTTGGATATTTGGACTTTGGCTGTGAAACATGTGTCCATATCAAATGAGCAGTCAAATGAGCAGTCACTTTTTATTCCTCTGTTCTGTTTTATTTTTGCCTTGGTTATTTTGTTTTCTAGTCTGTTCTCCTGTTTTTGTTTATGAAATGAAATGAAGCACTGAGATTTGGGGCTACCATAAAACAAATGTATTATGATTACTATTATACTTGTATTATTCCATCATGTCAAGACAGGAGATACTACTGATTTATAGTTTGGATGAATGTTCCAGTTTCAATAAAACTTCCAATATTTACACCTTGTATTTCTATGTTTTAGAGGCTTGTAATTTAGATCAACTTTATTTTATTGGGTTCCCCACATTCTGACTAGTTGGTGATGTAGTTCAGCTAGCTGGTATTTCCCTCTCCAAATATGATGACCATCAGAGTGAGCATTCTTAACTTATAGGCCACAGTACCCATCTGACCTCAACCACTACCGTCCCAACTCCAACATCCCCTTCATCTCCAAAACTCTTGAGAGGGTGGTTGCCGCCCAACTCCAGTCCCACCTCGACTCAAACAACCTCCACGAAGCATTTCAATATGGTTTGCGCCCTAATCACAGCACTGAAACAGCCCTGGTAAAAATCACTTCCTCCATGCAGCTGACTCTGGACTCCTCACCATCCTCATCCTCCTTGACCTCTCCGCTGCTTTCGATACCATCTCCCACCCACTACTTGGGGAGCACCTGGCGAACATTGGAATCACTGGTGTTACACTTTCCTGGTTTGCATCCTACCTCACCGACAGACAACAGTTTGTCCAACTAGAGAACCACTCGTCCGGGTGTTCTGCCATTTGACCCAGGGGTCAGTATTGGGTCCACTCCTATTCATCACCTACCTCCTCCCCCTGGGTAAAATCCTCCAACACCATGGTGTCCAGTTTCACTGCTACGCCGATGATACCCAGGTCTATATCTCCCCCAAACCCACCACCGCTCTTCCTCCCACCTCCCTCACCACCTGCCTCCAGGACGTCAGGAGCTGGATGAGCAGTAACTTCCTGAAATTAAATGCCAGTAAAACCGAGGCTTTGCCCATCGGCTCCAAAATACATCCTGTCCAAAGCTCCTCATCCACACATTTGTTACATCCCAGATTGATTACTGCAGCTATCTTCTCTCTGGCCTACCCACCAAATTGCTCAACAGACTCCAAATGCCTGGATCATCACCTGCACTAAATCATCTGACCACCTCACCCCTGTGCTCATTCAACTCCACTGGCTTCCCATTCACTACCGGATTGACTTCAAAAACCTTCTGCTCACTTACAAAGCCCTACACAACCTAGCACCCACCCATCTCTCTGACCTCCTCCAGGAATACACCCCTTCCCGCTCCCTATGCTCTTCCTCAGCTGGCCTCCTGACCGTCCCCCCCCTCTCACCTCAGTACCATGGGTGCTAGGGCCTTCAGCTGCTCTGCACCCAGACTCTGGAACTCCTTGCCATCACACATCCAACAGTCTGACTCCATCACCACATTCAAATCCCACCTCAAAACCCACCTGTTCAAATTGGCCTACTACCTTTAATCATAATTACTCAATCTGTTATTCGCCTGCCGTGTGTATCTCCTGTCTTTTCTTATATCTACGCTCGTCGTATTTTAATGATGCTGGTGTTTGCAATGCTTGTTTTTATGTATGATCTTTTAGAATGTTATGTCTCTTATGCACTGTACAATGAGCTTGGGTGTTTTGAAAGGTGTCACCAAATAAAATGTATTATTAGTAGTATTATGCCACTTAAAGAAATCTCATTTGCAATAGAACGATACGAGATATCGCCATACAACTACTGGTCAGTGTTCAATAGCACCCTAGACAATTCAGTAATGGTATATTTTTAGAGTTTTCTTTTTTCTGATAAATGAAAGTACAATTTCCGCCTAAACTAAAGCTATGTTTACAGGACTATAATTCATTATCTTTTTAGGTAAATCATTTTCTGACTATTTGGTGGTGTATGGCAGCCACCTGGTTCATACCTCCCCATTCGGAAAGACATAATTTGACTGTTTCAGTGAAGAGGTAGTAGGCCTATGTCTAAAGAAATCTCATTTGTAATAGAACTGTACCAGATATCTCCATACAACTACTGGTCAGTGTTCAATAGCACCCTAGACAATTCAGTAATGGTATATTTTTCAGGGATTTAAGTTTTTCTGATAAATGAGAGAAAAGTGATGGAGTCCTATGTTCCTATCACCACAAAGTACAATTTCCGCCTAAAGTAAAGCTATATTTACAGGACTATAATTCATTATCTTTTTAGGTAAATCATTTTCTGACTATTTGGTGATGTAGGGCAGCCACCTGGTTCATACCTCAGCAAATCTGATGAGGAAAAGAGTGAGCATTCTCAAGTTATTGGCTTTTTTGTCATCTTTCCCCTATTCGGACTGGCCTAATTTGGCTCTTTTTCAGGGATTGGGGTAGTTCTAAAGAACAGCCAAAAAAACATTTTTTCCCCCATTTTTTTTGACAACAATCAATTTCATTAATGGGAGACCCTAAAGATAAGAAAAATCATTGTTGTCATTTGTTCTACCTCGGGTAGGGTTATCTCAAAATCTGAGGGCCCTTTCTGCTAGACTAATATCCATGGTGAGTTTTTCCCATGCTGCATTGGGAAGGGGGACTGGTTGCAGGGGAGCAGCTTTTGGCAGTTTTGTCATGCTGGCAGCAGGTGGTACATGACTTAATGGCAGCTTCAACATCAGAGTCCATACCAGGCCACCAATAGAGCTCCCTCAGCCTCTGTTTAGTCCTGACAATTCCCTGGTGAGTATCATGGGCCAGCTGTATGAGTTGCGACTGAAGAGTTGGGGGAATCACAACACGGTGGGTGCCACGAATCAAACAGCCATCTAGCTCAGCCAACTCTGTCTGAATAGTACAGGGCAGCAGGGCCGGATCCAGGCCTTTAGCAGCACGAGGCCACCACCCTTTACGAAGGTGCTTGATAACCTGCTGCAACACAGGGCATTCTTGGTACGCCGTGTGTAGCTGGTCTGCAGTGACAGCTGTGAGATCAACAGACACCAGCGCTATCACATCCTCCTCCAACTCCAGTTGATCAAAAGAGGGCATGGACAGACGTGACAGACAGTCCGCTATGACATTATCACGACCGGGTTTGTACTCCACAGTGTAGTTAAACCACATGAGGCGAGCAGACCACCTCGCAATCCTCATACCTGCTCTCCCAAAGCCTTTTGAGGATAGCAGTGTTGTAAGTGGGCTATGATCAGTGCGCAGGGTGAAGTGCCTCCCCCACAGGTACGTACGCCAATGCTCAGCAGCCCACACACAGGCGAGGGCCTCTTTCTCTATGATGGAGTCATTCCTTTCACTGCTAGTAAGGGGCCCGGGATGCAAAGGCAACAGTCTTTTCAGTGTCCCTGTGCATCTGAGTGAGCACTGCCCCTATGCCGTAATCACACGCATCCGTAGTGACTAGAGTTGGGAGAGTGGGGTCAAACAGTGCAGCGCTGGGCTTGTAGCAATCAGCTCCTTAACACGAGTGAACGCCGCCTGTGCAGCATCATTCCACTCAAACTCTGCATTCTTCCTCAGCAGAGCACGAAGAGGTTCCACGACACAGAGGCATAGCAGGCGATGCATTTTGAGTACCACCCGGTGAGGCCCAGGAAAGAATGTAGGGCAGTAGCATCTTCAGGGGGCGGAGCCTCTGTGACAGCAGTGACATGATCTGGGTTGGGACGGATGCCTGAAGCAGAGACAATGTGGCCCAAGTAGAAAAGCTCTGTTTTCCTGAACAAACACTTCTCCATGTTGAGTTTCAGGCCACTTTCATTCAGGCGGTGCAACACAGGGTGTCAGCATACACTACGATGTCATCGAGGTAACACTGCACGCATTCCAAACCTGACAGGATCTGTGACATCATACGCTGGAATGCACTTGGTGCTGAGGCAAGACCAAACGGGACCTGGTTGAAGCGGAAAAGTCCATCATGTGTAATGAAACCGGTGAGGTCTCTGCTCTCAGGGTGCAGTGGTACTTGATGATATGCATTCTGTAGGTCAATGGATGAGAACATCTGTGCTCCCCATAGCTCATGAAACACCTCCTCAATGTGCGGCAGTGGATGACTGTCAATGACCACAGACTTGTTGGCCTCACGCAGATCTGGGCATATCCTGATCCGGCCAGACTTTCGTTTCACCACCACTATGGGTGAAACCCATGGTGACGAGGCAATAACTCCATCCTTCTCCAGCCTCAGTAACTCCTGGGAGACTGCATTATGCACAGCGAAGGGCAGACGGCGTAACTTTTGCTGCACAGGCTGTACGTGAGGTCTCAGTGTGACTTTGTGGATAAAGCCAGTAACTGTCCCAGTCTCTGTAGTGTCAGTCTTTGTGGTCTCTGTGTCGACAGCTGTATAGTGTACAGGAACAGCAGGGGGTGTAGCAGGTGGAGCACTGACAGTAACTTGACCATCTCTAATCTCGAGATGCAGAGCGTTGAAGAGATCCATCCCTAAGATGGACGTCCCTGCTGGTACCACATGAATGTACGTGGAGGCACAGTTTGACCTGTATGTCACATTCAATTCCAAGCAACCTAGCACATGTACGGGTTTCTTTGTATATGTAGTAAGTCTTCTTCTTGGTTTCGTGAGGGTCATGTGACTGAAGTGACTTTTGTACATGTGCTCAGGGAGAATAGAAACACCAGATCCAGTATCTAGTATCAGGTCAGCAGTAATTGTAGGGCCGCCTGAAGCTTCAAGGGAGACATTGCACATCAGCTTACTGCTCCGTGCAGTCACAACATCCTCATCAACTAGCACTGTAACACTGTCAGTAGTAGACACTTCTCCCACGTTGCCTGAAGCAGTCCTGCTCTTGCAGACTCTGGTAAAATGTCCATTCTTGTTACATTGTCTGCATGTGACTGATTTAGCTGGGCACTTGGGATAGCTTGCAAGGTGTGTTGAGGAACCACACCGGTAGCAGGTCTTACCAGCAGCCACTGCGCCGTTCATCGCAGCCGTCTTTGAAGGTGGTCGGAAAGCGGAGGGCGTGTATTTTTGTGCAGGCCTGTGTCTCCCGCCGCCACGAAAAGCAGACCCACCACGCACCATAGCGACCTCAGCTGGTACTCCATGTGAAACGTTCGCCATCGCTTTAGCCTCAGCTACTGCATTCTCAATCTGAGCAGAAATTGTAATGGTCTTCTCAAGTGTCAATTTATCCTCAAGCAGCAAGCGCTCTCTGATTCTTGCATTGGTCGTTTTCTCCACTATTTGGTCTCTCATCATATCGTCGGCAAGTGCACCAAACTCGCACGTAACAACGAGTTCGCGCAGAGCGGCTGCGTATTGCGCAGTTGACTCACCAGTCCGCTGAGCTCTCTGGCGAAACTTATTCCTCTCGGCCACGACATTTATCTTTGGCACAAAAAATGTCTTTAATGCCTGCAGTGCATCAGCATACGAGTCTCCAGCCACTGGCAACATGTAGAAAATCCGTTGAGCCTCTGCGCCGATTGTATGAACGAGCAGAGCACGCTTCCTCTTATCTTCCATCTTGTCAACGAGAGCCAGGACATAGTTGTCAAACATCCGAATCCACGTTTCAAAGTGAACCGAAGGCACACCAGGGCTGTGTAAGTAAGCCGGAGGTGGCGAGATACCAAGTCGGGCCATTATCCTCGTCGCCAATATGTTGTATAGTATGAGGAAGAACGAGACTAGCAAGCAGCATAGCGTTAACAAGAGAAGAGGTTCTTTACTCAACAATCCCAAGACAAGTGCAGTGCGCATGTGCATACATTCAGCCTAGTCTAGTATGGTGATACTGCCACCTACTGGGATGATATAGGAATACATTGACAAGGCTATACCACACTCCTGTTGAATTAATCGAGGACTGAAGCCTTGCACTTGTTGTAGGCTACATTTAAATTAAGCCCTACTTACCACTTTGGAATATGTTTTTATATATTCATTTTTGTGCTCTCAAGTAGGCTAGATACGTTTGACCCCGCCAATCGATTGCAGCTGAACGATGAGTGGAGAAATATCACTAAACCGGCATAAAAAGGTTATATAAACATCTCAAAAGCGCAGGGTGCCCTGTGCGCAACGGAGCTGATGCTGATGTTGGGTTGGACATGGTCATACATGCCAGAATAGCCTACTACTATCTAAGCAATTTAATATGGGATCGCCTGCACACAGATTATTCATATCTAGGCTACTGTACTCCTGCATTTTGCAGCTGCAACTGTGTTGCTTTGGCCTGTATGATGTGATTGAACTTCATATTATTCCCAACATAGTCCTTGTATGAAATATGGAGATATGCGACTCTGCTGCCAATAGCCTATATGTGACAAAATAGGCTATTTTTTATAAATGAAATCTATGCCCGCACGTACCATGTCGATTCAGTTCAGCAACCTTTATTTTATTTTATTATCATTATTTTTTTATTGATAGCCTATTAGCCTATAGGAATTATTCCATCAGTGCGACCAAACACATCATGAGATAATTATTATTCATTGAGCCTAAATGGTCTAAATACACCTACGGATTTTGGAAATTTAGACTGAGATAGATTACACATTACTTCCACTTGCAAAAAAGACATGCAGGTTTTATTGAGTTTATTGAGAGGGTGAATTGAGCTGCTGTAGATACATGGAGGCAGAAAAATGACTGATGTGAATAAAAGTGGTAACTTTAGACAGTCATTTGGGAACAGACTAATAATATCAAATGCGGATTTTGATTCTGACATAGGCTACAGTAAAGCTTCATGATTTGCGCATTGAATGAATGAGGAAATAGGCGTGTCTGCGGCTGTAAAAGCTGGAGCAGTCCATATTGGATTGTGATTGGCGAGTTGTTAAAAACCACGCCTCTTTTGAGGGCACGGGCTCCCGTGCACGAGCATTTTTAGGTGCACTCGCTCTCAACTTGATTAGAAAAACCTGGATCCACTTAACGAGTTGAGAGCTAGATTCGTGGTATGACTTTAGCTAGATGGCAATGATCTGGTTAAGCCAAACCAGATCAAGGGACAGATCCTGGATCTGCTTATCCTACATTCGTGGTATGGGCCTCTGATGTGTCTGTTGTGAATCCCAGGTTGAGGCCAAAGGCCTATACTGGTATAGTATAAAAACAATAATGCTGGTATTCTATAATAATAATACTGGTATACTATAATAATACTGGTATACTATGATAATAATAATAATACTGGTATAATATGATAACTAGAACGACCGCAACGCGGACTTATGCCTCCGCCATTAGTTCATTCTGGAGTCCAAATCGCCATTTGAGGCAAATTGGAAGAGATTCCGTCAAGGCACTCCTGTGATGTTGCGTTACAGAGCTTGGAAATTGGGTGTGTGAGAGGTCACAGTGACCTTGAACTTTGACCACCAAAATGTAATAAGTTCATCCTTGAGTCCAAGTCGATGTTTGAGGCAAATTTGATGAAATTCCGTCCAGGCATTCCTCAGATATCGCGTTAACAAACATCGTACGGACGTACGGACGGACGGACGGACAACCCGGATCCATAATGCCTCCGGCCTGGCTATCGCCGGCGGAGGCATAATAATAATAATACTGGTATACTATAATAATACTGGTATACTATGATAATAATAATAATACTTGTATACTATAATAATACTGGTATACTATGATAATAATATTAATACTGGTATACTATAATAATAATACTCACAAGTTGGCATGAACTAGGGGGAAAAAATCCTTCCATTTGCTCGAACGTGGTGTCTGCAAACTTGTCAGAGGTAAATATATTAACAGAATATATTAACAGCACTGTTTACAGTATGTCTGTCTGTCTGTCTGTCTGTCTGTCTCTCTCTCTCCCTCCCTGTCTATCTCTCTCTCTGTCTATCTCTCTCTCTGTCTGTCTCTCTCTCTCCCTCCCTGTCTGTCTCTCTCTCTCCCTCCCTGTCTGTGGCAGATGTTGTCGTTCTATTATGAACTGCCTAAAGAAAAGGAGAGTGACTGTCAGAAGTTTAACCTCTCTGTGCAGCTCATTCCAGGTGAATTGGTATCTGTCTGTCTGTGTCCCAGTTTATCTGGCTTTACTGTACTCTATGTGCTGCTTTTTCTCTGTAGCCGTCTGTTTTTTCTGACGTTTAAATCCTAATGCTCTGTTTATCCAATGTTCTGCTTCTTCAGAGAAAATGGATGAAAATGAGAAAATATACAAGCTGAAAATAGAGATTTTGTAAGTATACTGAATGACAAGAAGCCATACCGACAGTCTGCAATACGATTCAAAAATGATACAGTTGTAACGATTCAATACAGAATGATATAGCACTAATTCGATATGATTTGATTAATCTCTGATATGGTATAATTCAGTCCAGTTCAATTCAATTCAATTCAATTCATTTTATTCTCATGATGTGCCATGTATTTCCCACTAGAATGGCTCAATGCAGCTTGTTCACTATTGTTGCAATTTAATTATAACAACCTTTTATTTTGCCTAACAATATAGCCATAATACTGATGTGGTACTGTGACTTAGTGACATATCCCACAGTGTAAAATCAACAAGGCAGATGGGCTCTGACATGTTGTGAATCGATTATAAACACTTTATAGACACTTTATTTAGACAAAACAATGACAACAAATCCACTGAAAACACCGAAGACTATACTGGATGTTGTTATCAAATGTATCCAGCTAGCTGTTAGCTTGTCAAAGCAAAGACTGTTGAAACCATACTAGGTATTCAGATAGCTGTTGTTAGCCAAATAAACTAATTTAGCAGTAAAATATTTTTAAAACTAGACATATTACAGTTATGACAAAAACATGTTGTTGCTTTGTTCTACCTCGGAGAGCTGTATATCTAAAAAAAATAAGCCTTTTTTGCATGTTTGTTACTTTACTACTTGGACAGATGAAGCCAATGTTGTAATGCCAAAAACTGCAGTTCCTCGAATGGTCACTTGAGGCTGGCTCCAAAAGGGAGTCAAGCCCCATTCACCGCCATAAAATGTGCAACTTTACAGCATAAATAAGGCTATAGCTAATTTCACATTTCATGACAACTGTACGGGGGTGAATTTTTATTTAACTCACCCGTTTAGTGTAAACTAGACGATAAAAAAAACACAATGTTT
>NC_139646.1:3562419-3577419 GCF_964638095.1 Poromitra crassiceps
AAGTCACAACAGGAATGCGTGGAACTGCGATAGCAGTTAGGGGGAAATTCAGAAACACAGGGACAGGTGAGTCAGCTGAGGCTGCTAACTTACAGCCATGAATACAGCCAATCTATCTCACGTGTTGTTTTGTTATTATGTCAACTGTAAAGGCAACGTTTCATCATCCGGTGATAACGTCTGTGTTCGTGTGCGTGCGTGAGTGTGTTGTGGCAATCGTTATCTTGTAGGCTACAGCCCGCAGTGCAACAAGCTGCGCTCAGTGCTCACTCTGTGCTTTTTGGTCTAGTCAAGTCAAGTCAAGTTTATTTATATAGCCCTAATTCACAAGCATGTCTCAGAGGGCTTCACAGAAAGTATGTCTAGCTAATTCTAGCTGACACAACAGTAACAAGAATATACAGAATAAAGATAACATTTGAACAATTGATAATATAGAAAATATAGAAATTAAGAGAGAGCAGAGGAGAGAGCAGGAGAAGGGAGAAGAGCAGGGGGAATGTGAGAGAGTGATGGGGTGGGGAGGGAATGGAAGATGTTGGTAGGGGGTGGGGAAGGAGCAAGAGGAGAGAGCAGGAGAGAGGAAAGGGGGGGGGTGTGGGGGAGAAGAGAGCAGGGGGAGGGAGGAGATGGGGAGAGAATGAGAAATATAGACGCACATCTTGCAAACGGACATATGTCAATTTCTTAGCAACCAAACTATGCCTAATTTAATTGGCTGCAAGCCTTTAGTAGTGAGTCCTTTTGCCAAATACGGTAAGCACATGTTCACATATAGAGCTTATGGGTGCCTTGCTTTAGGGAAGAGTGGGTGCCATGCTTTGAATAGTGGCGAAATACTAAGAGCATGGGTGCCATGCTTTAAATAGTGGCGAAATATTGGAGGGGATAGAGTGGGTGCCATGCTTTGGAGTAGAATGTGTACTATGCTTTAGAGTAGTGGGGGAAGGGGGGAAGAGGAAGAAACACCGGCAAGAGGAGAAAGCATGAGAGTGGAGGAGGGAGGGAGAGCGGGGGGATGTGAGGGAGGAGAGGGGGGAGGTGGGGAGAAAATAGGAAATGTGGAGGAGGAGAGAACAGAGAAGGAGAGATGAGGGTGCAGGGGAGGGAGAGCCAGGGTAGAGGTAGGGTCTACGGTTGGGGGAGGGGGGGGAGTAGGATACGGGCCCGGATTAGGGCGAGGGTGGGGAGAAAATGGGAAATGTGGAGGAGGAGAGAACAGAGAAGGAGAGGTGGGAGGGTGCAGGGGAGGGAGAGCAGGGGGAATGTGAGAGGGAGGAGGTGGGGAGAAAATGGGAAATGTGGAGGAGGAGAGAACAGAGAAGGAGAGATGGGAGGGTGCAGGGGAGGGAGAGCCAGGGTAGAGGTAGGGTCTAGGGTTGGGGGAGGGGAGGGAGTAGGATACGGGCCCGGATTAGGGCGAGGGTGGGGAGAAAATGGGAAATGTGGAGGAGGAGAGAACAGAGAAGGAGAGGTGGGAGGGTGCAGGGGAGGGAGAGCAGGGAGAATGTGAGAGAGGGGAGAGCAGGAAGTGGCAGGGAATCGGGAAAATAGGGGAGAAGAGGAGAAGGAGCAGAGGAGGGGAGAAGGAGGAGAGAGCAGGAGAAGGGAGGGGGGGGCGGTGGGATGTGGGGGAGGAAAGAGCATGGAAAGAGAGGAGGTGGGGGGGGGGAGTGGGAAATGTGGGAGAGGGGAGAACAGGAAGGGGGAAGAAGGGAAGGAGCGGGGGAAGGGGGAAAGAGAAAGAGAGGGGGGGGGGAGAAGATCAGACAACTGACTACTCTAAGCATTAACCAGAGCTAACTGGGACATAGGGGATCTAGCTAATCTACAGCCTAATCTGGCCTATCCTACTCTGCTCTAGTCTGATTTTTGCCTGAACACTATAACAGGTCAGAGGTGTTGAAATAAGTCCCTTGCGCTGCTGTCTTTAGTAGCCAGTATCACAGCCTCTAGAGAGACTTTACAGCGGGGAGAATGGACAAGTAGCAGCATGCGTACATGAGAGAGAGCCGCCCCGCGTAACGTAATTACCCTAGTTAAAAAAAACGATTTTACGATTTTCATTTTTTTAACATCGTCCTAACTAATTAATTCGATTACGATTCAAAATCGATTAATCGCACAGCCCTAGTTCACATGTGCTGAAGGAATAAGCAACATGACATCTAACTCAGTGGTTCACATGTGCTGAAGGTAAGCAACATGACATCTAACTCAGTGGTTCACATGTGCTGAAGGTAAGCAACATTACATCTAACTCAGTGGTTCACATGTGCTGAAGGTATAAGCAACATCACATCTAACTCATTGGTTCACATGTGCTGAAGGTAAGCAACATGACATCTAACTCAATGGTTCACATGTGCGGAAGGTATAAGCAACCTTACATCTAACTCAGTGGTTCACATGTGCTGAAGGTATAAGCAACATTACATCTAACTCAGTGATTCACATGTGCTGAAGGTATAAGCAACATGACATCTAACTCAGTGGTTCACATGTACTGAAGGTATAAGCAACATGACATCTAACTCAGTGGTTCACATGTGCTGAAGGTATAAGCAACATTACATCTAACTCAGTGGTTCACATGTGCTGAAGGTAAGCAACATGACATCTAACTCAGTGGTTCACATGTGCTGAAGGTATAAGCAACATGACATCTAACTCAGTGGTTCACATGTGCTGTAGGTATAAGCAACATTACATCTAACTCAGTGGTTCACATGTGCTGAAGGTAAGCAACATGACATCTAACTCAGTGGTTCACATGTGCTGAAGGTAAGCAACATGACATCTAACTCAGTGGTTCACATGTGCTGAAGGTATAAGCAACATTACATCTAACTCAGTGGTTCACATGTGCTTAAGGTATAAGCAACATTACATCTAACTCAGTGGTTCACATGTGCTGAAGGTAAGCAACATGACATCTAACTCAGTGGTTCACATGTGCTGAAGGTAAGCAACATGACATCTAACTCAGTGGTTCACATGTGCTGAAGGTATAAGCAACATTACATCTAACTCAGTGGTTCACATGTGCTGAAGGTATAAGCAACATTACATCTAACTCAGTGGTTCACATGTGCTGAAGGTATAAGCAACATTACATCTAACTCAGTGGTTCACATGTGCTGAAGGTAAGCAACATGACATCTAACTCAGTGGTTCACATGTGCTGAAGGTAAGCAACATGACATCTAACTCAGTGGTTCACATGTGCTGAAGGTAAGCAACATTACATCTAACTCAGTGGTTCACATGTGCTGAAGGTATAAGCAACATTACATCTAACTCAGTGGTTCACATGTGCTGAAGGTAAGCAACATGACATCTAACTCAGTGGTTCACATGTGCTGAAGGTAAGCAACATGACATCTAACTCAGTGGTTCACATGTGCTGAAGGTAAGCAACATTACATCTAACTCAGTGGTTCACATGTGCTGAAGGTATAAGCAACATTACATCTAACTCAGTGGTTCACATGTGCTGAAGGTAAGCAACATGACATCTAACTCAGTGGTTCACATGTGCTGAAGGTAAGCAACATGACAACTAACTCAGTGGTTCACATGTGCTGAAGGTATAAGCAACATTACATCTAACTCAGTGGTTCACATGTGCTGAAGGTAAGCAACATGACATCTAACTCAGTGGTTCACATGTGCTGAAGGTAAGCAACATGACATCTAACTCAGTGGTTCACATGTGCTGAAGGTATAAGCAACATTACATCTAACTCAGTGGTTCACATGTGCTGAAGGTAAGCAACATTACATCTAACTCAGTGGTTCACATGTGCTGAAGGTATAAGCAACATGACATCTAACTCAGTGGTTCACATGTGCTCAAGGTATAAGCAACATTACATCTAACTCAGTGGTTCACATGTGCTTAAGGTATAAGCAACATTACATCTAACTCAGTGGTTCACATGTGCTGAAGCTAAGCAACATGACATCTAACTCAGTGGTTCACATGTGCTTAAGGTATAAGCAACATTACATCTAACTCAGTGGTTCACATGTGCTGAAGGTAAGCAACATGACATCTAACTCAGTGGTTCACATGTGCTGAAGGTAAGCAACATGACATCGAACTCAGTGGTTCACATGTGCTGAAGGTAAGCAACATTATGTCTAACTGACTTCTAAGCTGTAGACACAGGGTTACAGCACAGGTCTTGATCATAAGCCACCATGAGCTACCAGAACAGATTGACTGCATCATCTAGGCATAGATGCATTACTTCTTTTATTTTTTCCAATTGGCATAGTCAATTTCCCCCTGTCTATGCTGGCCCGGTGTTTGCTCCACCCCTTCTGCCGATCTAGGGAGGTGTAGACTCTCACATGCCTCCAATACAGCGTGGAGTTCCCCCATACCCCCCACCCCCCCCCCCCACACACACACACACACACACACACACATGCATAAATACATACACACACATGTGCTTATAGAGCTCAAAAGGCACGTGACATTTCTTGTCCCGGAAGTGAGTTGCCCATTCATTTTCTCCATAGACATTTCAAATAACCTTATATAACGAGTTTTAAGGCTGGAACCAAGCCACCCTGTGACCTACTGAATCGTGAGTGACCATAAAGCATTTCACTTGGAGCAAACCCCCCCCCCCCCCCCCCTCCCCGATGTCATTTTGTTTTTATTTTTGCTCCAACTGAAATGTTTTATGGACACTAACGCAGAGATGCTCACAAGTCATTTTTTGCGAGTCCAAGTCGAGTCTCAAGTCTTTGGTCACAAGTCCAAGTCAAGTCTCAAGTCTTTGAGGGGCAAGTCCAAGTCAAGTCTCAAGTCAAATCGTTAGGTCATGAGTTGGCTTGGTTCCAGCTTTAAAGCTCATTTTCTAAGGATTTTTTTCTAAATGTCTTTGGAGAAAATGAATGGGAAACTCACTTCCGGGGCAAAATATGTCACGTGACTGTTCAGCTCTATTTAATTCAGTCATCAGCAGTGTATTCATATTGTGCCAATTGTGTATTTCCAGAGAATTGCAGTATGCAGAAGAAGGGCAAAATTGACAATGAGGAGCGCACTGCTAAGGCCTGTGAGGCCGTAGTGAACAGCAGAATAGATTTTGGTAAGAGAGAGAGAGTGATTGTGTGTGTGTGTGTGTGTGTGTGTGTGTGTGTGTGTGTGTGTGTGTGTGTGTGTGTGTGTGTGTGTGTGTGTACGTGCGTGCCTGTACGTGCGTAAGTAAATGATCGAGCTAACAACATGCGACTCGTCTCTCATCAGTGTACAAAGTGAAAATTGAGCGTTTTGAAGATGCTTTATCCACTGACATTTACACGATGCAGATAGAGGAGGTCATCAAAGAAGGTGAGTCATCATCTCCTTTAAACCTTGAATGATGTTAGTGCCTTAAAAGATGAAAGAAAATCCAGGTGTTTCCAGGTAGACAGCAGGAATGTCTGTATGCCTGTTACAATGTATTTCATTCCCTTCTGCGTTTATTACAGGAAGTTTTGATGTGGGTGCACAGGGGCAACTGCGTGCTTTCCTAAGTGTTCCCCACTGTCGGAAGACTTTAGACCTGGGGACAGGCAAAGCCTACCTCGTCATGGGCACGTCCAGAGAAATGCACAGAGATGAAAAGAACAACAGGTGAATTTGGTGCGAGTTTTGTGTGTGTGTGTGTGTGTGTGTGTGTGTGTGTGTGTGTGTGTGTGTGTGTGTGTGTGTGTGTGTGTGTCTGTGTCTGTGTCTGTCTGTGTCTGTGTCTGTGTGTGTGTGTGTGTGTGTGTGTGTGTGTGTGTGTGTGTGTGTGTGTGTGTGTGTGTGTGTGTGTGTGTGTGTGTGCATGTGTTTGTTCACCTGCATGTGTTTGTCTGCCTCAAAATATGTTTACTGTTTCACACTTTTTTATGACTGCTTGTGATATACTTGCATGCAGATCAAAAGTACCTTCCTTGCAGGCTTGGTGTATGTGGTGTTGGGAGTTTTTCTGACATGACATTAAATGTAATTTAATTATACAACTTTTGAGGTTGTACTTGGTTGTGCATTTTACAACAGTGTAAAATTGATTACAGCAATAAACTGACTATACGTAACATGCAACCTCAAAGAATTCTATTTCCTGACACACAGATAGCAAAGACCATTCAAATGTCTGTTGCACTGTGTTCTCCCCAGCTATCAGTATGTGCTTGGTGAGAGGATGTGGATCGAGTACTGGCCCACAGTTGCAGAGTGTCAGACTGACGGGTACAGACCCACCTGTGAGGGCATGGAGGATCTGGTCCAGCAGCACACAATCTTTGGATGTCGGCATTATAGATAGATAGATACATGTTTTGTTTTGCAAAAGACTTGCTATAGCAATGGCAGAGGTGACGTGTGTTATTGATGAGAGGGTGTGCAAAAGTCACAATGTAACTGTGTTCATTAAAGTCTATTGGTCTTAATTCATGGTCTGTGTCATATATGTATCAACATGGGTGTATATGGAAATTCTATAAGAACTATAAATCCCACAACGGCAAGTGACAAATATAAATAACAATAATGACAAAGCTGAATTGGTAAGCAGATCAATGCATCAATTAACACAGAAATGACCGAAGAATAAATAGGCCTACACGTGCCATTATTTTCTTCATGTAGCCTATGTAATCATAATCGTATGTAGTCTTCCCAATGTTGAGTAAGTTCTCAGGAAATACTCAGTACCTTTTTAAAAGTCCATGTTTCAATATAGCCTAATATAGCCATTTCAAATTACAAGAACAAATTAATAATTCATTAAACTGAAATGACTACAAGTATTTACAAGATAGAAGCTACATGATGTTTATTGTCACTCGATGTACAAGTACACACATGTGAAATTCTTGAGCTGTGTTGTGTGTATTGAATTATTGTATGGTTACTTTAGTTGAATTTTACACATTTTCTAGAAAATGATTCAACAAACAATGGGTCACCACACCAGTCACCAATGTAAGAAGAAAAATGCATTTCAAATGTAAACCATTATATTTTCTTTGCAAAGGAGTTGCATTAATGCAGAAGGGGAAATCAAATGCTCAAGCTCATAATTATTTTTGGAAAGCCATTCTTAATGGCTAATGATTGTTAAATACTCACTCAAACTCAGCTTACCCATTTAGGCTGACATGAAAAAAGCACATTTCTGAAAATATATTAGCCCAGTGGTGTAGTCTATGTGATACGCAGGTATACGCCGTATACCTATTTAGTATATCCACTGCAAGGATAGTTTTGTGACAGAACTTTAACTTCAGAGAGTTTGTTTAGCAAATGCCAGGTAGATAACTGCAGGGGAAGGTGATTTTGTCCAGAGTTAGGCTACATGACCAGAGAGAGAGATAACAGTGAAATGATCAAAACGACATTCTTTGATTGCGCTAACATCTTGTGAATGAAATAATAATGAATAATATTCTGTAATTGTGTTAACTTCTTGTAAATTAAATAATAATGAAATAGGTATAACTCATCAATTTGATAGCCCCAGTATACCCACTACAATAAACTAGATGGCACCACTGTATTACCCTCTGTTGGATTTATAGAAGTCTGTGATGAAGATTTATCCCTTATAAGCCATTTTCAGGGTGGTCCTTTTGATGGGTGATTGACAATGTATTGGATGAAGAATGAAATAGATGAATGACTAAATTAAAATTTAACCTATTAGCTAAATTAAAAATTATAACCTCATAAAACAACTATAATAACATTAAAGTAATAAGTTGAATGTCCAGAAAGAGAACCAATAAAGTTTAACAGTTTAATTTTACAATTTGCCAGTTACAGAAACAACTTAATTTTGATCACAAGATGAAACAACAGCATTTTAACAAATGTACGACTGGGAAACAAGATTTCCAAGGAGGAGAAACCGACGTGGCATGGTGTCTCTCTCCTGGTCTTCTCCTCTCCAGGCTGGGTCTTTTATCAGGGTCCAAAAACAGCATCTTCTCCGAAAGGCAATGTCATTCTCAAGAAAACCATGAGGATTTTAACACACCAAAATAACATCTTTGTGTATATTTTCATGGCCACCATCTCCCTTTAAGCCAGTGTGCAGCACCTTCAGGGCAAAGACGTCAACAATGAGTCAACTCTATACTCAAAGAGGACAGCTGCTGGAGCCTGTGAAACTTTCTTGACCAGAGCTTAGATCAATTTCAACATGTGCGTGTAAACCATATTTGAATATAATTGTTTAATTGTTTATATTTATAAATTAATCATTTTAACCCCATCAATCGTCTTCATCTGCCATATAGCTCAATATTTATGTATTTATTTATGTATTTATGTATTTATTTATGTATGTATTTATTTATGTGTTTATGTATTTATTTATTTATTTATTTATGTATTTATTTATTTATTTATTTATTTATTTATTTATTTATTTATTTATTTATTTATTTATTTATTTATTAGTTTTCAGGCCGACTGACATGCAGTAGCCTACACGTTGTCTACTTTTTGGAACAATGAAATAAAAAGACGCTCTTACCTACCAGTCATCAGTAGAGCTGCCAAAGTGCAGATGGCCTTTTGATAACCTGCGATGCAAAGCACGACGCTCCGGGAAATCGGCAAAACGCATAATCCATTCAGTGGTCGATGTGATCGAGCATAACGCGGTGTCCCCTTCCACGCTCACCGGCGGTGTAGTCTACCTTTTTTCAGAGGGTATACTGTGACTGGAAGGGGGGGGGGGGGCGTGGTTTCGGCCGGAAGTGGGCGGAGATTCGACCCATTTTCTTGTTGTTGTTCCTCCCCAAATTTACAGAATAGCTTCAGCCATCAGCTTCATCTTGCTTCTTCGGTCGCTATTCTGTCTCCTGAAGATTTGTTTGCCGACGGGGAGAAAGCCCCACGTGATAGCCACCCGTCAATCTCTCTCTCTCTCTCTCTCTCTCTCTCTGCTCAACGCTGTAACACCATTTTATTTTGAAATTCAGTTGACTTTGCCATTTCCCACGGATATTGTCGCGTTTTTCTTTCCTGGCTTGACAGAAAAAGTCTGCCTTCACGAGCCTTGTCGGCTTGAAAATAGAACTCATGTAAAAATCGGCGCAGCTCAGGCGAGGCGTGGGTACACGGAAGGTTCACGTTGAGGCGCCCTGTGTACACAGCCTCATTGACTAAAAAGGACGCCTTTAAAAGCGTGGGTAAAGGCAATGCTTGGGTGCTGTGTGTGGACGTAGGCGTAGGGTAACACACAGAGCGCACAGGGTGAATTTTATGAATGGAAATTGAAAACGATACGTATCATAGCGCATTTCCCAGTGCGCCAACGCAAATCTGAGTAATTTCGCAGTGTGTAGATTGCGTCTACCTGCGTTGCACGTAGACTACACCTCACCGGCCTACCTGTTCATTATGCAAATGAGCCTGGTCATATGACCGACCTGCACCAATCAGCAGCAGAACACAATCTCTCTCTCTCTCTCTCTCTCTCTCTCTCTCTCTCTCTCTCTCTCTCTCTCTCTCTCTCTGACGCACGCACGCACACACACACACACACACACATTTCACTTTTGGAGGTTCGTATTTAAAATTTTTATACACTTAGAACGTCTTATAGGCTACTGTAATGTTTACAAGGTAGTGAATGTTTGGATGATGTTTATCTGGATTCTGGACACATGCAAACAGCCCATCAGTCTAAAACCAATGGTTCACAGGGTTAGGTTTAATAATTAGAGAGAAAAGGCCTTGTGTGAGCAGAAGGCGATGTTTGTTATGTGAACAACCTGCGTTTTGGTGTGGCCTACATTCACGATTACTAATCATATAAACTTTGTTCATGTCACAAATTGTGGACGCAAATTGGCTTTAACCAAGCATGAGTCTGCAAAAAATAATTAAGACAGAGCTGTGAAATTATGCCTTTGTGTGTGTGTGTGTGTGTGTGTGTGTGTGTGTGTGTGTGTGTGTGTGTGTGTGTGTGTGTGTGTGTGTGTGTGTGTGCGTGCGTGCGTGCGTGCGTGCGTGCGTGTGTGTGTGTGTGTGTGTGTGTGTGTGGGGTCAGAAATTCAGACCCCCTGACTTGGATGCCACCTCACATTGTCTCTGCCTTCAAACAAGAAAAGCAGAAACCCGTGTTCCCCAAAACATATAGAATATATAATTTATTTATTAAAATGTGTATGTGCACATGTCCAGATGCACAATTCCTCAGTACAATTAAGCTTGTATTTGAAAATGCTGTTAAGTGTTAATTTATTTGTATCACCAAGAAAATAGAAAAAACTATGTACAAGAATTTGTCCAAATATTGAGACAACATGCATTTCGCATTTCACTCAGTAATGGGAGTAAACTGCTTTCAGTAGGCTATTATTTTTGATTTAATTATTTTTGGATTGTAGTCATTGCAGTTGTAACTGATGTATGCGTTTCAGGATATATAGGCTATATATATATATATATATATATATATATATATATTTATACTGTATATCATTTGAAGTTTCCAGACTTCAAGACCCCACAACACAGTTCCCCCCCCCCCGATTTTTTTATCCCATTTTTATCCCCCATTAGTGCTCATTTCCCCCCCGATTTTTTTATCCCATTTTTATCCCCCATTAGTGCTCATTTTGGTTTCAATCCTGGTTGCTACTCCATCCTCTGCCGATCTTGGGAGAGCCGAGACTGGCTCCATGCTTCCTCCGATACATGGGCAGTCACAAGGCCGCTTCTTTTCACCTGATAGAGGAAGCTTCACCGGTAGGACATAGCACGTGTGAGGTTCACGCTATTCCAACCAGTTCCCCTCCCTCTAAAAACAGGCGCCCTTAGCGATCAGAGGAGGAACCACATTAGCAACCAGGATGTTGCATGTTTTTGTGAAGGGGGTTCCTATATGAAGGAAACCCCCGGGAGGCACGGGGAGAACATGCAAACTCCACACAGAAAGGCCATTTTGACGACCCCACCCGGGCGGTGGGCACTCGAGGACATGCGGTGTGTGGACGGGCACGCATTCCTTCAGCGCTCACCTCGTCCCCAGGTGGGAATCGAACCCACGACCTTCGAGCTGTGAGGCGATAGTGCTAACCACTGCACCACCGTACCTCCCTGAACACAGAACACAGTTCTAACATGTTTTCAATCACGTGTCATCGTGTGGAGTTTCCCTTGTGTGACAACTGCAGATAAACCCTGGAAACTTTTCCCTTAGTCAATGCCACCTTTCACCCTCAATGGTCTTCTGTGTGTGAGCCCCTTGATGGGTGGGTTTGTGTGTGTGTGTGTGTGTGTGTGTGTGTGTGTGCGCGCGTGCATGCGTGCGCGCGCACACATGCTTGCTTGCATGTGTGTGTGTGTGTGTTTTAAGCAGATGTGAAACTAGCATTTTTGTGATTCAGCAGGCTCAAAGTAACATGTATCACAAGTGTCTCAATATGCTGAAAAAGAATGAGCTAGTAGACAGAAAGCAAATATTGACTGTCTCTCATTTTGTCAGGCTTTAATCAGTTGCAGTTAGAAATCACCCAAAACGAAACCTACCACATTGATTTTCTGCTGTTTATCTTTGTCTTCAGAGCAGAGGGAATGAACGCTTATCAGAACCAACAGTTACTCAACTACTGCCGGGAAATGATGTGTTTGTGTGTACACAGTGAAAAAGACAATTATGCACACATCCAAAAAACTTACAGGTGCTAGACAAAAGGTAACTATAACAAAAAGATAAAGTCCGCACACTGAGGCACACTCCTCCTAAACTCAACTGAACTCTCCCCCCCCCCCAGAAAACTGGAACTCATATCTAATTTAATGCCTGTTTAACTGGGACTGTAAATTCATGTAAATTCCCTGCACATTTAATGCCTATTTAACTTAGCCTGTAAATTTAATGTACATTCAATGTAAACTCTTATTTAACTCCAACTGTAAATTCATGTACATCCACTGCCTATTTAACGTCTATTTAACTCAGTCTGTAAATCTCATGTAAATTCAACGTAAATTCATATTTATCATCCACAGAACACTTCACCACTGATGTACATATTGTATATATTTACTCGATTTGATTGCACTTGCAACTTTGTGATTGTCTTTAGTTATCTTCCTACTTCTTATCTCTGTATATTGATGTGACCGCTACGCTGCATACAGACACTAAGACAAATTCCTCGTATGTAACTTGCATACTGTGGCAATAAAAGTGATTCTGATTATGATCAATGGTTTTTGTTATTTGCAACGTTACCTACCGTGACTTATGTAACACAAACAGCGAATAGGCTACTGCGTATGACTGTCATTGTATTTCACAATATGAGGAGTACCAGTAAGAGTGATGAAATAGCTTTGCTTGACAAAGATCCTGTGTAGATCGAAACTTGCAAATAAAAAAACATTGATGGAGCCTCAGTGTGCGGACTTTAACTTGTTGTTGTGTTTGTGTGTACACAAACATGTAGCCTGCAAGAGAGGGAGGGATTCAACATAGACAGGACAGGAGGGGTAGAGGTGCAGGGGGACTGGTCAAGCCCAGAGGAATCACTGCCAAAGGGGAGGAAAGAAAGGGGATAAAGGCAGTGTGCTGGTAAGCAGACTCTACATTGACAGCAGACATGGGATCAGGTGAAAGGACCCTGCTGTGGCTAAGCCTGGCCTCTCTGGCCTTTTCCTCCCTACTTTACCTGGCTGATGGAGCTCGATTGTAAGTAGACCTATTTACCTCCATACACTGTTCCTGAGCTTCAGTCTGTTCAGATCTAAATCAAAGTCAACAGAGTTGAAGTGTTGCGCTCTGCCTCCTGATAGGCACATCATTGCTGAATTCAATAATTGTATTTAGTTCAATAGTAATGTATTTAGTTTCATCACTCTTGCTGGTACTCCTCATATTGTGAAATACAATGACAGTCATACACAGTAGTGTATTGGCTGTCTGTGTTTGTGTTACATAAGTCACGGTAGGTAACTTCACCTTTGAAATCAGGACATTTAGTTGGCCCAAATTTTGTTTTCCGAGTTTGCACAGACAGACGTTTCACAAGTCACGGCAAACACAATCATAATTTGGGGTAGTGGTTCTCAAAGTGGTGGTCCGGGGACCCCCAGTAGTCCTTGAGGGTGTTCCAGGGAGTCCCCAGAAAAAAGGTGGATAATTTATTTTCATAATTCCATCCATAAGTAACACAATGACAATGTATTTTGGTCATGCATTTCATAAACTTTCTGTAATAATATAATGTAATCAGAGCAAAAATGTTACCAGATGCTATAGGGGACCCTGGGATAAAATCTTATCAAATGGGGGTCAATCCGTGCTCTAATTTGTGTCAGTTAAGGGGTCCTTGATGTGAAAATGTTTGAGAACCACTGATTTAGAGTCTCCAATGTATATCTGACTTGGAATGTGGAAGGAAATGTTGTATCTATTAATCATTAAATCATATCAATTGTTATTACCCCTTGATGGGGGTGTGTGTGTGTGTGTGTGTGTGTGTGTGTGTGTGTGTGTGTGTGTGTGTGTGTGCGTGCGCGTGCGTGCGTGCGTGTGTGTGTGTGTGCGCGCGCGTGCATGCTTGCTTGCGTGTGTGTGTGTTTTAAGCAGATGTGAAACTAGCTTCTGCTGATTCAGTAGGCTCAAAGTAACATGTAGTATCACAAGTGTCTCAATATGCTGAAAAAGAATGAGCTAGTAGACAGAAAGCAAAGATTGACTGTCTCTCATTTTGTCAGGCTTTAATCAGTTGCAGTTAGAAATCAATGAATTTTGGTCATGCATTTCATAAACCTTCTGTAATAATATAATGTAATCAGAGCAAAAATGTTATCATTTGTGTCAGTTTAGGGGTCCTTCATGTGAAAATGTTTGAGAACCACTGAGTCTCCAATGTATATCTGACTTGGAATGTGGAAGGAAATGTTGTATCTATTAATCATTAAATCATATCAATTGTTATTACTAATGCATTCATAAATGCTATTTCATTATCGATAGGAGTTTAGTTGGTTGGCTGGGGTTTAGTTGGTTAGTGGAGAGCAGCTGGCAGGGAAAGAGAGAGAGAGAGAGGGGTTCACATGGGTCCTAAGACAGTGAGGTGTGAGGACGGGTGTCGTAAAGACATTTGATAAACACACAAACAGAAGACAGGAGGCTGACTTGTACGAGAAACAGGATGAGCGCACACTCAAACGCAGTCACACACTAGCCTGGGTAAACCCAGCCCCCAGTGACCTGCTCTCAGGCTCACCCTGCTTACAGTCACAAGGTGGCTAGTGACTGGGAACTGAGAGAGCAGGTCACGTGGGGGCTGGGTTTACCTAGGCTAGTCACACACAGTCACATGCACGCATGTTGGTGTGATATTGAGGGGGAAGACAGTGGGGGCCAAAGGATGTAGTGACACCTCAGGCTGTGATCAAAAGAAGCTAGGCCATTTGGTTGGTACAGGGAAGCAGGAAGAGAGGAAGCATTTGTGGATTCCTTTCAAAGATGAGAGGGGCAGATGTCAGATTGGGGTTGATTGACAGGAGACATATGCAGCTGCTCCACAGGAGCTGATTGGATGATAGAGCGTTGAGAGTGGGAGTTTCCCTGAGTGAAGGAAGTTCATATATACAGAGAACGCAGGGTTAAAGGTCAGAGGACACACTCCAGAGATCTCTCCATGGCATACAGAGCCATGTCAATACCACTTGTTCTGCAAATAAAACAACACTTCGAATAGACTACATCATGTCCTGTGGTTCATCTCTCCTCCTCCCAATGTATTCAAAACACGACAGAAACTTGCAAACTCTACACAGAACAGACCGGGGTGAGATTCAAACCTTCTTGCTGTTGCTGCGATGCCACAGTGCTAACGACTAAGCCACCGTGCCACTCTTAATTAGATCAAATAAAATAAAAGTCGTTATTAAAAAGATTAAACTTAGTATGAGCAGCAGTGCTCCTCACTGTGAGTAGGCTACATCCCATGGGACAAAAGGTGGAAGTTATTTAA